>NC_089726.1:21582558-22182558 GCF_035083965.1 Branchiostoma lanceolatum
TTCTGTCTGGAAAGGGAGAAACAACAAAAATAAATCAAATCAAACTGTGATCTTACTGATAGGCGTAATTTTGCGCGAACTTCTTTGAGATAAACAATCACTTGGTTTTTAGATATTTGCAGAGTGGAAAATAAGCAACCTATGAAATGCAACCTCATTTAAATCAAAATAATTGTTTCTCTGTTACAAGAGGCAAGCAATATGATATAGATAACGGGTAAAATCCGTTCTTTACTGTTACATATTCAAGACAGACAAAAATAGTATTCGTACTATCGTCTCTTTGGACACGAGTACCTGACAAATAGATACTATTAGGTTGTACTTCTTTATCATTAGACATATGGATTGTGGCGTAGGTAAATTGAATCGACCTTATGTAAAATTGTATCGTTACGCCACTCAGTTCCAAATGGCACAGGAGTGAGTAAACGTAGTTCAGCTCAAAAAGATGTCTACTGTGTCGTTAAATGATTTAAACGAGTATCGGGACATCGGGCACCACATCTACATTAACCTGGAGATGAACTTAATGATCGATTTATTCGTACATACATGGCACTTTAAGGTTCATCTATTTGTCGCCTCACGTACGTGGGGGGGGGGGGGCTGTTTCTAGCCCAATCTTACCCCTGTTTAGACAGGAAATCAGCATCGTACTGTGCCCTTCCCCGACTACAATTAAAGTTCAATCACACGTTGCATTATCAATAGATGACGGATGACCAAAAGCCGGTTAAAGCTCCACCTTTTATGATCATATCCTCTGTTCAGCAATATTTTGATGTGTCAGCTGTAATAACATTTTGATGTGTCGGCAATATTTTGATGTGTCAGCTTAGACAAAAACCAAATGAAAGGAAAAGAAAAGAAAGTGAAGTTTGCTTCTATCTTGAAGTTTACATCTCACTCAGAAGGTAGAAAAAATATTCAATATTCTTTGGATTACAAATGACTATGTCCACATCCACACACTGGCTGAAGCTTTTGCCACGGAAAAGAAGGATATGACTAATGTTAATACTAAAATAGTATGAATCACTATGTATTTTATTTATATTGTTATTGTAACACTCCTTCCGCATGTATAAGACTATAGACATTTCTCTGTTATTGTTATAATCACAGACAGGCAATTTCGTAAAGGAAAGACGTGCACTACCAATTTTTTTATCCTTGGGAAATGCACTTAACACCCCTTTTCCTCACTCCACCTGGGTGTAAAAATGGGTACCCCACTTCAGTTGGTGAGCTCCGGAGGTAAAGGCGTTTATTTATTTATTTCGATTTACCACATTTGTGGAATGATTGACATAACAGGTGAACTATCACCTTTTCAAGATGTCATCCCAGACCGGACTGTAAGATTTGGACCATCGCACACCGGGGCATGCCCCTACTCTTTTTCGAAAGGTGTGGTGGGTTCTTTAACGTGCGCGGAGTGTGGCTCTCCCCAAACACGGGACCTCCATTTAACGTCCTATCCGAGGGACGTCCCTAACCCTAGATGAGCTAGGTACTCATTTGCACCTGAGTGAAGTGAGGAAAGTAGTGTTAAGTGCCTTTCCCAAGGGCACAACGTCGGGGCGCAAGTTCGGACACGTCCCTAGGCACAACCCGGGATTAGATCCCGGGTTGCCTTGTTTGACAGCCGCGCGCTCTACACTTGCGCCACACGACGCGTTGGAAGGAGAGGTTCCGCCTTCGAATGCCTTGTCCTGGACACAGTGAATAACAGCCCACTGATATGAAACTACATTTAAGCTAAGTTTAAGTTAAAATGTAGCGTGGCAGATAGGGGTAAGCACCTCTTACGCATGGACAGTCGTGCTCTGTAGACTAGATCTGTAGAGTAGTTCACCCGTAATTGGGCCCCACCTGTCACTCAACTCTCACCAATGGCTCCAAGAAACTGTTTGCATGCAACAGTGGCCACACCCCGGGCAACGGCTTCGACTGGCCGGCTAAACTTGGTGAGGGTAACGAATGGGTTGCAAACCCTAGGTGATATTGGGCTTGTCCACCCACTGCATGTGAAGACTGGTTCCGGCGGACTGGGCGTACGAGGCTAGACTGTGAGGCCCACCGGCCAAAAAGACGGTCCCAGCAGGCGCTGTGGAGCGCTTAGGGCATGACGGGACACGTAGAAGTCCTGGCCATCCACTGCAGCAGGAGGGATCTCCAGACGTAACGGTATCTGTGCCACTGGATCCAGGTCCCCTATGCCGAGAGAGTGGGATCGTCCCCGTGCACCAACTTTCCCACTTTAAACTACTCCCGCACAGGTGTTAGTGTGCTCAACCATCAAAAGTCCTGCGGCGACAGGGGAGTGGCGAAAAGGACAGGTGGAGGTAACCACTGGCGGTTCTAGTCACAAGCCTGCACGTAGGCGGCCTTGGACAGATGGTCGTTGTTCTCTACACTGGACAGGAGAGATCTCCGGCAGCATCCTAGGTGACTGAGCAGCCTCTTTAGGATAGCACTGCTCACCCGGAATAGGGAGCAATTCCATATGAGGACCTTACGCAGAATCATGGACATTTCATGGCAAGACAGGATCACCAACCAGCAGGTACTAGACCTGGCCCAGTGCACAAGTGTCGAAGCTATACTACTGAAATCCCAACTCCGCTGGACTGGCCACGTCATTAGAATGTCTGACGATCGTATTCCCAGACAACTTATGTATGGGTAGCTGAAGCTGGGCTTCCAGAAAAGAGGAAGGCCCAAGCTGAGATATAAAGACACGCTCAAAAACAACCTCAAATGGTGTGTCATTAAGCCTCCCCAAATGGAGTCAACGGCAACTGATAGAACAGCCTGGAGAGCACTCATAATTCCGAGCTACAACCAACTTTGAAGAAGAACGGAGGCAGCGGCTGAATGCTGCCGGAGCCAAGCGCCACAGGGCAGCAGCAACAGCGGTCCAGACAGCTGACCACCAGTGCACAACATGTGGACGGCTGTGTGCCTCAAGCTTCGGACTGAGAAGCCACATGAGGGCACATCCCCCGTGAATGAGCAACACACTGACAGTCATCTTCGTTTTGCGAAGGACTACCAAGAAGTTAAAATCCTCCAACACCATAAGGTGTATAGGGTGGTGCCCATCCCCGTTTCATAGCCCTGGGCCAAACTGTAGTACAATCACTGCAGCAGAGGGCTAGTCCACTGTTAGTGGAGTGTGTGTAACTTCCATACTGTTTCATAAGCATGTACCATTATTATAAAGTCTTTGGTATGACTAAATGCACCTCTTGTCCAGTGGTGTCCTACCCGGGAGTTGAACTCGGGTCTTCTAGTTCTAAGTAATTAGAACCAGATGTGATAAGTAACAGAAGAACAGACCACTACACCACAGGGACACGGAACTAACTTTATCATGACAAAAATAAAATTCACCACAGTGTATCTGTATCTATATAGCCAGTATAACAGCCCTTCGGCGTAACACACCAGCTTCGCAGGCACGCGGCGTGGAGGCAGCTGGTGTTTTCCTTCGGGACCAGCCCTCCCGCCCGTCGGATAGCCCTCCGGTCTTCGGGCGACCCTATACGTGGTCGGACGATACGGAGTACACCTAGTTGCAATCTGTATACACTATACAATATGATACTACAATATAACTGCACTACTATAATCAGGTCTAGAAGACCTGGAGCCGACTTTTCTGTACCGGTACCCACCCCTAGTCCTAATCGGCCTCATCTAGATATCGGTTGAAAGCTTACCCAATTTGAATGATGTGTTCCAAATTTGATGGTAGAATCTTTAACGTCTCGCTTTGAAGAAGAATAGTCCCAAAATTCACCCGAGTCTGCGATGCGATCTGTTACTATTTTGGACACTGTTAGTTCAATGGCGTACACGACAATCCGTCTGCAAAACCACTGCATTCTCAACGGGTTTGCGTAGCGTATAAGGGTGTGGTCTAACTAGACTAGTCAACAGTGAAAGAACAAACGCACGTTGCACATCAATGGATTATGAATCTTGCCTTAAGCTCGACCTTTTATGTTATTTTTTTCTGCAATATTTTCATCTACCTTTCAGAAAGGACAAAAACCGAATGAAATGAACATTTGCTTTACATCTTTGAGTTTTCATCTCACCAAATATCAACATGTTATTCGGATTACGACGGACGACGGTATCCACACCAACATACTAGAAGAAGCTTTTAATACGGAAAGCCAGAGAGCATATTACCAATATCATTTACCAACGCACGTTGCACATCGACGGATGATCTAATCCTGCCGTAGTCTTCTTAAATATATACCACTCATGTCTTTTGTTTTGCAACATTTTGATGTTTACCTTTCAGCAAAGACAAAAACGAAATAAAAAGGAAAGGTTGCTTTAATCTTTCAGTTTCCAAATCACTCAAAGGTAAACAAAACATATAGACATTGTTCGTATTGCGGATGACTGTGTCTACATACAGGCTCTAAAGCTTTTAACATCGAAATGCAAGTTATGACTCATGTTGAATACTGAAACAGTACGGATGACTGTGTCTTCTTTTGTTGTATAAGACTCATTCTCTGACCATAGACATTTCTAAGACGTTTCTCTACAGAAATATCGGCAAATCTGTAAAGGAAAGTGGCACTTGTAAAGCCTATTAGCTATTAACAATGACCAAAGTTCATCTATTAGTACGTAATCTTGAAGTCTTATTTAGTCTCCTCTTTTTACATAAGAGACATCCCCCAAAAGCGCAGATTGTATTCCGTGGCCGTTCTTAGAAAAGTCACTTGTTCCACTTTGTTAACTTGCACTGTCTGTACATTTTTTGTCTATACATTGCTTCATGTTGCAATAAGCCCTCGGGCAAGAACATGCAAATAAAACCCACTATTATTATTTAACGTGCAAATAATGCGACAAAGGCAAAAATAGCTGAGAGGAACTCAAAGGTAGAACCGCAACACGTACATTAATTAGAAAGTCTAAATTAGCAAGCAGACGCAGGGTATTTCACTTTAACATCAACCCCATTGTAAAAAAAAAAAAGTATTCTAAAATTCATCCGGTGCGAAAATAAACCATTTCAAAGTCATTTCTGTGCATGAATTAACCGTTCCGAAATAGTCTATGTGCTAAACATTTGAGCCAATGTTTGGCACTGTAGTGACGAAAAAAGGGAAGGCTTAAACTTAAAGTAATCTCACGTAATGTGATAACTATTCAGGGACCTGACATATCATTCGTTTCATGATTCAAAATAAAAATCGACGGGCAAGCTCGTTGAAATGTTTTGGAAGAGGCCAGTTATACGCCACGACAACATTTGTCAATACAATCCGTTTAAAGTCATCAGATATGTAAAAAAAATGGATCCAAAATATGAACATGTGCATCTACATTCACAGTTTACATTTTGCAGCAGCGAGATGATTTGTCTTAGGTTAGGAATAATCAGTATAAGTCTACCGACATTTGAATCGAATCCTGTAGAGCCAAATATTACATCAATAGTCAAAGGGTGAAACTTTGATAAAACAACGAGGACTGTACATTCGTACGGTGAGTACAAAAGTTATATTGCTTTCTTAATTGACTAATGTTTCTAATACCTCAACTGAATTGATACTCTTTTGCACCATTTATTCCTATCGTCATATCAATACATTTGTAAATCTACCGTTTTACCTAAATCTTACAACGGCGAAGAGGTAGCATCAGAGTAACGCCAACCTTCATAATGCCACCGGGTACCATACAAAAACCACATAAAAAAACAACAACTGTGTTATGGAGACTTTAACAAAAAATACTTGAACACCTGTCTATCTAAAGTGTGCATACCTCTTGGATAACTGATGCTGAACTAGAAGACATCTTTGTTGGGATATGGCGTTCTTAATAGCATCTTATGATACCTGGAGGAATTATGACAGCTGTCCTTAAATGTAGCTCCAGTGTTAAAATCAAAATACTACGGGGGCATTCAACAAAAACTAGCACAACAAAAGTGTATAATTTTCGTATGCCGTCAAACACCAGTTCACACATGCCACAGATATTTACCTAAGCAATCGACATACAAGTTCACTGTACCAAAGTTAAAAAGTAAAAGCTGAAATAAAGTTTTAGATGTATGGACATGTTTTTGCATTATAGCAGCCTATGTGAAAGGTTCTTTTGGTACTTTGGTAGAGAACCAGACAAAAAAACTGATTAAATTGCTTTGGTGCGTGGTGCGTGGGTAGACGTCAGAAGTACATGCATGACATCAGCATATTACATGATTATTCACCAACCTGAAATGTCATTTTTCTCACGATAAATGAAATACCGAGCTTCATGTATAGCATCAGCATATGACATAACTATTCACTAACCTGAAATGTAAGTTGTCTGACGATACAAAAGTGCAGCTTCACTGAAATGAAGATCTCGAAAGAATAACCCTATACACCATAAGAAACCTTTTGATGTTGTACCATCGCTCGTTGATGGCATTTCTGTTCATCAGACAAACACTTTACTAGATTCTTGATTAACTTACAAGTTATCGATTGACTGCTATCTACTCAGGACCAAGTGTTGTATTTTCTATGCAGCTGAAGCTTATTCTGAAGGTGAAGAAGACTCCTACTACGAACCGGCACCACAGACACCCTGTCGTGAGTACACTTCTGCACACATCATTGTTTGTTTTTGCTCGAACTAAAACATTCCATTGTATTTGCAATCAGGTATTTTAGGTAATACGGTCTCTCTTTCTCGGCTACTTGAATATCTATGTAGACATTTTATTGATAGTCCCTTTTGTTTTAATCTTTGATCTCTCGGACAGTATACCCGGGCTATTTTCTATACCGAAGTTTATTTCGGGCTAGGCTAAAGTCATGAAAACTAGACTAGATATCTGAATCTCTGATGCCGGTTTCTACATGTTTTTTAAACCTGGATGATGTTAATTTGATGAGAGTGGATTTCAATTTTTTTATTGATCTGCAATCTCAAAACCCATCGATTTTATAAAGTAGTTTGGCGAATTGAATCTCTGAACTCTGACCTATGCCAACATATGTACAGGAATTGTCCGTTGTTAGTACAGGTGCTGTACCGTTCTTTGTACTTGGTTGCTTTATGAGCCCTGGAAGATTATAATTTGTAACGAAAAGGGCCGGAAGGATATGTAGATAAGCTAAATTCAACTTCATTGGCTACATTTGCATATGTGATAGACTCTTTTGGAGCTTTTCTAGAGAACCAGACACAAAACTATAGTGACAAAATTGCTTTGGTGCGTGGGTAGACGCCATGTCTACGCCATGTGGGTAGACGCGTGGGTAGACGCCATGTCTACGGCATGTGGTTAGACGCGTGGGTAGACGCCATGGATGCCATCAGCATATTACACAACTGTTCACCAACTTTAAGTTTCATTTGTCTGACGATAAATGAAGTACAGAAGTACATGTATCACATCAACATATTACTAAACTATTCACCAACCTGAAAGTTCATCTGTCTGATGCTAGGGAAAAAAGTGTTGGTTCATTCAAATGAAGATCTCGGAAGAATAATTCTACTCACCATCCGAATACTTTTATTTTCTGCCATCGCTAGTTGATGACACCTTCGTTCAGACAGCAATTTACTAAGTTCTTGATTTAATAACGAGTGATCTAACCTCTGTCTACCCAGGACCGAGTGTTGTTTTGTTTGTGCAGCTCAGGATTCTTCTAAAGTTAAAAAAAAACTCCTCCTATGAGCTGCCCTCGCAGACGTCTTGTCATGAGTGCAATTCTGCACACATCACTGTTTCTGTTTGAACTAAAACCAGTACATTTGATTTGATTTGGAATCAAGTACCTCATGTAATATGGTCACTCTCTCCCAGTTTACTTTTCCATGTGGACATTTTTCTTCTTTAATTTCATTTTACCATTTTTCTTTTTACAATCTTTGATCACTTGGACTGTCTTAGTCTACCCTGGCTATATTCTATTCGAGAGTTTATTTTGGGATAGAACTGATTTATGCAAACTAAAATAATTAATATGATTTATAATTTCTATATCTGAAGGATGTTTATTTGATAAGTTTGTATCTCAATCTTTTTTGATGATATGCAGTCTCATAACCAATCGATTTTATAGAGTAGTTTGACGTTTTGAACCTCTGAACACTGACCTATGTCGGCATATGTATTTATATTGTCTGTTGTTTGTACTTGTACTGATCTGTGCTTTGTACTGTGTTGCGTTATAAGCCCTCACCGGAAGATATGTAAGTAAAAGGGCCTAAGGGATGTGTAAATAAGCCAAAGTCAACATAATTGGCTACATTTGCATTATTTGACAGTCTCTTTTGGTACTTTTGTATAGAACTAGACACAGAACTGTAATTCACTTTGGTGCGTGGTGCGTGGGTAGATTCAGAAGTACATGCATATGACATCAGCATATTACATACATATTCACCAACCTGAAATGTCATATATCTGACGATATAAGAAACGCAGAAGTGCATGTATGACATCTGCATATTGCATAACTATTCACCAATCTGAAATATAAGTAGTCTGGCAACTAGAAAATAGTGCAGGTTCATTGAAATGAAGATCTCGGAAAAATGATCTCATACACCATACGAATACTTTTCATTTTGTTTCATCGTTCGTTGATGACACATTATTTTATTTTATAATAAACAAGCACTTTGCTAAATTCAAAGTTGGTCGATCGACTCCTATCTACCCAGGACCGAGTTTTGTATTGTCTGTGCAGATTAGGCTTATTCTACAGAAGACTCTTACTACGAGCCGCCCAACAGACGTGTACAATTCTGCACACATCACTGTCTTTTTACGTTCAAACTAAAACCATTCCATTTGATGTGGAATCAGGTCCCTCTGATAATATGTTCTCTCTCCTGGTTAACTTGTATATATGTAGATATGCTTATTTCACATATTTTGTACTCATTTGATCACCTGTGTAGTCTTCAAATATACCCGGGCTATATTCTATATTTGAGTTTATTTGGGGCTAGGCTTGACTTACGACGGTAAGACTGTTGTGCATCCGCGGTCGTGATGCATTGCGATCCAAGTTAAATGTTACGGGCCCCTGCCTACTAACATGGCCACAATTCATCGCAACTACACATGCGCCATAGGAACTGTGAAGTTCCAAACAATATTGTGTATCATCACTACATTAGCAGTGAGTAATGTACACGGAAACTTGAATGATTTCTGTAATTTTGGTAACATTTTGACGTAATTTGACGTATATACGACGTCATTGATGTGATTGTATTGGCCAAATCGGAAATTCCCGTAATATCTTAAAGTATTAAAAAAAATCTGTGTGTATTATTGATGTAAGGAATGCCAAGACATCTGACATGAATGGTCATGTGATATTGTTGCCAACTACATATCAAAATAAGTGTCCAAGTTTTGTAGTCCTAGCATACGTCATTTGGTAGTAATATTATGTCAAAGTTGGCGCAGGCACTTTTAGCAGGTTTTAGCACGTTTAGAGGTAAACCTTACTTACCACATACAGGGTGACGGTCGTGAATAGACATGGCAAGCGCTGAAGATATCACCTGCGACGCCGTACCAAAGGGCAACACGAACGAAGACAACCTGACGCAAATAATTATAAATTCAGATGCCAAAAAGATGCCCAAAAACCAACATCCTCCAAATACATCTCCGAGCGTCGGACGTAACGCCCTGGACTTCAATCCGGCGTACGTGCCAAACGCTCCACGACAAGCAACTTGCAGTAAGCACTCTACAGTTTAAATTTTAGTTCAATATTATCTATTTCATGCTACGATCTCATTAACCAATCCGGGGCCCGGCCGGGTAGCTTGTGGAAACAAAAAAAGATGACATAACCAGACAACAAAAGACACAAAACGTAAAAAATATATATTTCTAACCATATATCGCATAGTTTTTGATACGCCTTTTTTTAAATTTTCAAACAGCCCGAGCAGGCCCCGGATTAGAAATAGGACCGAAGCATAACAAGTGGTTAACACATAATCTTTAAAAGATTTTAGACATTTTGCGCTTGCTAAGAGTTTTTAAAGTAATGCCCGTCACTTTAATTATAAGTATTGATGTGTTGGTGTGTGTGCGTGGGTGGGGTGTGTGTGTTTGTATCTATCTCTAATAGCTGATCTGTTTTAACTGGATATATTTTCTGCTTTACGTTTTATTTTTCTGTTACATTTGATTTCTTATAGATAGCGGAGTTGAGTTTTAAATGTAATTTAAATCAGTTAAAGGTTATCAATATCCCTGATGGCCCATTCTGGACCCTCTTTTCTTCAAGGAACCAAATAAAAAATAAAAAATTATATTATGTTTCTAGTGGTGGTCAGTTTCACCAACACCTTGAATTTTGATATCATGTATATACATGTACTTTTTTCCAGAGTGTACGTACGTCAGAACTGGCGTTGTTGTGATAATAACTGCTTTGTTAGCGGTGTTGATCTTTGTCGGAGCCTGGTTCTACTTCAGAAACGACGTCCGAGACGTTCAAAAGGTAATGGCAAGTCTTTCGTTCCTGCTTTGACTGTAAATAATGTCCTTTCCTATTATCTTGTACGGGATGTTTTTATCACTTAAGGGCGATATAGATGTTAGATTGGCATGAAAAACGCCGTGTCTCTATTTAACACCTGACACTAAAGATATAGGAATGAGTTTACCTTCATGAACAATTCAGATGATCTCAAAAAAGATGCTTCTATTGTGATTCTAATTTAAGTGGTGATGAGTTATGGTACTGATAGCTGAGACTGATAGATGGATTTATGCGTCCTTGTTTACAATTGTTACTTGTTGACTTTATGATGTATTATTATAAAAAATATTAATTACTAGTAAATTCAATTCCACTTGTAGCCGACCCAAGTTGTGGACACCACATACACCTCTGGTCACCTTGCTGTCAACACTATCTACATCACTGGTCACTCTGCTGCGGACACTACCTACATCCCCGGTCATCCTGACGCGGCCACCACCTCCATCCCTGGTCACTCTGCTGCGGACACTACTTACATGCGGCCCGGTTGTCCTGATGCGGACGCCACCTCAATCCCTAGTCACTCTGCTGTCGACACTACCAGCGCTGATCGTACCTCTATAACGACTGGTAAGCTGTAACCCCCTTAAACCCTTATTGTAGACTGGAGGTAGCCAGGTTCGAAAGGTTTTTGAATTCAATAGGGATTTAGCGAATTTGAGACATAATGTCTCTCTTCATGCTGCCAAAGTACATATGTCAAGTCTGGAGAGTGCATCGTTATAGGAAATGTAGCTAGATCCAAGAATTGTTATAAGGGCGCGCTTTTGGATTCGTTCAAGCTGGTGGGGTTGTAAAATGGTTAAACCTGAGTGCCATTATGACTCTTGCTATTCAAGAAGCAGAGGAAGATCATTGCGTTTGTCTGATTACTCCCACTTTCGGACAGCCGTCCTCTTCAAGGTCAACATCGGGACAATCAGAAGATCAAGATCTCCCCATCAACACCTTCATTCAGAATAACAGCCTTGTTCGTCTTTTCCACACAGAGTGGCCATTGGGTAGGTATGGTTTGCCCAAGACAGACACAGGCTGCCCGGAACCCGCGGGCGTGACCTGGCGCACAGGCGTCCGTCTACAAGACACCGAGGACGACAACCCCAACAACCAGTGGACGCCAGGACTCCATTTTGATGGCGGCTTCTGGAAGAACGACATGTATCAGAAATTCTGCATGAAAGTGAGTGAAAACGAATTATCATACTTTTGACAAATATTTAAACCTTGCACACAACATAAATAGTTTGCCCTGGGGAGCTTTCGAGACGAAAATTCTGTCTCTTCTTCAACCCTAATACAATCAGATCTAGTCTTGTAGTTCTCTTGTCACGTGACTTGATGTTGATCATCACACGAGTTAGTATATTTTTAAGAAAGAGGGAGTGTGCAGACGACTGATATTGTGCTTCGAACCTTTTTATTTGCCTTCTCTCATTTAAATATTGATCGAGCTTTTGTCAAAGATATTTGTTCAGGTTTGGTCTATAACATATTTCAAGACGTTAAAACGTACGTTGATTGTTGGGTTTAAAGGCATACCTGACGGTACATACCGATAAATCATGTTAAATTCTTATTCTAAGTTGGCGCTTAGCATAGTTCCAAAATTTCCTCTCTTTACAACTAATAAGGAGCCTATGAATTTAAAGTAAAATCTTTAGCGGAAATTGGCATCCTCGCAAATGCTCCGACTTTGTAAATAAAAATGGCATTTCTTTCCTCCAATCCAGACGTCTAGATCGGAAGGGTATGGTAACTGGCCACGTGGTAGCTACTGTATCTTCAAGAGGAATGGCTGCCCAAGTGGTGGGTATGATACGTATGTATTTATGTCTAATATCAGAATGAAGTACCGAGTTGCGACCAAAGGGAAATTATGGGTCTTTGAAGTCCATAAGTTTTGAAGGCTCTAGATTTGGGTGAAATGTAGCTGAAGTACCTAATCAAGTTATTGTGGTTAAAGTAAACAAATACGGTAATAAAAGGTGTACAGGCTTGTGTCACTAATCAGTTAGTTAAAATCCTCCCACACCATAAGGTGCCATCTCCGTTTCATAGCCTTTAGAATACTGTGGTGCAATCACCGCAGCAGGGGGCTAGTCCACTGGCAGTGGAGTGTGTTAAACTTCCATACTGTTTCAGAAGTATGTACCATTTTTATAAAGTCTTTGGTATGACTCAATGCGCCTCTTGTCCAGAGGTGTCCTACCCGGGAGTTGAACTCGGGCCTTCTGGTTCCAAGTGATCAGAACCAGATGTGGTTAGTAACAGAAGCGCAAACCACTACACCACAGGGACACCCCAGGCTTGAGTCATGCCTGTACTAAATTCTCGCTTTCAAGTGGCATTCCCTAAAACAAAGAAAGTGTTTCAAATAGGAGCATACAAAGAATTGCATAAGACATAATTCATGAGGATGGGGATACTGCGTTTTCCAGGTTTCGGAATTGGGGAGGTGTTCTGGGACGACAAAGACAACAATTTCCACAAGAACAAGAACTATATGAGAGGCGAAGTGCCTGACGGGATATACGACCACAACACCCTAATCGGATACTGTTGTCGTAACGATGGTAACGCCAACACCCGAATCCGTCTACCCAACCGCAGTCCCTTCTACCTCTTCCGCTACAGGCAGGGATGTCAACAGGTATATACTTAATGAATAAATGAATATATATATATATGTATCCTGCCTATCAGGATTATGTATAAGCAAATTTCTTTCTACTTTACACTTGAAAACGAATGTACAAAACTAACAATGAGTTAGATTTCTAACTGTTTCAAACATTTAGTTCTCTTAAATTTTGCAAAAAGAACTCAATTGCATCTCATCTGGGTGCTGCAAGACGCAATATTGGATGATGTCCATAATGTTTTGCGTTCTTTTTATATTTCTTTTGCATTGGCATTGAACATATCTCATATGTTATCTAAATAGTTTATCCAGTCAATTTTATTGTAGTTTTATTTAATTGTTTGGCTTATAAAATACTTGTATTTACCTGAGCTTATTATAACAAGATATAACAAGTCTTTAAATTAAGAGCCCCACTTCCATGTTATTAGACGTTTCATACTGTCCCTAAAGTTTCATTTTAACGTAGCTCAACACGGTTATCTTCTATCTTTGAAAACCTATTGGGTAAATAAGAAATATCGCAAAAGGGTATTCACAATTTGGACTTTAATGAATGAATGATTTTATTTGCACAACAATTACAACGGTTACAATTTATGGCAATGTACAGAATTTGGTTCCACAATTTGGCCTCTATTCCTATTAGCTACAGTAAAAAATGTGGGATAGTGGATGGATAACAATAATCTGTTGTTTGCAGGTCGCCGGAATGAACGTAAGGGACGAATACTTCCACTGGGACGATGAAGATGACAATAACGGTAACCGTTGCGTGGGGGCGCATCCGTACGACGACGGTGATAGCAACAACCACAAGCTTCACTACTGTTACTATTACTGATTGTCGAGGGTGAAAATACTTCATTTATTGCCCCCAGACTGATTATAAATAAAGGACGAAGTCAAGTTTTCCTATTAAAAAGCATGGTAGCAATTCCTGCTAGCATAATATGAATAATGGCGCATAACACTTCATGGACTGGAAAACCTTTCTTTGTAAGTTTCATTTCATATTTGTATAATTTGCTTTGCTTGCTTTGTTTTTACATATTGTCATTTGTTTTGGTGACAGCATGTTCATTGGTTATGTTGATTTTGAAATCATCAAAAAAAAAATGCGTGGCGCGTTTTTCTTTAAAGTTGGCTAAAGAACGCGTGTTCCATCAGGGTAACCTCCATAGAAGACCACAAATTCCTACCGCGGCCGTGGTCAGTTGGTGCCATTGTGATTTAAAAAAAAAAACCTACTGAAACACGCAAATACGACTGCAAGTCTGATAGTTTCATGTATGCCCGTGTATGATTGCAGCGCATGCAGTCAGAAAAGCTAACAATAATCCGACTCGATACACAGGCCACGAAAAACGCATCGGGGCTAGCACTTCTTGCCTGTTTCAGGTCTAGAAATAGGCTAAAAAATCCACCCAATAATGAGACATTTTGAAGTGCTGTATTTCAAACTTGTGATTGAAGTCCTGTAGGGACATGTTTAAGGCACTAGTGTACCGAATTTTAGGTCAGTTACTTGTAATACCAGGGCATAGGAGCCTAAAAATGCTTGAAATAACTCGATAAAATGTTTTTAAGGCCTGTTCCAAAAAAAAATCATAAAAAAACATATTGGGGTTTTTACCTTCTATATTTCCATGCCAAATTTCAGGTCATTTTTTGACCATGCCTTTAGTATGGGCGAAACATAAAAATCTAAGTGGTTTTACAACCGACAGAACACGGTATATATAAGATATATAGTGAATGCTTTAATCTATTTTTTTGGAGATTTACTGAATTTCTCAGAATTTGAAATACTGTTTGTGAAAGGAATAAGGTAAATTCCGCATGTGTTACTATCAGAAAGAGGCATTGTACGGCATAGACCTATTGTATGGCATCAGTGTCCGTTTTCTGGTATTTTTTGTGCAGTCTACGGTATATATTTATATCATTTTGCATTTTCTTTGTACTTTTTACAGTACTAGTATAATCATTTTTTAACAACATGATGTTTATGTGCGCAAGGATGTCATCCATATGACTACATCAGCGTGGCCTAACTTACGTTTCGTTCATACCTGACGTACTTACAGTACGTTATGTTCGAAACGGTAACATTAAACCTATCCGAAATCAAAATACCATATTCTATAATAATAAACAAAAACAAATTCATTTTTCATTGCCAGTGTGAGACGTTCGCCGAGTTATTTGTCTCGAATAAATAACGTTTGTCAGGCAATATAACTGCGTTGAAATTATACTACGAAATTTGATAACTACAGTAACACTTCATATGTTTGGCTTACAAAATGTGAAATAGTATAAAGGGATATTTTGACTGGCTATTTAAAATCGTTATCGTGTACTCAAACGACATGTTGTAAGCTTAAATTGCAATAGTAATATTATGTAATGAAAGCCCAGGTCAATCAGTAATTGTGATATCTACTAGTATTTAATCTATTTATTTTTTTTTGACAACGGGGAATCGTAACAGTGATCCGTACACCTTGTATTTGTAACTGTAACTTTGAAATTAAGATTGTATGCTGTACATTTGCAACTGTAACTTTAAAACTTAAGATACGCCGAGTTTTTCGTCTGGACCGAATAATGATTTTTGTTTTGCAATAAAACATAGTCGAAATCCTACCACAAAATTTATTTACTACGGTAATATTTCATTTTTTGTGTACTAAATGTGACATAGTATAAAGGGAAATGTTGACTGACTATCAGGAAAATCGTAATCGTGTACCCAAGCGACATTTTATTTTCTTAAATTGCGATGTCGATGTTAAGTAGTGAAAAGCCACGTTATATTTTAGAAAATACTTGAAAGACAAATTATGTCATGAGTATGTGACATAATTTTTCTTTCCTGGCGTAATTGTTATACTAGCATTTTCCTTTTTTTCGTTTTACAACAAGGATTTATCAATTATAATACATACTCCTTGCATTGTAACTGTAACATTGAAACTTGAGATTATATGTTTAACATTTGCAACATGTAACTGTTAGACTTCGAAAGATTATTTTTGTATTGCACCTTTGCGACGAGAAATATAAACTTTATTGTAAACGAAATTATCAAACTAACAAGAATATGTTAAGAACATGCTATGAATTCATTAAGACTGTGCTATGTAACTTGCTCGTATTTTTCACGTTAAATACAAAATTGTGTAATGTCATCATTTCAACGGAAATCAACTGTTTAGAAATAATACTTTGCATTATAATTGCTGGCAAAAGAGGTTATGGTCTGTATACAATATTCTATGGTTTTGCTTCCATTTATTTGCATTGCGTTCTTAACGTAGATCCTGATATACAAAGCACACAGACGTTTTATTCAATCATAAAACAGTTTATTAGCTTGACGTAGTCATTTAAGATATATCTGTAACAATGTATATGGTAGAACTTAGTTTGTCCCTATATCTGCAACTGTCCTGTCATACTATTATCTTGCGAATTGTTCAGTTCGAAATTCATCATCTTCAAAGAATACGCCACTAGTTCTGTTTAAGTTTTTCTCTGTGATATAATGTGCCTGTTACAATTTGACCATTGGAACCTTTCGAATTAGTCTCCATAAAAATCTAGCTTGCTCTTATTTTTTACGATAAATTCAATTTTCAGAAATAATAGTTTTTCTTATAATCCAATGCAGAAGAGGTTATAGTCCGCACACAATTTGTTTTTGTCCTGTTTTCATTCGTTTTCATTGCGTTCTCAAAAGATACTGAATATAACGTTGGGTAACATACATTCGCGGGGTACTTAAATTCGCGATTTTTCGAAAACGGGGTATTTAGGGATATGTGCTAGATGCAACATAAGTAATACCGCTAGAAATGCCAACCTGACAGACTAACGTCTTCAGAACACTGGCTGAAAAGCTTCGATAACCATGCATTAGAAGTTGGCGACGTAAAAAACTATCCGTCCCTTATTGACAGAGTTCGCTGGTTTATAAGACAAATGTCACATCTCCTGCCTGCTAAACACAATTATTTACAAGGCAACTTATTACAATCTCTTTTGCTAACCTGCAACTGGATTCTAAGTGTGATCAATCATCAAAACTTCTCTTTGTTGCTACAAACTACGGCACGTGTATTTTCCCGCCGCCATATTGTTACCGAGAATCCTGTCGTCAAGCAGACGACAAAGGTTTGTGAGGAACACTTTTTTGTCTAAATGTTGTGTGTGATAGTGGACTGAAGATAATGTTTTCCTCAAAGTTTATCTGATAAAACGACAACGACTGAAGTCTAACGGTCAGTACAAAATGTTATATTGTTTTCTTAATTGACTAATTCTCATTATACCTCCACTGAATACATTTTGTGACATTGCTTATTCCTATCCTTATTTCAATCGACAAATATATCTTCTTCCTCGTTAAATCTTGAAACAGAGGTAGCTTCAAAGTGACGCCAGCCTTCATAATTCTGCAAGATACCATTAGACAGCCACATTGAAAAAACACATAGACGCACACAACAGCAACTGTGTTCTCGAAGCCTTCATAAAAATATATTGAATACCAGGCTTCTTTAAGTGTGTATACCTCGGGAACTACTAATGCTGACATGGAATATATATTTAAAAAAATAAAACATCGATTCTGTCTGAAGCGTGGTTGTCTTATGATATATGACAGAACCATGTTATATGTAGCTCGAGTGTTATAAACAATTCACAGAGACAAGCACAACACGAAGGTATATTTTTGAGCCGTCAAACATCAGTTTACAAATGTCATAGATATAAGCAATCGACATACAAGTTAACTTTACCAAAGTCAAAAAGTGATAGTGTAAAGAAAAGGTTACATGTATAAACATACGTTTGCATATGTGAAATTTTTTTTTTGGTACGTTTGTAGAGAAGCAGGCACTTAACTACAGTACAAGCGACGGAATTGCTCTGGTGCGTGGGTAGACGTCAGAAGAACATGTATGACATCAGTGTACCTATTCACAATTCTGAAATTACATTTGTCTGACAATATATAAAAAGTGCAGGTTCATCGAAATAAAGATCTAGGAAGAAAAAAATTTATTCACCACACGAACACTTTTCAGTTTTTGTCATCGCTCGCTTGTTGATGACGCTTTTGTTCAGACAAACACTTCACTAAGTTCTTTATTCACTTACAAGGGATAGATCGACCATTGTCTACTCAGGACCAAGTGCTGTATTGTCTGTGCAGCTAAGGCTACATATTCCGAAGAGGGCTCCTACTACGAGCTGCCCCCGCAGACGTCTTGTCGTGAGTAAAATTCTGCACACATCACTGTCCGTTCTGTTCAAGCTAAAACCATTCTGTTGGATTTGGAATCAGGTGCCTTAATGCCCGGCGTAAATGTCTTTGTAGACATCTTCTTTTCTTTAAATTCTCTATATATTTTTTTTCAATCTTTGCTCGCTTGGACTATCTTAAAGTATGCCGGGCTATATACTACACCCTAGTTTATTTTGGACTAGGCGAGAGTTATGAAAATTAAATGTTGTGAATTTGTGATGCCGATTTTTATATCTTTTCTCAATCTAAAGGCTGTTCATTCAAGAAGTTGGTATTTATATTTCATCCATACTACATTATGGTGGTAGAATAATGTCTTTACTCATGTTTAATTTCCTCCTCCTTCTTCTTCTCCTGTCAAATCTTCAAACCGATAGATAAGTGTCATTTTTTGACCAAATGACCTGAAATTTGGCACAGGGGTAGACTGGTCAAATACCCCCGATACATTTTGTCACTTTTTGGGTATGGGGCTGCAAATGATTTCATTGAGTTTTTGTTTTGCCATCTTCAGACCAAAACCGTATATTTTGATATCCTGTGGTCTTTCATCACAGCCGAACAACCTGAAATTTGATATTGGGGTACATGTAACAAATGCTCAAAGAGTTTTGTCGCATTTCTGGTATCTACCATTTTGAAATACGATTTGGAGGGATTTGGGAGAGATAATTAGCAGTTTTCCTCATATGACCATATATGGTGTTGCCATATTTGGTCACATATCTATTCCTATGGCCAGGTGGACTTATTTGTTCAGCCAATGAGAGAGAGCCTTTCAATTCACCCCTGCATTTTCAAAACCGGAACTTCTTGGTTTAAATAGTCATTCCATCCAACTAACTCTTACATGTGGAGGGCCGGATGTGGCTAAAACAACTTCACTGACTCCCGTCCCTGTGTTATAAGAACTTTGTCATAATGAAGTTATGGTCAATTGAGAAGGTTCAAAATTTGTGCCTGCATTGAAAAAACGTATCTTGCCGTGTTTCTATCATAAATATATTGCTCTACATTCCTGTCTGTAATCAACAATCATTTAAGCGATGGCTTGTTTACTTCTTTTGTGCTTACACCAAGAGTACACAAAGGACCATTTCCCTACAAATGGTGGTGTATCTTTTTCTTAGCATTTTTTTTTGTAATTGCTGTAGCAATGGTATGTGTCATTGTTACAGTACGAAATACGCATCAGAAATGTGTAGTTTATCCAGCAAAAAATTTGTGAAACTTTTGCACACCTTGAGTTGGTTCTGAAGAACTGTCCGTTGCGTAATACAACATTTTCTTGACTACGAGATTGCGGAAATTCTTCCGCAGAAGAAATCTTCGGCAAGGTTTTAGTTGCTTATATTAAGAAATTTGTATGATACTTGTTGGTCTATTCGCCGCTGGAAGAATTGTATGCGGGAAACATTTGTTAAAATTCAATACTAGGCTTGGGTATTTATTTAAAAAATCCATTTTTGTGAATACGGGGAGGGAAATGGATGATATATATTGTGTTTGCTCTCACAAATATTGGCTTTCTAGCACAATTCTCTTTTTATTGATATACAATGTCATAACCCATCGATTTTATGAAGTAGTTTGACGATTTGAACCGCAAAACTCTGACCTATACCGATGTATGTACGTGAATTATATTTTGTTTATACATGCGCTGTACTGTGCTTTGTACTGTGTTCCTTTATGAGCACTGGAATTTAAGTAACGGAAAGGGCAGAAATTATAATTATGTAAATAAGCTAAAGTTAGCGTGATTGGCTGTAGTTGCATATGTGAAAGGGCTCTTTTGGTACTTTTGTAGAGAACCAGACACAAAACTGTAGCGACGAAATTGGTCCGTGGGTGGACGTTAGAACTACATGCATGACATTAGCATATTACATAACTATTCACCAGGTTCAAGTTTCATTTGTCAGACGATAAATGAAGTGCAGAACTACGTGTATAACATCAGCATATTGCATGACTATTCATCAACCTGAAATTTCATTTTGTCTGAGGATACAAAAAAGGGCAAGTTCACCAAAACGAAGATCTCGGAAGAATAATATATTTACCAAACGAATAGTTTTCATATTTGCCATCGCTTGTTGATGACACTTCTGTTCAGAAAAGGACTTTATTAATTCTTAACTTAATCAACTTACAAGTGATCGATCGGCCCCTGTCTAATCATAACCAGTTGCTGTATTGTCTTTGCAGCAAGCTCAGGCTTATTCTGAAGGTAAAGACGACTCCTACTACGAACCGCGCCCGCAGACGTCCTGTCGTGAGTACAATTCTGCACACATCACTGTCTGTTTTTGTTCAAACTCAAACCATTCCATTGGATTTAGAATCCGGTACCTCAGATAATGTGGTCTCTCTCTACCGGTATGTAACGGAAAGGGCCGAAAGTATTTAAGTAATCCAAAATCACTTTGATTGGCACTTGCCTACATGAGCGTATTTGAAATTTCATTTGTCGGACGGTACAAAACAGTGCAGGTTCATCGAAATGAAAATATAGGAAGAATAATTCTATTCATCATACGATGCTTTTCATTTAGTTGTCATGGCTAGTTGATGACACTTTTGTGCAGACAGGTACTTTACTGAATTCTTAATCTAATTGCGAGTGATTGATCAAGCCCCATCTACACAGGACAGCACGTCACCGGAACGTACTGCGCCTGCGCGAAATCTTCTATGTAATGTGCATAGGGCTTCAGAAAAACGTACCATTTATGGTCTTGTTTGCATATTCAAGGATGATATCCCGTCTATAGTTTCCAAATATAGTTTCGAAAAAGATCTCCTATGCAACGGGAAAAATTTTGATGCAACGTTTACCAAACATCCAACAGAAAAAAACCCGAAAACCTAGGTTTCTGTTGGATGTTTGGTAAACGTTGCATCATAATTGTCCGGTGACGTGCTACACAGGACAAGTGTTTTATTGTCTGTGCACCTGGGATTAATTCTGCAGGTGAAGAAGACTCTTGCTACAAACCGCCCCCGCAGACGTCCTGTGGTAAGTACAATTCTGCACACATCACTGTTTCTTTCACGGTGTTTCTTTTGATGGCAAAAGTGATATTAATGGGCTTGACCCAGAATTATATTGTGGCGAGCAAACGCTTTATAGCTTAGTGCGACTGTGGTTTTATGTTAATTGTTTGTTTGTTGCGTATATTGCTTGTTTTTATTGGACTGCCCAAATGCTGTTACTTATTATCTTCGCAGAGTACTAGTACTCGGAGAAGATTATGTTTTCGGTTGAGACATTTGTCGGATGGGTCTGTATGTATGTCAAGAGCATTACTTCGATGAATCTTTATGGTTTTAGGTAGGTGTGTAGTGGTTTTGTAAAGGAATGTCAAGTTTGAAAATGGTTCACCTTGCGTTTTTCAACAGTACTGCAGCAGACTTTTGATTTTTGTGTGTTTGTATGTAGGCAAAAAAGTGACGGAAACGTTGACCGATCTTCATAATTTTCTGTAGGCGTGTAGATGTTGTGGGAACGGAGGTCAAGTTCAAGTATGGTTTCCCTGGCATTTTCTGTCTGTACTGCAGTGGGCTTTGTGTGGATGTGTATTTGTATGTCACCAGCATAACTCAAGAAGCTGTTGATTGATCTGTATGATATTTAGTGGATGGGTAGGGTTTACAGAAAGGAAGGTCAAGTTCGATAATGGGCCTTCTAGCGGGTAGCTAAGGTACTGCAGCGGAGTTTCAAAATTTTGGGGCATATTTTTGTGTGGTAGATAGTTCATGCCACAGGAAGTAAGTTTATTGATTTATTGGTTTATTGGTAAAATGACTCCATTAGTGAGTACACGAGTGTACTACACTACTCTTCCTGGAGTCACATCATGTTGAACATACAGATTACATTGGGACACATACACATAACATAACATTACATGATATGTACATATTTACATCAATTTCAAATTTCAAATTGCTACCATATCATAATGTTTGTGTCCATTTTTACTCTGTCTCTGATGTGTATTTTGAATGTGGATGGTACAGATGTTCTGATATGATATGGAAGAGCGTTGTATGATTTTGAGCACCGGTAGAGAAAAGACTTTGTTGCAGATGTTGTTTTAGGTTTTGGCAGTTTGAAATCGTTCCTTTTTGAAGATCTTGTGCTGTAAGTATGTTGGTCGGGTACGAGGTGTAGTTTACTGTGGAGAGTGGATGGTTGTTTGAAGAAGAGTATCTTATGGAAACTGCACATGTTATTGGTGAAAAGTCTCTCGGTCACAGTCTGCCATGATAACGCACAGTTCATTTCCCTGACTGATATTCGGTAAGATCCCAGAATAAGTTTTGCCGCCTTATTCTGCATTACTTGTAGAGCATTGATGTTTTTTTGTGTGGTAGAAGTCCAAACCGCTGTGCAGTAGTCCAAGTGTGTCAAGGTGAGTGTTTCCGTCAACAATTTCAACAACGACTGGTCCAAATATGCCGCACTTCTTCTGATGGCACCCAAGGATCGAGCCATTTTCTTCGTCATTTCTTTTATGTGGAGGTCCCATGTAAGACATTGATCCAATGTACTCCCAAGTAGCTTCATAGTTGTAACCTGCTGTATTGGGCTCCCGTCAGCAGATAAGGTGAGTTCAGGCTTCTTTGACATTTTTGGTTTACTCCCAATCAACATACACTTGGTCTTTTTTGCATTCAAGAAGAGTTTGTTCAAACGCACCCATTCACATATGTTATTCATATCTGTCTGTAACTTAACCGTAACTGTATCAACTGATGGCGCACACGCATATGCTGATGTATCGTCTGCGTACATGGCGGGGGTGGTCTCCGTCACGGTAAGTGGCAAGTCGTTGGTAAAGATCGTAAACAACAAAGGACCAAGGCAACTCCCTTGGGGAACGCCACAATGTATCTCCTTGAAGGTTGAATTCGTGCCGTTGAAGTGTACACACTGTTTTCTCCCTGCCAAGTAACTGCCCATCCAACCAACCGCTGTATCTGAGAACCCGTAGCATATCAGTTTTTGTAACAAATGGCTTTGGTCCACCAAGTCAAAAGCAGCGGAGAAATCCAGAAAGATGACCCCGACGATGTTCCCCTGGTCGATTTTACAATACCAGTCATCAACTAGTTGCAAGAGTGCAGTCCCAGTGGAGTGATGCTTTCTGTTGGCGTGCTGGTAAGGTGTCATCAGGGCGTTCCCTTGGAAATAGTCCGATATTTGAGAACTAACAACTTTCTCCATTACTTTGCTAAAAGCAGGCAGGAGACTAATTGGCCTGCTGTTCGGTCCGCTTAAACGAGCCGTTGCCGACTTGGGTAAAGGAACAACCTTGGCTCTTTTCCATGCCGTCGGATATACAGAGGTAGTAAGCGATAAGTTTATAATGTAGCACAGTGGTCTTGCAATATGGTCGGCAGCTAACTTTAACAGATTGTTGTCGACTTGGTCTAGACCAGTAGCTTTCCCATCCGACAAAGCCAGAAGGTGTTTGCGGATCTGTTCGCAGTGTACCGGTTTGAACTGGAAACTACAGTCTTTTCCCGCCATGATCTTATCCCTTATCAGCCCGAGAAGGTCCCCGTCTGGTTGCGAGTCGAACCCCTCCCTCAGAGAGTTAACCTTCTGTGTAAAGAATGAATTGAAATAATCCGCTATGTCTCCGGCCTTTGTGAGGATCACTCCGTCACGTTCTACGGTACAAGCCGACCGAGAAGGTCCCCTGCCCATCATTCCATTAAGTGTTCTCCACATTTCCTTCGGGTTGTTTCTGGACTCCGCTATTTTAGATTTGAAAAACGCAGCTTTCTTTTTCCGGTTTAGTTTGACAGCTGTATTCCTTAGTTTCTTGTATATACTCAAATCTGAAGCAAGGCCTGTCGCAAGGGCTTCCCTTCTGGCGTCATCCCTGAGCCTCTTTATTTCTCTGAGTTCGTCGTCCAGCCAACCTGCCGGGTTAGATCTAACAGTCCGTTTTCTGACGGGAGCATGTTGATCAGCTACGTTGCAGAACATTGTTGTAAAGACGTCCAGTGCTCCATTTACGTCTGACTCGTCATATACAATGTGCCAAGGCACCATACTGATGTCGTGTTGAAAGTCGTCTGGGTGGAACTTGCTGTAGGACCTTTTGTAGACTACACGTGGTTGAGTCTTTGGGGCCTTAGTTTTCCTTGTCAAGTAGATGATGTTGTGGTCTGAAAAGCCCACAGGCGTTGATTTAGCTGATGTGCACTTTTCCTGGCAGTTTGTAAAAGCCAGATCAATGCAGGTAGCCGTTCTATGATTCCTCCTGTTAACTGCAATCCTGGTAGGGTCTGTCACCGTTTGAGAAAGGCTGCATCTTACTGCAGTTTGTGCTAAACGTTCCTTCAGTGAACACTCTGAGTTGGACCAGTCAACATTAAAGTCCCCTAGTACGAAGACCTCTTTGTTCGCGTCTGTTGCGTTGTCAATGGCATCCAGGATGCCGTCGAAATACTGAATGGAGGATCCAGGTGGTCTGTAAATACAGCTGATCAGCATTGGTTTGGACCGTGGCACATTAACCTCTAGCCACAACATCTCGATCTTATCATTTTCCAGTTCATTTCTTTCTTTCCAAGAGAACCCGTCTCGTATTAGAAAGGCCACACCCCCTCCATGCCGATTCCGATCCTTCCTGACCACTGACCACCCATCGGGGCACAGTTCATTGTCGTTTACACTCGAGTCCAGGTGTGTTTCAGTCAGTGCAAGAATGTGAAAACTGTTCTGGTCCAGTAATCCCTGCAGTTCGTGGATTTTATTTTTCCAGCTACAAATGTTCAGATGGCCCAGGTGAATTCCCTTTTTAGGTAAGTGTAAGTCTGTTGGACCTGGATTGGTATCTATGTCTCCACAAAGAAGTATCAACACACACATGACTACTTTAACTGGACAATCGCAATTTGCATAACTCAGGTGTTGTTTACTTTTCGTGATTGGCACATGTGGGAACAGCGTACTTAGACAGTACTGGCCCATTGTTATACACATCTTTGGTACATGCTCAGTTTTTACAATAATCCAAGAACCATCATTAATCTCGTGTTTACTTAACTGACCGATACATTCATGTGTGCTATGAGATGAACTATACACAGTTCTGGATATTGGTAGCAAGATTGAAAGACATACTATGTATACTGTGTACATGCTGACGAGCGACGGCATTTTACTTGCAAATCTTCGGTGTTTGTAGCATTCAATAGCAGCAACTAATCTCTTACTCTTAACTAGCTACACAAGTATAACAACAGTTATAGACATATAACCTTAAAATTAGTATTTAAAAACTGGTTACTTAATTCAATTAAAAAGAGTAGGTTCTGTGTTACCGAAAATACTCCTAATGCCTGATAACTGAAATATACACAGGATGAGTTGGATTTTCCAAGTTTGAAAACACAGTTATACACGTCAGTTAAAAGCACAGTTAACGTTACATCATACAACTGCCTTAACCTAACCAAACATTACCTTAGCATGAGCGGAGAGGCGCTGTCCGATGCACCGAGCCAGCACAAAACAAGTGGCAAATGGGAAACTGGATATGAAACAGCGTACCTACTTCCCGGTAGCACACAGATTCAGTAAATATAGAAGGTTATTGGCTCGGTCAGTACCTCTCAGCTGGAAGCAGAGGTGACAGAGCTCAGCAGGATGGCGCCCTCCCCAATTTTGAGTACGGAAGAAAGTGGCCCCAAAACTGCACCAAAAGTTGCGAATTTTTATAAATTTTTGCATAGATATGTTCCACATGTAGTGATAAGAAAATTGTGGGATGACAAAAACTCTGGATGGTCGATTTTAGCAGATTAAAGACTACAGACACTTACTGAGAAATTTTGGTATGTGGAGCCATCATGGTGACCTCTGACCTTTGTTGTGTAAGGTTGGCCCCCCAGCGTCTTATTTGGAACTGCAATGGCTGTTTTTGTTTTGACCTTCGTTCATGAATAACATATATCAGTTATAACATATATCAGCACACTAGACACATACACTAGTCCTGTACCACCAACTTATTTTCGACCCTATCTAGACTGGCCTCACCCCCCCCTCCATCATAACTTGCAAACGGTATGGTGTATGATCAAATTTGTAAGGGGTGATAAGCATGTAAATGTTAATCACTCTCCATGATAAGCCTTGATTATTTGGCGAAGATAATGTGTTCGTGGAACTCTAGTTAGTATTGTATTTGTTCATGTAAGTTGCAACTTTTATTTTCAGAGGTGATGTTTGATATTGGCTACTGCTAGAGTGCATCACCTCTGTGTCCTGTGTATTATTTAGTTGTTTAATAATAAAAAATAAAAATAAACATCACAGTTGTTGCTCGAACTAAAACATGTCCATTGGATTCAGAATCAGGTAGTTATGTGGTCTCTCTCCTAAATCCTCCCACACCATTATTGATGTATAGGGCGCTGCCCATCTCCGTTTCATAGCCCTGGGCCAAACTGTGGTGCAATCACTGTGGCAGGGGGCTAGTCCACTGGCAGTGAAGTGTGTTTAACTTCCATACTGTGTCAAAAGTATGTACCATTTCTATAAAGTCTTTGGTATGACTCAATGCGCCTCTTGTCCAGAGATGTCCTACCCGGGGCTTGAACCTGGGCCTTCTGATCCAAGTTATTGGAACCAGATGTGGTGAGAGACAAAGGCGCAGGCCAGTACACCACGGACACCTAGATTATTTATCAATGAGACGGATATTTTTATTTCATTTTCTTTAAACTCTTTGATCGCTTGGACTATCTCAAAGTATATATTCTATACCAATATTTTGTTGGGACTAGTCAGGAGTTATGAAACCTCGATCTGAATGAATGCCGGTTTAAGTGTGTTTTGATAAGCATGTATTTCAATCTTCTGTTATTGATCTGCATTCTCATAACCTATTGATTTTTAATGTTTGATGTTTTGAACATCCGAACTCTGACTTATGCCTTCAAATGTACATAAATTGTCTGTGATTTGGGCTGTGTTGCTTTATGAGCCCTGGAAGACTAGCAACGGAAAGGGCAAAAATAATATGTATGTAAGCTTAAGTCCACTGGATTGGCATAATTTGCATAATATTGTGTGAAAGGCTCTTTTGAGCTTTTGTAGAGAACCAGACACAAAACTGTAGCGAAGAAATTGCTTTGGTGCGTGGTGCGTGGGTAGATCTCAGAAGTACATGCATGACATCATCGTATTACATTCATTTGCCAACTGAAACTTTATTTGTCTGGCGATATAGAAAAGTGCAGGTTCATCTAAACGAACACCTCCGAAGAATAATACTATTTGCCACACCCTTAATTTTCTGTCATCGCTCTTTGATGACACTTTTGTTAAGATTAGCACTTTACTAAGTTCTTTATTTACTTACTAGAGATCGATCGACGCCTGTCTACTCCGGACCAAGTGTTATATTGTCTGTGCAGCGGAAGGCTTATTCTTAAGGTGAAAAAGACTCCTACTAAGAGCCGCCCCCACAGACGCCATTTCGTGAGTACAATTCTGCACACATCACTGTCTGCTCCTGTTCTTACTGAAACCATCTTCGTTATCTTTATAAGAAATTGCAACAATGAATGAATGGATGGATGGATGGATGAAGACCTTTATTGCACATTTATGCCACACTTGGCTAAGTACAGGTCACAACAAAACAAAATAACAAGCACAGTTAACGGATACAAAAGAATATGACTATTATTAGATAAATTCTACTTCTCCTCGATTTTCGGTTATAGTAGATATAAAAGAACAGACGTGTTTTTCAATGGGAGGTTTGTCTAGTCGCATTAGGAATATGAAGTTTTGTACAGTACTTAAATGTGTGAAGTAGGGAAATAGGTTTTCTACAAGCTTATTCAGTTTATTTATTTCTTTGGTATATAATCCACATTCTACGACAAAATGACATTCGTCTTCTATTCTATTCAAAGTACAATGTTTACATAATCTTTGTTCTAAAGGAGTGCGGGTATGTCTTCCCGTTTCAATATGTAGTTTGTGGTAGCTGATTCTTAGTCTTGTGACTGCATTTCTGTCCTTCATTTTTGAATTACTTAAATATTTTTCTTCATTGTATGTAGTTTTAAATAATCTATATGATCTTAACTTATTTTTGGCAGCCCCACCTTTGTTGTCGTTATATATTTCTTTTAGAAACGTTTGGAAGTAAATGTCTTTTATCCGCTGGCCAATGGAACTAACTATTTGTAACATATTCAATATTTCCTGCCTAGGGTGCTTACTACGAAAAGATTATCTGTTGTTCTAAAGTTTTTTCTAAAGCCTGCCTGATGGGGTTTAAATAATGTTTTGTTTTCTGCATAATTTACTAAACGAGTATTCAATATGGAAGAAAATTTACATAGACAGCTCATTATAGAGATCCCACGATAGTTGTCTGAGATGGACGGGTCTCAGCTGGAATATACGGGGCGGTAAATCTTTTTGTTGTTGCAATGCAAGTGCGCAGTGCCCCAGGCAGATGTTTGTTGATGACAAGGTTGTTGGCGGCTGACCCCTGGAATAAGAGAGATACGGTAGGGCGTTGTTGTACAAGATGTTCAACAGTGGATGAGAGGGTGTTATGCAGGTTAGAAAAGAGGAGGCAGTGCAGCAAGTAGTGCTGCGCGGTTTCAGTGGATGCCCCACAGAAACTGAAACCATTCCATTGAATGTGCGAACTAAAATGGATGTGGAATCAGCTACCTCGGATAATATGGTCTCTCACTTCTGGTTAACTTCTTTATGTAGACATGCTTATGTCATTGTTTCACAATTTTTTTGATCGCTTGGGCAGTCTTAGAATACACCCGTACTATATCCTGTATCGTATATTCTATATTAGAATCTTTTTTTTGGGTCAGGCGAGACAATGGCATTGTCCACGGATTGTATATTTTGCATGTGCAGTCGTGATTCATTGTGATGTAAGTTCAATGTTTAAGGCCCGGCCTACCTTCAGACAAAGAATGGCTAGTTGCCTTAAACTTTGACCTTTGGCCAAAATGCATTATGACTGCACATGCGCCCCAGGAATTGTGAAATGGCTTATACATAAATTGAGCTTAATTCGGGGAGGGGGGAAAATCTTACTTATCACCTGCAGGACGACGAATGAACATGGCTGAAAATATCGCCTGCAACGTTGTACCAAGGGCCAACACAAACGAAGACAGCCTGACGCAAACATGTTTAGATCCCCAAACGCAGAAGAATTTGGCACCATGTACCGTTCCACGTGTGTTCCCGAATCTGATGTACGCAGAAGGATGCAACTCATTTGAAAATGATGCTAACAAGTCGGTGCCTGTCGAAGAAAACACCAACTTACCTGAAACCCAACATTTCCCAAACACATATCAGACACTGACCAACCACAGGGAAGCTGACAGTGGACATAACTCTACAACTGCCGAATACAAGGAACATGACGACAATGATGATCAGGATGATTATCTGCCTGCTAGAACGGAAGCTGCTGTTGTCATTGTGAAAACAGGTCGAATCGCCTCTAACAATGTCGATGTTGATCCAAACTCTTATCATAATGGCACGACGACTCCCAAAGCAGTAGTGGCAAATGAGCAAATAAAATCAGCTTCGAACATCAATTCAGCATCCTCCCGGTACTCGAATCAGTTGTATAGACCACAAATCGTTCAAAACAGCAATATAATTCCGTACCAATCAGAGGCAGTGTATCAATCTAATTCTGGATACGCAGCAAACATCAGTAGTCACAATTCCTGCATCCCCCTACCTGCGACAACAACAACAACAACACCAATTACAACAACAAAAGGCGGCAATATTAACACTAACGTCATCCCAAAAGGTGGTGCTGTGGTTGAGACAAGAGAACCAATCAATAAAACGGATGATGATGGCGATTTGGAACCATATGCTGTTGCACACGGACTTCCAAATACATCGTACGCAAAAAGCTGCAACTCGCCTGAGGATGACGCTGACGAGACGTTTCCTGTAAAGGATAACACGACTACTGTCGACGAGGCTGATTATGAACCATATGCCATTACACACGGATTTACAAATACATCGTACGCAAAAGGCTGCAACTCACCTGAAGATGACGCTGACGAGGTGGTTCCTGTAAATGAAAACACTAACATACCTAAAAACCAGCCTTTTCGGAATACAAACCCGAATGCGACACTAAACCCCCCGTACTGGAATCCGATGTACGTGCCGAACGTCCCGCGACAATCACTTTGCAGTAAGCACTCTAGATTTTAAGTTCTAGTTTGATATTGTCAATTTTTCCAGGAGTGAACACACATTTTTTTATAATGAATTTTCAAATACATTTTTATGTGCTTTCCATTTTTTCCTCTTACAATTTAAGTATAATATATAACCGAGATGAATTACTTTTATTGGTGACTTTCTCGCGTTTTTGATCTATTCAAGGCTATCAAAATCCCTCGCCAATTCAGTAGCCTCTTTTCCTAAAGAAGAGGCGATCAGCTTCGCCAACTTGAATTTCCTATCCTATTCATTTTTTCAGAGTGTACGAACGTCGGGGTTGGCATTGTTGTGTTAATCACTGCTGTGTTAGCGGTGTTGATCTTTGTCGGAGGCTGGTTTTACTCTGGAAGCAACATCCGGGACGTTCTAAAGGTACGTATATATTTTTCTAACTGTAAATCCTGTGTTTGGCTTTTGAGAGACATGTGTTAATAATTTCATTACGACACAAATGTTATATTCGCATGCCCGTTTTACAGCACGCCCTAACAGCTGAGTAGCTATAGGACAGATATAGATGAGATGTTTCGTCTGTAGTATTTACAATTTGTTCAAGTTGACTTCATGATATCGGATGTATCAATAGATAAGTATGTACGTACTGATTGCTAGTGCGTTTTATTCTACTTGTAGCCGACCCAGGTCGCGGACACCACACACACCTCTGGTCACCCTGATGTGGACGCCACCTCCACCCCTGACCACTCTCCGAGAGCATTTACTCCAATAGGTACGGCATCTTTTTCTAATCTTTTTGATATTATCAAATCGAATGCATGCGCTTAAATGCCGTGTCTAAAATAAAATAACCATAAACTAGTCATTGCACCAATTCTGAATGTAGTTGAAATAACATTTTTTATTTTTTATTTTGGTACTGTCACAAGTAGAAAACAACCTTTAAACATTAAAAAAATAAATCATACATACAAAAATTAATACACAATTCGGATTTTTTTCTATAATATACCACTGTATAAGACGCCTTAGGTATTTAGGTATGATTAAGATAAAAAGTAGATAAAAATAGAGAGGTAAAACACGATCCGTCTTACAAAGAAAGATCTCCTTGGAAACAGACCACCATTTTCAAAGTTGGATCGGCATTCCAAAGAATTATCTTTGCCTGTCTAATAAAGTTTGTACTAGGATTAAAGTCACACAATGAATTGGGGTAATTTTTTCCCTGAGCAAGTGCCGTATCTCACATGTCAACCAGGGCTTGTCTCTTGAAAAAAAAAAAATCATTGACATTTGAAGCCAGGACTTTGTAATGTTTGCCAGAAAAAAAAAGATCTCCCTAAAACCTGAAAATAATCGTGTTTGGAAGCAAAATATAGGAAAATCAGCCATTCAGCAAAAAATGACAACATTCAAAGTTCAGAAAATCGGTAATTTCGTTTTATTTGGAAAGATTTTCCCGTCCCCACTTTTTTTTATTTAAAAATGTTCTGTCGTTAGCCAAAATGTTGCTTCGTGTAACCCGATACATTGTCGAACGCGCGTAGCAACAGGAAAGAATACCCTAGTTACAGACCACCGTGAATTATGAAAACCAGGAGCTAATTTACATAATAAATGAGGAAAGTTTATTAACCTCATACACCCGAACCTATTTTTGCCATTAATATGACTTAACAGGGTCACAAATGACCCAAAAATGTTTTGTTCAGTAAAATCTCTCTTTTTACTTTTTTTCGCTGATTGTGTTCCGTACATTGCTTCATTAATGTGAGAGGAATGTTTTGGCATGTTTAGGTATGAATATTTTCCGTTCATTATCATGATTTATGAAAAAGATCAGAAGGACCACGCCATGGTAACGGGTTTTGGCAGGCATATTTTACAAAATCTGCTAATTTCAGTTCAAACATATTGACGTTTCGAGGCTTTGTTGTTACAACAAATGTATTTTCATACATTGTTATTATCCTATGTAATCCAAAGTAACTTTAATGGTTTAAAATTGATATTTTATGCTGATTTGATGACGTCATCGGTCAAAATCCACATGGCGGATAGAATCACCTAAAATTACGTCATAATGACGTCATATTATGTCATTATGACGTAAAATTTGTTACGGTAATATAAATTCACATGTGCATCATCCTCTGAAAATTTAGTGGTCATACATTAAGTGGCTTAGGAATTACAGAGGGTCTAAAAAAACAGCACATCATTTTTGCTGGGGCTAAAAATGACCCCAGCAGACTCAACACAAACTTTTCTATATAATGTCTACAGTATTGTGCCGATCGCCCTAGAAAATTAGAAGAGATTAGAAAAGATGTCTACTGACAAAGGTACGGAATTATTATTTTTAGATCAAACATGTTCACAAAGCACGTCAAAATACACGCCTGGGGTCATAAATGACCCTGTTCGGGTGTATGAAGGTTAACTCAATAAAAATTTGTGGTCGGATTTTTTGGAAGTGCTATGGTTATGATCTGTTAGATAGCTCTTTTGGCAGGGAGTAAGTGATGTAGGTCTGGCCCCCCTCGCGGCTTGCCTTAACCCTATCCAGACTGGGCTTTTTTGGTATATCTGGGACTGGGGGGGGCTGATTCGGCCCCCCCCTCATAATTTCCGAACGGTATGATGTATCATCACCAAATTTGCAGGGAGTGATATTCACGTCAAGTTTTATAATTCCTGTAATTTTGGTGACGTTATGACGTAATATGACGTAATTATGACGTCATTGATGTGATTTTATTGGCTAAATAGGGAATTCCCGTAATATCTAAAGGTATTAAACAAAACGGTTTGTATTATTCATTTTAAGGTATGCAAGGCATACAACGTCAATGGTAAGTACGTTGACGTCAAAATGACGCCATAGAGTGACGTCATGTGTTGTTAGCGATCCCTTGGGATCCGCCATCTTGGATCGGCCATTTTGAAATTTTTAAAAATCCTTTTTTTCCACTTATGACCCCAAAGGACACTGAAAATAGACTAGAAACGTTAATATACATGTTTCTGAAAAAGAAAATGTCAGGTATTGACGATTTTAAAGGCAAAAAAGCCTGCTGATACCTGAAATAGTGATATAGTCCACCATCTTGGATTTTGACTGATTACGTCATAAAATTAGCATAAATTATGAATATTGAATCAGGAAAGTTACATCTAATTACATTTAATGTTATAGATGTGGGAAAACTAGTGTAGTTGTGCAAGAAAACCTGAGAAATATCATTGTTTTCAAAAAATTAATGATTTTTGAATAAAATGCCTGTCAGAAACCCGTTGCCATGGCAACATGAAAAATGATAAACTTTAACCATTATCATAAAATTGTTCCCAACAAAATTTTAGGAAAAGTCACCATGTTTGGTAGTCGTAGCATACATCGTTTGGCAGTAATACGATGTCAAAGTTGCCGCGGGCACTTTTAGCCCCCCCCCCCCCCAGTCTGGATAGGGTTAAACTCTCTGGGCCTATTTGTAACTTTTGAGGTGGATAACTTAAGTAGGGATTGGTGGATTATTCTTGTATTTGGTGTATATGTACCTCAGGGTATGATCAACATAATGATATGTTTATTATGTAGATCATGACCTACTTTACGTAATCATTGAGGAAAACGTATTGCACTGCTGCACCGTGGTACGCGGCATGTGATAGTACACATCTGGCGTCCTGAAAATAGGTCAGCAGTTGGCACCCATATTTCTACCTGGGCGATTGAAAAAAGGGCTAAAGAAAGCTGGGTTTCAAAGTGAATCTGATGATTGACATAGTAGTAAGATGATAGTTATGCCAAACAGGACCTAATTTGTATGATAAATGGAATTTCAAAAATTCGTTTAGTTCTATGTTTGTACGCGCTTATATGTATTTTAGTCGTATTTCGATCTTCGTGAAAGCTTGTTCGATAGTATTCAAGTTATCACAGTTAGAACGTGTAAACCTCTGCTAAAAAGACAGTATATTTTCTTTCATGTGATATGATATTTGAGATTTCTCTTTTTTTTACCTGCGGTTTTTCTTTTCTATCCAATGTAGGCTTTTGCTCCTAGATCTACATGACCCTTGCTATTCAAGAAGCAAATGATAAAGAGGGGGGATCCTTGCGTTCTTTTGATTACCCTCACTTTTGACAGCAATCCCATTAAAGGTCAAACATCGGGACAATCAGAATGTAAAGATCTCCCCTTCAACACCTTCATGAAGAATAACAGCCTTGAACCTCTTTTCCACACAGAGTGGCCCTGTGGTTGGTATGGTTTGCCCAAGACAAACACAGGCTGCCCGGACACCGCGGGTTTGACCTGGCGCACAGGCGTCCGTCTACAAGACACCGAGGACGACAACCCGAATAACCAGTGGACGCCAGGACTACATTTTGATGGCGGCTTCTGGAAGAACAACATGTATCAGAAATTTTGCATTAAAGTAAGTGAAGACGAAGTTACATCTTTTTTAATAGAGAGGGGATTGTGCAGACGACTGCAAGGCAATGCTGTGCTTTAACCTTTTTTCTTTGCCTTTTTTTTCCTTTAAATCTTGATCGAGCTTTTGTCAAACATACTTTGGTACGGTTTGGTCTATAACAGATTTCAAACCGATAAAACGTACGTTAATTGCTGGGTTAAAGGCACACCTGACGGTACATACCAATAAATCATTTTGAATTCTTATTCAAAGCTGGCGCTTAGCATATAGTTCCAAAATGTCTTCTCTTTACAGCTGATAAGGAGCCTATAAAAGTAACATCTTAAGCGGAAATTGTCATCCTCGCAAATGCTCCGACTTTGTAAATCAAACTGGCATTTCTTTTATCCAATCCAGACGTCTAGATCGGAAGGGTCTGGTAACTGGCCACGTGGTAGCTACTGTATCTTCATGAGGCATGGCTGCCCAATTGGTGGGTATGATACGTGTGTATGTATGTCTAATATCATAATGAAATAATCACGGGCTTTAAATACTGAGCCGCAAGCAAAAGGCAATCATGGGTCATTGAAGCCAATTAGTTTTGAAGGCTCTAAATTTTCATGAAATGTAGCTAAAGTACTTAATCAAGTAATTGTGGTAACGGTAAACAAATACGGTGATGAAAGGTAAACAGGCTTGAGTCATGCCTATACTAAATTCTCCCTTTCAAGTGGCATTCCCCCAAAACAAAACAAAGGGTTTCAAATAGCAGCATACAAAGAAATGTATTATTCATGAGGCTGGTGATATTGTGTTTTGCAGGTTTTGGAATTGGGGAGGTGTTCTGGGACGACAAAGACAGTATTGATATTTTCCACAAGAACAAGAACCATTGGAAAGGCGAACTGCCTGACGGGATATACGACCACAACACCCTCATCAGATACTGTTGTCGTAACGACGGTAACGCCAACACCCGAATCCTTCTACCCAACCGCAGTCCCTTCTACCTCTTCCGCTACATGCAGGGATGCCAGCAGGTGAGAGGTACTTAATAGGTAAATAGATAAATATATATCCTTCCTGTCAGGATTATAATTGAGCAAATTTCTTTCTACTTTAAACTTGAAGAACAAATCAACAAAACTAACAATCATTTAGGTTTCTAACTGTTTCAAACTTTTAGCTGTCTCACTTGGGTGCTGCAAGACGCCATCTTCGATTATGTCCATAATGCATTGCGTTTTTTTTTACATTTCGTTTGTATTGCACATATCTCATATCTTATCTCAATACTTCATCCAATCCATTTTGTAGTTGTATTTCATTGTTTGGCTTAAAACATACTTGTATTCACCTGAGCTAATAAAAACAAGATTTTGTTTTCAAATTAAGAGTTTCATTTCCATGTTATTAGACGTTTTATGCTGTCCCTATAGTTTCATTTTAACGTAGCTCAACATAGTTATCATCTATCTTTAAAAACCTCTTGGGTAAATAGCTATATCGCAAAAGGGTATTCACAATTTGGACTTAAATGAATGAATGATTTTATTTGCACAACAATTACAATGGTGGCAATGTAAGGCAATGTACAGAATTTAGCTCAACAATTTGGCCTCTATTCCCATTAGCTACAGTAGAAAATTTGGGATGGTGGATGAATATGCATAATCTGTTGTTTGCAGGTCGCTGGAATGAACGTTAAGGAGGAATACTTCCACTGGGACGATGAAGATGACAATAACGGTAACCGTCGCCGGGGGTGGCATCCGTACGACGACGGGGATAGCAACAACCACAAGCTTCACTACTGTTACTATTACTGATTGTCGAGGGCCAAAGTCTATAAATAAAGGATCAAGTCTAGTTTTCCTATTAAAAAGCACGGTAGCAATTTCTGCTATGTAGTATGAATAATAGCGTATGGCACTACATGGACTTGAAAACCTTTCTTTGTGCGTTTCATTTCCTTTTTGTATAATTTGCTTTGCTTGCTTTGTATTTACATTTGTTTAGATGTCAGCATGTTCATCGGTTACGTTGATTTTGAAATCATAAAGAAATGAATGCGTGGCGCGTTTTTCTATAAAGATGGCAATAGAACGCGTGTTTCATAGGGGTGACCTGAGGTCATATTGCAGGAACACACGTGCAATAAGGATACATTCAAATAAATGTAGCTTAGATCATTACAAAACGTCCATTATAGCACGAAGAGGGAGTAAAATATGCTGTTTTTGCTCAGGAGCAAATAATGGCCTCTACTTTTCCTTGATGCTCCTTCTCCTTCTCCTCCTGTCAAAGCTTCAAATCTCTATCATGTTTGGATGAAATGACCAGACCTTTGGCGCAAAGGTAGAGTAGGCAAATATCCCGGACTCTTTACCCCATATTGTGGGGTAAAATATATTTACGCCATTATTGTTTATTGCATACACTACTTAAAAATGATTTATTTTGCCGAAAAATCCCAATAAAGAGCCCCCATTCATGGCTCGCGTTATGAGTGTCCCAAATTTACGACGCTTGTTTTTGAATCAGTAGATGGTCCTCTCTCCAGCAACAGTAAAACCATTCTCCAAAGCCACTGCCCAGGGCAGATAATTCCCCTTAGAAATTACTAAAATTCAAAGAGATGAAAATTCTGTTTTCATTGGTTCTGGTAACCCCCTAGTACACCCTCTCGAGATCAATGCTTCACCTTCAACTTTTGGTAGGTAAAACTAGGGAACCCATTCTATACGTAAATAGAAAACTTATGTTTGTAGTATATCAGAATTACCAGGGTAGCCATTGCAATTTCAGTAATTTTCAGCCTTAAATTGTTGGATTTTCGAGGGTCTCGGTGCCAAGAAGGCGTAGCTGACATGTTGTTAATGACCACGTTCGCCGTCTGAATAGAAGACTGCTATGATAACAGATAGACAACTCCAGTGTTAGACTTTCTAAGGGATTTTCCTGTTTCTAATGTAACTGAACTACTGTATGAACTTGAAGGAATGGCGAATAATTGTTCCAACGTTAACTATTGTATAATGAATGAGTGGTGATCATCTTTTGTGATGTACTATGCAATAAGGTTACAATACCCCTGTTATTCGTTCCCTCACTCTGCGATGGTACAGTCCAGAAACTTTGGACAAGTGAATCCGACTATTCGATTGGTTAAGAAGTTTTGGCGGACAGTGCCCAGGGAAATTGTTAGGAGTGTTTGACCGGGGCAAGAGTTCGTGAACCCACCGAACTGACCCTGGAGGTCATACACCAAGGGGCCTTTTGATGCGAAACTAAGTTGGTCATTTGGTAAAACTGCACGGCCTGTCTTTCAATTGTCATTGAAGATCCGGAGTTTCTGGAGAACTTATTAAATCAAATTTACATATTTTTACCCAATAAGAGTAGAGAATCTTGACGTCGTTTAACCTTATTTGGACGAAGGCCACTCCCAAAACTTAGGAAATAAAAGAGACAAACACTCTCAAACTGGGAAGTTTTTGGAACAAAGCTTTCCTTGGATGAGACTCTGTTAGCTGACTTGGGCCGCTCCGAGAAACGGGAGCAGCAGCTTACAGAAGTTTGATCCTCGGAAAGTACGTTTCTTTGTCACTGGCATCCAATCGATTGTAAACCTGTCAAAGAGTGAGAAGAACTGTCCGTACTATCGTTATCACTGCTTGAACATTCCTGTGTATCTATCTGCGTATGAATAAATCTCTGGTCGAGGAACATCTCCGAGTTGCCTGAATCACTCGAGTCATCATAGCAGGAAGCCAAGGTCACCGACGAACGGCACTTGCTTTCACATGTCCTTATATGTATCTCTGGTGTTCTTAGTACAATATACAGTGACTAGCACAATAGGAAGGTCTAATGTTTATGTGCCGTCAAAAATCAGTTCACACATGTTATAGATATAAGCAATCGACATACAAGTTTACTTTACGAAAGACAGAAAGAAATAGTTTTAAGAAGAGGTTACATGTTTAAACATGCATTTGCATATGTAAAAGATTCTTTTGGTACGTTTGTAAAGAAGCAGACACATAACTATAGCACTAGCGACGGAATTGATGTGCGGAGTGGGTAGACGTTAGAAGTACATGTATGATCCTGGGCACATCACAATGACATGTTGTTGAATGGCAAGAAGAGTCAGGCGCTGCTGTTTTGTTTCAAAAGAAACATTCCTGCGTTACCATCGTTGTCTCTGGGAGGCGAACCTGTTCCAGTCACAAGAACAGCGAAGGGCCTCGGCTTTACCTTTGACAGTAAACTGTCCTTCCAGGATCACGTGAAGTCTACTGTTTCAAAAGCCTCGAGCAGGCTGCACTATTTGAGATTACTGTGTAAGCAAGGCATGTGTGTAGCCGATCTGGTTCAGGTGTATCTGTCCCTTATCCGCCCCGTCCTTGAGTACGGGCACGTCTTGCTAGTAGGCTGCAACGAAGAACTGTCGGCCAGCATGGAACGTGTCCAGAAACGTGCATTACGTATTATCTCCTGTGGGGGCAGGCGAGCTGTTCCAAGCTTACCAACCTTGAAGGAAAGGAGAGAGTCAGCAGCACTAAAACTCTTCAAGGCTATGCTGTCGCCTGAGCACCCTCTCCATGACCTTGTTCCCCTCCAACGCTCGACTGCTACAGGCAGACAGCTGAGAAACAGAAACACTTACACGCTGCCATCAGCCAGGACTCAGCGACTAAACAAGTCATTCCTGTACTGCGCCATAAGACTCTATAATGAAAATGCCTGACCCACGGCTGGCCCGTTTTGGTTTTGATATGAATGTGTAATTGTAAATGGTATATTTTATATGAAACTGTACTGATTTTAAAATGAACACTTGTAAAAATCGGAACACAATTCAGGGAGGCGTTAGCTAATCCCTGCCTTTGTACGATTTGTTTTGAATTGAATTGAATAAACTTGATTATGACATAAGTACATTACATCAGTATTCACTATTCCGAAATTTCATTTGTCTGACATGAACAATACATGGAAAGTGCAGGTTTATCGAAATAAAGATCTAGGAAAAATTCTCTTCACCACATGAACACTTTTCATTTCTTGTCATCGCTCGTTGATGACGCTTTTGTTCAGACAAACACTTCACTAAGTTTTTTATTTACGTACGAGAGTTAGATCGACCCTTGTGTACTCAGGACCAAGTGTTTTATCGTCTGGGCAGCTGATCTAAGGCTACTTATTCCGAAAAGGGCTCCTACTCAAGCTACCCCTGCAGACGTCCTGTCGTGAGTGCAAATCTGCACATACATGTATCACTGTGTTTCTGTTCGAACAAAAATATTCCATTAGACTTGGAATCGAGTGGCTCCGATAATACAGTCCCTCTCTCCCAGTTAACTTGTCTATGAGACAGTTTTTCTTGTTATGTATTGCCCATAATATGGAGCTTTTGAACCAGACACAAATTTATACCAACAAAATTGCTTTGGTGCGATGTACGTGGAGCCTCCGAAGGGGAACAGAAAGGGCCTAAAGGATCTAAGTAATCTAAATTAAACTTGATTTGGCACCTGGCCATATTTGAAAGGCTATGTTAGTACTGTTGTGTAGAATCAGACAAGAAATCTCGAAACTGTATCACCGAAATGGCTTTGGTGCGTGGTGCGTGGGAGGACATTAGAAGTACATGTCTGACATCAGCATATTACATAGCTTTCACCAACTTGAAATTTGATTTGTCTGGCAAAAGATAAGATAAAAAAGCACATGTATGACATCAGCATATTGAATAACTAATCGCCCACTGAAACTTTCATTTGTCTCACGCTCCAAAAAAATTACAGATTCACTGAAATGAAGATTTCAAATAAAATAATCGTACACACGATGTACCATACGAATACTTTTCAGGCTATTGATGACACTGTTACTCAGACGAGTTCACTTTACTAAATTCTTTATTTACTTACAAGTGATAGATCAAGCCTTATCTACTGAAGACCAAGTGTTGTATTGTCTATACAGCCGACGGTTATTCTGAAGGTGAAGAAGACTCCTACTACGAGCCGCTCCCGCAGACGTCTTATCGTGAGTACAATTCTGCACACATCACTGTCTGTTTTTCTTCAAACTAAAACCATTTCTTAGGATTTGGAATCAGGTCCCTCAGGTAATATGGTCTTTCTCTCCCGGTTTACTTGTCTTTGTAGACATCTTTTGTTCATGTATTTTCTTTTCAATCTTAGCTCGCTTGGACTATCTTAAAGTATACGGGGCTATATTCTATACCAGAGTGTTTTTTTTTTTTTTTTTGCTCGATGAGAGGAAAACGTGATGATCTGAATCTCTGATGCTGGTTTTGATGTATTGATATGCAATCTCATAACTCATCGATTCTATAACGAAGTCTGACGATTCAAACCTCTGAACTATGCCTAAATATGTACATGACTTGTCTGTTTTTGCACATGATTGTGCTGTACTGTGCTTTGTACTGGGTTGCTTTATGGGCCCTGTAAGATACTAATTAGTAACTGAAATGGCCGAAAGAATATGTTAATAAGTTCAAGTTAACATGGTTTGGTACATTTGCATATGTGAAAGGCTTTTCTCTGTGAAATTGAAGCTTATTCTGAAGGTAAATAAGACTCCTACTACGAGCCGCCCCCACAGACGTCCTTTCGTGAGTACAATTCTGCACACATCATTGTCTGTTTCTGTTCAAACTAAAACCATCCATTGGATGTGGAACGAGGTACCTCAGGCAATGTGGTCTCTCCCTTACGATTTACTTGTCTATGTCGACATTTTTTTGGGTCATTTTTCTTTTTACAATTTTTAAAGTCTTAAAGTCTATACCAGAGTTTACTTTGGGCTAGGCCACAGGAAAACTATATGATCGGAATCTCTAATGCTCTTTTTAATATGTTTCTTTATCTGACGGATTTTCATTTGATGTTTGTATTTCAATCTTCTTTTATTGATATGCCATCTTAATTCCCGTATATTTCATAAAGTAATTAGATGTTTTGAACCTCTGACCTCTAGCCTTTGCTTATGTAGGTACATAAACTGCCTGTTGTTTGTAGTTCTGCTGTACTGTGTTTCATACTGTGTTACTTTACGAGCCCTTGAAGGAATGGGCAAAAGAAATGTGTGTATAAGCTAATGGACAACATATGCATAATAATATGTGAAAGGCTCTTTTGGAGATTTTGTAGAGAACCAAATACAAAACAGTAGCGGCGAAAATGCTTTGGCTTGTATTGCGTGGGTAGACGTCAAAAGCACAAAGACTTTATGACAGCAGCATATTACATATCTAGTCACCAGCCTGAGATTTAAGTTGTCTGGCGATGCAAAAAAGGGTAGGTTTATTCAATGAAGATTTTGAAAAAAAATATATCCATTCACCATACGAGTTTTTCTTTTTTTGTTTTCTCGCTTGTTCATGACACTCTTGTTCGGACAAGCACTTTGCTAAATTCTTAAATCATCAACAAGTTATTTTCCCCTATCTACTCAGGATCAAGTGTTGTATTGTCACTGCAGCTGAGGCATATTCTGTAGAAGACTCCTACGACGAGCCGCCCCGCACTTTTGACGTGGGTACATTTCTGCACACTTCACTGTCATTTTCTGTTCGAACTTGAACTATTCCATTGGATTTGAATCAGGTATATACCTCAGGTGATATGGACTCTTGCCCTGGTGTTCTTGTCTATGTAGCCATTTTTTTTTCATTTTATTATTTTTTTCTAATCTTTGCCCGCTTGAACTATCTTATATACCAATGCTATATTTCATACTAGATTTTTAGGGGCTTGTTGAGAGTTACCACAGACAACCTACAGTTTAAAGATTTTTCTAGTACAACAAGACTTACATCGACGCAAATTATCATGCTAGCTATCCAATGTTTGCAAAATCCTTGAGGAGTCAGGAATTGCATACCTTCTGCTTAGTAGGGCCCGCAATATATCACTTGCTCAGTCTTAAAAAGACCCCAGTAAAACTAAAAATACACGATAATGTAAACTATAGGCTTCAGTATGCGTCTGGCAGCCGTACAGTGCTCATCAGTGGAGGCCTGGCTGAGAAGGTTTACCATGTACAAGTTAACTCTTCAAGTCATGTTTGAAATCTACAGACAACAGATATGAAGTTGAAGTATGGCTACACATAGAGAAGTTAGCTTGAAGGACAGTTAGCCAAGAAATAAAGTAATGACAACACTGGCTTTCGATTCAGCTTAAGACATTGCCTAGCAGTAATATATGTACTGTTACTACTACAAGAAGACGCAAAAATCCCAAGTCATATTTCTAGACACACAACTACCAAGGCTTATGTGGGGAAGACATTGGAAATTTAGAAACATTTAGATACTCTGACACAACGTTGCCATGGTTGATTTGAAAGTTTGACAATTTGAACAAGGTTGACTTCTCCAAAACTGAAAGTTGTAGATAGTATTGTCTTCAGTATCCAGGGGATCTTATCTGATTGAAAATTCCTTGGATCATGTGATTTTTCAATAGATATCTTAGCCATTCTGCATGGTTTGATACTGTTCCTAGAAAACCAAGTACAGAAAAAAATTAAATTCTCTGACATTTATTATGGTAATCTGTCCCTGCGCCATTGTTCCTGGCTGGCAGACATCTAATCCTTTTATGAATTTATGTGGTTATGGGGGTCAATCCAGCCCTCAAACTGCTGGGCAGGTCACTGCCTTTATGACTTGCCCAGGGGAAGAAAATCTTGGTCTTTAAGTCAAAGAAGAAGGTGTGAAAGAACTGAGATTAAACAGGTACTGCTCGCTTCACCATACCCTGTGTGTTAAGTCATTTGTTCAACCGTCCTATAATAGATAATAACCACTTAGATTTCACAAACAATGCAAATACATGGCTGCCATCCATATAATCGAATCAACAAGACCTAACCTGCATGAAAATTATTTGGCCGCTCTGACATTTGCAACTCTGGAGCAGTATCACTGCTTCCATCTTAGATGGTCAAAAAGTCATAATTCTCCTCGAGGTCGAAGCTGTCGAACGTGAGTAGTCTCCAAGCAGATCCAACCGTTGCAAAGACCTATCCAACTGCCAGAAGGAGTTTTTATTGCAGATCCAACAGTTGCAAAGACTGTATCCAACTGGCAAAAGGAGTTTTTATTGCAGATCCAACGGTTGCAAAGACCGTATCCAACTATAGCTTGCGGAGGAAAAGAGTTACTCAATAAAATTCAAGTGTTAGATCCAGCAGCCACGTGCCCTAATCTTTGCAAACATGTTTAGTGTTGCTCTGCAAGCCCTATGAACAACTACGACTTGTCATAGAATAACGATATAGCCACATTATATCGTGCAATAGACTATTCGGCCGTGTCAGGACAATTATTTTAGTCTATACATTTTATTACATGGCTTTAACATCTACAATCAAGTAATAATATTTGTAAACAATAATTTTTAGTTTTTTTGCTAGCACGGCAGGCTTGAATGATTGACGTTTTTTGAATAGACAAAGGCGTCTTTTTGTTATGGTTTGTTTGTTTTATATTTAAACAAAAACATTACGCCCATAGTTCCCCGTACCACTAAGAACTGTGAGTTTGCGACCATTATAACCATTCCGCATATTTTGTTTCCACCGCTTATTGCTCTGTCCATTCTAATGATGATTTCTTATGAGAAAAAAAATAAACCATCGGACAAACCTCCAGAAGAACAGTCACTACAGGATAAGTATCGACTACGGCTCCCTGGTGAAAATGACCACTTGACTTTCTTTCCTGCCAATCTGATTCAACTGTGAATCATCTGTTCAATGAATTATTCAAATTTAGCATGTCTGAAGGATTAACTGCTTATATTCCTTTATGCCACAGTACAATACGGAATGACTCTATCCACTGTGCGAAGCAGGTGGTGACGTATAGACATCCTAATCATACCTAAAAATATGTAAAAAAAATTAACTAACGGGCTAGCCTTTAGTTGATTGACGACCGACTACACACCTGTCCACTGCAGGAAAAGTAGTGGGCACAACTTCGTGACGAAATGATCACCAAGTTTTATTTTCCATCACTACGAGTGAACAGAGTCAACCTACACATTAAAAAATTCAGACTATAACAAGCTTCAAGGATTAAAAGCTTATAATTCAATCAGCTAGAGTGCAATATGGAGAGGCTGTGTACATTGTGTGAAAAAGGCAGTGGAAAATTGACCTTCTCATCACTATACAGTGGTAAATGATTGAGTCATAGCGTGGTCTGTAAGCTTGTTTTTGACGCAGGCTGGTGGTCCGTCGCAATGAGGGCGTTAGGATTGCAAAGATAATTCAGATACAATTATCTTTTCAAAAGGAAACTAACAAAATACGTTAGAGATTATATCAACTTCCGATAATGCAAACGTATATACGTGTATTTCTTATTCGTTACCTTCTCATTTTGAGCGCAGTATCATGTCGGGGTCTAAATAAGGTGCATGATGCGAGGAGAGAATCTATAGCTTCGTGTCTTCAGGTCGACATTGAGGTCTACAAGACGCTCCAAAATGCAGATGTGAAGCTTAACAGCTAGAAGAAAAAGGTGGCATACTATAAAGCAAAATTAGCAGAGAACAAAAATGGCCCCAAAGGAATGCGGACAACTTTAAACGACATCCATGGAAAAAGTCAGAGAGTCAGACAGACAGAGAGTCAGATAGACAGTGAGTCAGACAGAGAGTCAGACAGACAGGGAGTCAGACAGATAGTCAGACAGACAGGGAGTCTAAGACAAAGAGTAAGAAAGGACAGAGAGTCACACGGACAGAGAGTTAGACAGTCAGACAGACAGGGAGTCAGATATATAAAGAGTCAGACAGAAAGTCAAACAGACAGGGGGTCTAAGACAAAAAGTGAAAAAGACAGTCACAAAGACAGGGAGTCTAAGACAGAGTAAAAAAAGTCAGGTAGACACAGTAAGACAGACAGAGAGTCAGACAGACAGACAGACAGACAGAGAGTCAGACAGTCAGAGTCAGACAGGGGGTCAGACAGACAGGGAGTCACACAGAGAATCAGACAGATAGAGAGTCAGATAGACAGAGAGTCAGACAGACAGAGAGTCAGATAGACAGACAAACAGAGAGTCAGACAGTCAGACAGAGTCAGACGGGGTCAGGCAGACAGGGAGTCACACAGAGAATCAGACAGATAGAGAGTCAGATAGACAGTGAGTCAGACAGAAAGGGAGTAAGAAAGAGAGTCAGACACACATAGAGTCAGATAGACAGAGTGTCAGATAGACAGTGAGTTAGACCCACAGGGATTCAGGCAGAGAATCGGACGGACAGAGAGTCAGCCAGACAGACAAAGAGTCAGACAGAGAGTCCGACAGACGGAGAGACAGAAAGAAAAACAGTCAGACAGAGAATCAGACAGAGAGTCAGACAGAGAGTGAGTCAGACAGACAGACAGTCAGACTGACAAAGAGTCAGGCAGACAGACACAAGTAGGATCAACTCCCATGAAAAATTGCCCCCCACCCCATTAAAAATCATAACCAGCGTAAAAGAAATTTCCCCACGCAAGTGTCCCGCAAGTGTTTCCCCATTAAATATTGTTTCCTGTAAAAATTGCCCCAAATGAAAAATTGCCCTACCTGAAAAATTGTCCCCCATAAAGAATTTTCACCCTTGCAAAAGTGCCCCCAAGGGAAAATTGCACCCCAGGAAAAATTATCCCCTATGTAAAAGAATTTCCTCATTCAAGTGTCCCCCAAGGAAGTGATCCTACATGAAAAACTGACCCCATTCAAAATTACCCCTATGAAAAATTGTACCCCCAGAAAAATTATCCCCCGCGTGAAAGTATTTCCCTACGCATGTATTCCCCCATGAAAATTTATCACCCATGTGAAAGTATATTTCCCCATGCCAGTTTCCGTCAAAAAAGTTTATAAGAAGAAATTCAAACTCTACAACTGGATAAAAATTCGGAGATTTATTTCCAGACGTTTCGAGTGACATCCATCACTCTTCTTCAGCGTCACTGAAGTGAACTAGCAGAACGAACCAGTACTTATATACAATAACTAGAAAAACCGTTTTTTACATGGCAAATCACACAGTCATGCATAAGCGACATTGTAATGTAAAATAAGTTAGGAAGATTCCTATGGTAAGACAACACATTGTAATGTAAAATAAGTTAAGAAGGTTCCTATGGTAAGACAACACCATAGGAAAAGTTATTGTCCTTTGGGTGGGGGGAGGTTGGAGTCCCAGGTACCCGAGAGTTCTACGCGGAGTCCTCCCTTCCTGTTTGAGGTGGGGTTGTAGATCCTCTCGTAGATGGCCTCCCTGATTCCGCGTTCATACCATCGTGGTATTTTACATTACAATGTGTTGTCTTACCATAGGAATCTTCCTAACTTTTTTTCCATTACAATGTCGCTTATGCATGACTGTGTGATTTGCCATGTAAAAACCGGTTTTTCTAGTTATTGTATATAAGTACTGGTTCGTTCTGCTAGTTCACTTTAGTGACGCTGAAAAAGAGTGATGGATGTCACTCGAAACGTCCCGAAATAAATCTCCGAATTTTTATCCAGTTGTAGAGTTTGAATTTCTCCTTATATATTGTTTACCTGGATGTCTAACCTTCACAAACCTTCAAAAAAGTGTTTCCCCATGAAAAATTGCCCCCATAAAAATTGCCCCCATGAAAAATTGCCCCCATGAAAAAGGGTTCTCCATGTAAAACGGCCCCCCATGTAGAAGTATTTACCCACGGAAGTGTCACAAGAAAAAAATGTCCCCCATGAAAATTATCCCCCATGAAAAATTGACCCCAATGTAGAAGTATTTCCCCACGTAAATGTCCCCCAAGTAAGTAATTCCCCATGAAAAAGTGTCCCAGATGAAAAATTGCCCCCCATGAAAAATTATCCCTCGCGTAAAAGTATTTCGCCACGCATGTATTCCCCCCTGAAAAATGATCACCCATGTGAAAGTATTTCCCCATGCCAGTGTCCTCCAAATAGGTGTTTCCCCATGAAAAAATTGTCCCCCATTAAATATTGCCACCCATGGAAAAATTGCCACCCATGTATAAAAGTATTTTCCCAGACAAGTGTCCCCAACTAGTTTTAAATAAACTATTGTCTCCCACGAAAAATTGCCCCCATACAAAATCGTCCCCGTTAAAAATTATTACCAGCGTTAAGGTATTTCCTCACGCAAGTGATGTTTTCCCATGAAAAATTGTTCCCAATGAAAATCTGTCCTCCATGAAAATTGAATTATGGACGTCATGAAAAATTACCCCCATGAAAAATTCTCCCCCATATATTTCTTCACTGAAGTGTCCCCTAAGTAACAGATTCCCCATTAAAAAATTGAAACAGTGTACCCCATAAAAGTTGTCCCCATGAAAAATTGTCCCTAATAAAAAATTGTCCCCCATGAAATGTTTTTTCCCCATGAAAAAGTATTTCCCCGTGCCAGTGAAAGTATTTCCCCATGCCAGTGTCCTCCAAATAAGTGTTTCCCCGTGAAAAAATTGTCCCCCATTGAAAAAATTGTCCCCCATGAAAAAATTGTCCCCCATTAAAAAAAGTGTCCCCCATGAAAAAATTGTCCCACATGAAACATTGTCCCTAATAAGAAATTTCCCCCTTGATAGATTATCCCCCACGAAAAATTGTCCCACATTAAAAATTGTCCCCCATGGAAAACTATCACCCGTGTAAAAGTCCCCCAAGTGAGTGCTCCCCATGAAAAAATGGCCCCATGTAAAAGTATTTCCACAGGCCACTGTCCACCAAGTAATTGTAAATGGAAAATTGTTTCCCTTGAAAAATTGTCCCCCTATGGAAAAATGCCCCCCATGAAAAGTGCCCCTCATAAATAATTATCTCCCCTGCGAAAGTATATCCCCAGGCAAGTGTCCCCCGAGCAATTGTTTTCCCACAAAAAAATTGACCCCCTTGAAAAATTGTCCCCATGTTGAAGTATTTCCCGCAAGTGTTTCCCCGTGAACATTTTTCCCCCATGAAAAATTGCCAACCCGTGAAGAATTGCCCCCTGTAAATTTCCCCACGGCCACGCAACAATCCTCAAGCAAGCGTTTCCCCATGAAAGATTGCCCCCTCCTGAAAAATTGTCCCCCATGAAATATTGCTCCGAATGAAAAATTGTCCCCCATGAAAAATTGTCCCAGAAAAATTGTCCCCCATGAAAAATGTCTCCCGCGAAAAATTGTCCCCTATTGCCCCTCATGAAAAGGTATCCCCCGTGTAAAAGTATTTCCCAATGAAAAATTATTTCCCGGGTAAAAGTTATTCTCCACGCTAGTGTCCCTCGAGATAGTTTCCCCATGAAAAATTGTCCCTCATGAAAAATTGTTACCCATGAAAAATTGTCCCCCATGAAAATTGTACCCCATGAAAAATATCACCGTGAAAAAATTGTACCTCAAGAAAATGTTTTCCCTCATAAAATTGTATACCCCGTGTAAAATTATTTTCCTACGAAAGTGTACATCAAGTGTTTCCCCATCCAAAATTGTCCCTCCGTGAAAAATTGTCCCACAATTAGAAATTGTCCAACAATTAAAGAATTGTCCCCCATATTTGTCCCCCATGAAAAAATTGTCCCCCATGAAAAATTGTCCCCCATGAAAGACAGACAGGCAGACTGAAATAATGTCAGACATACAGAGAGTCAGGCAGAGAGTTAGATAGACAAAGAGTCAGACAGAGTCAGACCGACAGAGGGTCAGTCACAGAGTCAGACAGACAGAGCGCCAGATAGACAGCGAATCAGACAGACAGACAGGCAGACAGACAGACAGAGATTCAGACTGAGAGTCCGACAGACAGAAAGCAAGATAGACATGTTACAAGACAGTTATGCTACTTCGAAAAACATATATTTTATCAGCAAAATAAACGTTTATTAAAAGAGAGCAATGCAACTACTGTCTGCTTAACTATAAGGAACTACTAGCCAAAAAACGGTTTCTTGGAGATCAGACAGACACACACATACAGACATAGCAACAGTGAATACTTCAACCAAACCCTTCTCGCTCGTTTAGATAACTCAATCGCTAAAGACTTAGCCGGGAGGGGGGGGGGGCAAAATCTCTCCGGAAGAGGGGGAGGCAGGTTGTGTGGAGATCCCTGGGACACCGGCATTGACAGCAATCTAAATTATACGTCAGTCAGCTGTTCCCGAAGTTTCAGTCTTTTCCAGGGTTATCGAGAATGCCATTGCGATTTTATGGTGCAGAATGATATTTCAGATCGAAATTAGGCAAGTCTTTTAATGCGGTCTTGTTTTAGTGCTTCTTATTCTCTGCTTCAATTGGGAGAATCAACTGTAACGTCAGCTCTTTAACAGCTTAACCTTGCCGAGAACTTTTGCAGTTTTAAAACATATTGCTAGGTCAGGCTTCTGATCTGAACGTGTCATTAAGAAAGAATCGTCTTAGGTCATCTTCTCTGACAGTAGATGCTTGCAACTATAGCAGCGATTGCTAGGCGACGCTGTTGATCCACAAACATGATTGCCCTGTAGCTGATGTAATATCTACTTTTGAGAAAAGTGTTTTATTACATTTTGGGTTTCTTTCAATACTCAATTAGACGTGCTAGACAAAAGCCAGCGATATGTCCTTGGTGCTTAACAATTTTCACCAGCGCTCACACACACACACACACACACACACACACACACACACACACACACACACACACGAATGTGCACACACAAATTCACACACACATTTACACACGATCACACACACACACACACACACACAAACAAACACACACACGATCACATGCACACACATACATATTTGGTTTACGGGTCACACACTCTCGCTGGAAGGGTTAACATTCTGAACACTGAACGCGACTACTTCGCGAGATAAGTAAATGAAGCCATTTGTTTCAGGGCAGATACACGTTCTCTTAACCGGGACGGGGTGTGGCAGACATCCGACAAAAGTGACACCTGCGTAATAAAAACGTGTCCGTAGCGTCTGGGCCAGATCGCTGAAGAAGAGCGGTTGATTCGGTCGAAAATTCAAATGAGTCAATTATATTAGTTGGATAACAGTTTATTTTTCATTAGGAACTCTATTTGCTTAAGAAATAAATCATACAACAGTTAGAGATATCAACCTCTTGCATGATTCATTTTGTACATACATTGTGGATGTAGTTTTGTAATCTTTACTAAGACAGAAATATTTTTCTTAATATTCAGGCTCGCTGATTTTACAACAATTTTGTTAACATTTCCAAAGATCACCGTTATGATTACATATACTGTATTACAACTGGATCTGGAAAACATACTTAGTATGAAACTGAATAAAAGATGATCGGCTATTTACATATATGTATATATATTTGAAAACAGCTGACTGCAGCATAAAGGTGTTACCATATGAACCGCTACACGCTCAGCAAAAAATTAATATTTTCTTGATGATGATAGTCCTTGTATTGCCAGTCATGACATGATGAAGTCTGTTATCAATTTCGTAACATTAAGCTTCAAAATAACCTTTTCACTCATGTATGAAGCGAGAGGTGTCAAGTCGAAAAAGGTTTATATCTTTGTAATTAGGCAAATATAGTTAGAATTTTCAATGAGAAGAAACGTGAAGAAAATTGAAATTTTGTATACATTGTCATTGACTAACTTACTATTACTCATTCTTCAATACCTAATGCCAGAGGCGCTTTTGACTTGTTTTTGCACTTTGAAGCTTATTTCATGGCATATCTAAAGAAAGGCACCATGAACTGTCATATGTCACAACCTTGGTATAAAAAGGATTTGCCACATTTTGACTTAATTGAGCAACTGACTGTGTAGATGAACGTTCGCATGTTCCTGTTGCCATCTTCTCACAGATACAATTTGTGAAGCTCAGCAGACAATCAAAAACAAGCCCGATGAAGGAGCCGGCAGTAGATACGTAAGCCCAACCGGAGTCGTGGTATGAAGATGTTTTGAATAATGGATACGTTCTCGTAGACTCTTTCCAGACTTCGTTTCCTTTGATACGCAAGCTGGCATGTCAATCACGAAATTGGTTGGCTGTGCAGATAAACTCTTCAGCTCAGATGACACAGCCGACTGCTCTGTCACACGCCGTGATCAACTATCATCATGGTGCATTCCCTAGATATGTCTTTTGCATTTCTTTTATTCATGGACATTTACAAAATGTGCCGGTACATCACATAGGGCAACCAGGCAGCCGAGAAAGAGATACAGACATGTGTGGTTCCGTGGTCAGCGGCATAATTAGCACAAATTCGAGTGAGAGACTTCACCAGGCTTCTAGAGCACACCTCCTACACATTCTTGCAGTGTTTAAAAACCTAGTTGCAGTGACGTATATCTGTCCTTGATGTTAGATCGCTAACGATGTAGTATGAGTATGGATACAGCGTAAGGCATAATGTATTTAAAAAATTGGGTCACTATTCCCATTCAAAAATCTTACTATCTGTTCAGTTGTAAAACTCAATAGCCACCAAAATAGATTATAAAGGCCTGCACATACCTAAAAAGTGCGGTCACATTTCATTTGTCAAAACTATTTCTCAATATCAATCCACATATTACATGCGTTCAAGCTGCGTTTTGAATTCGGAACTGATAGGTTTCAACATTTAGATAGATCAGAAAAAAGTGTATTCATTGTGAAACTAGACAAGCCATATCTCATAAACCCTGCATGCTCATACATCTACAACTGTCTTAAGAAGCGAGAAGAAAGTGAACCTATACATAGCGGCATTAATTAGTATTTAGATGTAGTTAGATATCACCTTTTGTTATCACTGTGACTGTACTTCTGCTTGTTATCATGACCTGTACTTAGCTCATCAGAGCATAAACGTGCAATCAAGTTCTTTTATTCATTAAAGTCCCAGGTGTACAGAGCACTGTCTTCTTGACGAGTAGTGATGTCTTCAAGTAATGACTGTCCTCCAGTATGGGTTCAATGGGTAAACCAGGGTTCGTGTTTCAGACTGGATTTCCCGGAGATCGAGTCTCACCTCACCTATCTCTTGACCTCTTTTTGAGTCGTTGAGGCACCATGAATAGATCCTCCACCATCCTCATCCACATCACTCTATCCTCTGCCACTCTCACTGCTGCCGCTAAGCTTAATCCTGTCCATTCTTTTATGTTGTCCTCCCAACGTTTTCTCTGTCTTCCTCTCTTTCGGCTGCCTGGCACAGTCTCTTGTAGGATAGTTTTTGCAAGCCCTGACGATCTTACCAATTGACCGAACCATCTTAGCTTGCGCTTCATTACAGTTATCAAGAGGTTGTCCTGTGGTCCAATGGCTTGTACTACTTTATATATTGTAGATTTCCACGTTATAACACGGTCTAGATATGTGATACCCAGAATTTGTCTGAAGCATCATGTTTCCTTTGAGAGAATCCTTCTCTGTAGGTCAGCCGTAAGTGTCCAGGTTTCGCAACCATACAAATAAATTGACAGAGTTAGGGAGCGCATAAGATTGATTTTGTAGTGTAGACAGATGTTCTTATCCTTCCATATGGTGTTAGGTCTATCTAGTGCGGCGACTGTCTGTGCGGTCCTTGCTATAATTTAGGAGTGGGATCCTTCATAGGATACGATCGAACCAAGGTAGAGTCTGCAGTTCACTAGATCAAGGCACGACACTTGACTGGGCTTAGTCAGTGATTATTGTTAGTTAGTTGGAAGTTAATATGAATACAAGATTAGTGATTTTCCCACAAAATTCTATATTTTGCTCCGACAGTTTGACATCTAACAGTCACAGCTTTCTTGTTACAAAATTCTAGGTTTGAAGATCATCCCCTAAAATTGATTCACGGTTAATAATATCCTTCTAGCGTATTCCTCAATTGAGCTGGCTATTGCTGTCACGTTTCGCTCTACTACTTCTACACATTCATATTTGCTTTGGATGTCTTTAATCACGCTGTGGGCAAAAGTATCTGCTTTGAACTTATATATATAATCAGACTAGGGGCACACGTATCCGTTTTGAATTTAATCAGGCTGCGGGCACAAATATCTGCTTTGAATTCAATCAGGCTGCGGGCACAAGTACGTTAAGTATCCGCTTTGAACCTAATCAGGCTCCAAGCACAAGTATCCGTTTTGCATTTAATCAAGCCTCGGGCAGAAGTGACGTTTTTACAACCAAGTGCTAGAACGTCGAACCTATTTATATGCAGCTAACTTTTCTGTGTCAGCTTTCGTTTGCAAAGTAGTTTAGTTTTTTTTTTCTTAGTTTCTAGTTAACCCTTTGGATAAGCCTAGCAAACACACACACACACACACGCACACACACACACACGCACGCACGCACACACACACACACACACACACACACACACACACACTTATGCGAACAGTTTTACAAAAAATATTATTAAATCCTATCTCATTTTTCCCCTGGCCCAGTCTACGACTTATCATTAACAAGTTCAATATCAATGCAAATTTAACGTTGTAATGTTGATATTTCCATGCTGAAATCCTAGGATCATAAGGAGAGTGTATCGGTTCTGGTTCCAGGTGCTTTACAGTATTTAAGAAAAACATTAACATTTATAAAGGTCAACTAAAGTTATAACAGAGAAATCCCAATTAAATGAAAAACAAATCAAAAGCGTATTTGTGGCCATAACCTTCTTTTTGTCAGATAATGTACTTTTTTAAATAGATAGTAGAGGGATGGTTCTAATTTATAATTCTTCCTCATTAAGACACTCATTCATTTAATGTTAACATGCACCTCTCCTCAAGGCATGCAAGTCAGTCATTAGCCCAACAACATTGGTTTTAATTGGGAAATTATAACACCGAGATTTGCTTAATTTTTTGTTTGTTGTGATGAAATTTTGAGTGAGTATGGCCTTTATACTCATCATGTACAAATCGGATTTGATTTGCTGTAATAATTTGCAGGAAATTAACCAGAACATGTACATTGGTTTATTATCATTCATTGATACATAATGAGGTTTATGTAATGCTTAGATATTTTACTTGGTCAAAATGTCTGTTACCCATCCTATCCCGTGCCCAAATTGAAGAAAAAATATTCTTTAACGTTTGTGAACCTTTTTTAAGAATGCTGCACCAGCCCTCATGAGAGTTTTCAGTTTTAAAGAATATTCCTGTGACTCGTTGCCATTGGAAGAGTACGTGCACCTTGAACGCATACACTCATAGAAATACGTACAAGGTGCACATGCCTGACAATGACATTGGAATATAGTATCGGGTATGCAAAAGTGACATGTTTTGGCCCAGCAAAATATTGTTTCGTGGCCCGAATCGTTGAGAATGAGAAAGCACTTCAACGAAATGTCCGAAGTGTCGCTTAGTCCAGAGGGCGAAAGTGGAATTGGAAGAGAATCCTAATTGCCTTGAACTGCATACAAACTCCTCAGCCAGAATTTGGGTGCTGTCACCACGAATTGTGTTGAAATAATAACCCGATAAGGAGTCTGGGGTCTGTGGTGGTGTCAAGACCACCCAAAGTGGCTTATCCGTGCATCACCAGAACTGTCTGATTTTGTCACACGCTCGTTTTTCAACTTTTGGGTCCGATGATTTATGCTAGCCACCGAACACGAAGATATGTCGGATGATCATAGTGAAACGATTTTGACAATCTTTTTTTAGAAGGGCAATTTCTTTCCACTAAACATCAGCCAGAATTATTTCCACTAAAAACATAGCTTTCTTTGAACATTTTTAATCGTTTTTTGTGTGTGTAATAAGTAGGGCGTTATCCCCCTGTGTACAGATATTTGTTTTTTGCGTGTTTGTTTTCCTTTGTTTGTTTATTTATATGGTTTCTGTCTGTTATCATTTTAATACAGAAGAGTGGCAGCATGAAATAAGGATGGTGTAACATGATACTCACAGGATGGGATTTTGCCTATTTTTGGTTTGTTTTTAACTCTACAGAACTGTACAGTAGAGCATATTTATTTGGTAAGGTATGTCAAAATCTGCCCCACGAGTGAACATGCTTTTCAATAGAAACGGTTAGTTCAGAGATCGTAATTGATTAGGGTAGCATAAAAATAGGATTATGCTGTCTGCCTATCCAAACTTGGGAAGGCAACTGCAGCGCCATTCTGTTGGCAAAAAGGCCACCACGGTCGGGTTGTACTGAATGTGGTGTAGAATTTGAGTTCTTATCAGCTATAGAAGAAAAGTTTTTTTTAGCTATACATAGCTTTGTATTACAAAAAAATTGTTTCAAGTTGACTATGATTGCTGCTGTTTACAAAAAATGAAATGATTTGAAAATAAGAGAAGAAAATGCAATGTGAAAATAAAATGATTTAGAAATAAAAGAGGAAAAGGCAATGTAGATTTTCTGCGATAATTCAATATTACTTTCCAAAATGGAAAATGTAGATTTTCTTATAATTCAATATAATTTTCGATGAGGAAGAGTCATTTTTAAGGACTGCTGCTGAGATAGGTTACACATTTTCGACTGCAACATTAATTTGAGGTTGCATATCTTGGATTTTAGAATGGGGGATCCAAAACATCATCCTAGGTATCGACGTGACTCGATATGTATTGGGCGGAGGGTCGTTTGTTATGGTGTATTACGAGTTCCTAATTCCCTAGCTGGGATCTCCCACGGCCAGTAAGTGTTAGGCTGTGTGACGAGAGAGAGGGATGCACGCTGTTGTGTTTGATAGTTTCCCTCCCCTGGGACCTCCCATGGCCAGTAAGCGTTAGGTAGTGTGGTGTTGGGGAGCGGCGCACGCCGCGGTGTGTTACAGGTTTGCTCCCCTGGGATCTCCCATGGCCAGTAGGTGTTGGGTAGTGTGACATCGGTAAGGGATCCACGCCGCGGTGTGTTACGTGTTCCTTCCCCTGGGATCTCCCATGGACAGTAGGTGTTAGGTAGTGTGACATTCGTATGGGATCCACGCCGTGGTGTGTTACGTGTTCCTTCCCCTGGGATCTCCCATGGCCAGTAGGTGTTAGGCAGTGTGACATCGGAAAGTGCTGCACGCTGTGGTGTGTTACGTGTTCCATCTCCGTGGATCTCCCATGGCCAGTAGGTGTTACGCAGTGTGACATTGGAAAGGGATGCACGCTGTGGTGTGTTAGGTGTTCCCTCCCCTGGGATCTTCCAAGGTCAGTAGGTGTTAGGCAGTGTGACATCGGGAAGGGATCCACGCCGCGGTGTGTTACGTGTTCCTTCCCCTGGTATCACCCATGGCCAGTAGGTATTAGGCAGTGTGATATTGGGAAGGGATCCACGCCGTGGTGTGTTATGTGTTCCTTCCCCTGGGATCTCCCATGGCCTGTAGGTGTTAGGCAGTGTGACATCGGTAAGGGATCCACGCCGCGGTGTGTTACGTGTTCCTTCCCCTGGGATCTCCCATGGCCAGTAGGTGTTAGGTAGTGTGACATCGGTAAGGGATCCACGCCGCGGTGTGTTACGTGTTCCTTCCCCTGTGATCACCCATGGCCAGTAGGTATTAGGTAGTGTGACATCGGGAAGGGATCCACGCCGTGGTGTGTTACGTGTTCCATCTCCGTGGATTTCCCATGGCCAGTAGGTGCTGGGCAGTGTGACATCGGTAAGGGATCCACGCCGCGGTGTGTTACGTGTTCCTTCCCCTGGGATCACCCATGGCCAGTAGGTATTAGGCAGTGTGACATCGGGAAGGGATCCACGCGGTGGTGTGTTACGTGTTCCTTCTCCATGGATCTCCCATGGCCAGTAGGTGTTAGGCAGTGTGACATTGGGAAGGGATGCACGTCGTGGTGTGTTACGTGTTCCTTCCCCTGGGATCTCCCATGGCCAGTAGGTATTAGGTAGTGTAACATCGGGAAGGGATCAACGCCGTGGTGTGTTACGTGTTCCATCCCCTAGGATCTCCCATGGCCAGTAGGTGTTAGGCAGTGTAACATTGGGGTGGGAAGCACGCCGCGGTGTGTAACGTGTTTCTTCTCCTGGGATCTTCCATAGCCAGGTGGCATCAGGCAATGTGAGGAAAGCGATATGAGCTTTGCTGACGTTTTGGCCTCTGGATAAGATCCCATCTGTTGCGTTCACGTACGCCCTCACACCTTGGTTAGCAGGCTGGGATACCAAAGGTGTCCTCAGCTGTCTAAGGGCCTTTATGCGGTTGACCTCGGTGGCCTTTCTATAGAAGTCGCTACGCTGGACTTTGGTCTGTTTAGCAGATCCATATGTGATAATGGATCTTCCAGAGCGGTGTCTGCTGGAAGTGGTAGTGTTATCCCGGCAGGCACGTTGATTATTTCCCCTTTTTTTGACGACACGAATCGAAACCTCTGCAGCTTCAGCATAGAAAGGCAAAGGTCCGCTCTCCTCTATATCTGAGATCTCACTGTAAGTATGTCGTGGAGCAGGCAGAGGGCACTGCTCAGTGGCTTCATTATTCGGGATCTCCCAGTATGCGCGAGGCAGAGCAGGCAGAGGACGTCGTTGTTCATTGGTCAATTCATCTGGGATCTCACTGTAGGTGGGTGCGATGGACAGAACAGCCGGCAATGACCTACAGGATGTCGCGTCTGCGGAGCCCTGTCGTGTGAATGTTACTGCAGATAGAGTTGACTGTACCACGCTGGGGATAAGGTCATCTGAAATATCCCAGTATAAGTGTGGGAGAGAAGGCAGAGGCCTCTGAGCAGCGGCTATGTCATCTGGGATGTTGCAGTAAGTAGGTTCAATGGAATGCAGGACAGCGGGCAATGACCTGCATGAAGCGGTGTCATTTGATGCCATCTTGTTTGAGCATGCAGGGAGGGAAGCTGACCTCAGCAAGCCGGAGAAAACAATCCCAGGGGGGATAACGTTTTCATCGTCGCTGTCCCTTTCTTCCTCGTGACTAAATCTTTTTGAGCACAGCTTCCCTACTAACACTACAAGGGACACCGAGACCAGAAGAACCACTGCAGAGACAACAACTGAGATCAGAACATCATCTGTTGCTGGAGAAACCTCTGTCTCAGGTGTGACACTCACCTGCAGTGTAAAATCGTCGTCTGGTTCTGAAGATGTGAAATCTTTTTCTGTATATTCGGAGTAATGTGTGAGGCTACCGGAGTGGTCAGTATCTGTTCTGTAAGTGGTTGCTGTTGCGTGTGTTTGACATTTGACCTGGGGAACAGTGAAGAACAGCTCTGCCTGTTCATTTTTGTGGAGCAGAATGCAAGTTATGTTTCTTGTTTTGTCATTCGTGGCGTTTGTATGGGTGACGTGTTTTTGACTGCATCCAGACTCTGTGGTGGTGAGTGTGTTCGTGTCTTGTGTCTGGACAAACGAGATGGCAACACCTTCAAAGGTTGTATTCCCTGTGGCCGAGGAAGCCAGTCTGAAGATTGATCTTCCCACTAGGCCCACCTTAATCCCCCCATCGTATTCCCAAACCTGCCTGCACTGCCCAAGTGTGTTAGTGACCGGTTTGTCAGTAGCCAAGACAACTACAGGGGGCTGGATTGGGATCCTGCTCCTCAGAGAACGACCCAAATCACCACATGTAATGCCAGGGTTGACATCTTTCACCTTGACGTAACGAGGCACATTGTTCGATGAAGCAAACGCCCACTCAAACAAGAGTTCATAAGCATTGTGCCTGACGCAGAAGAGGAACTTAGGCACCTGAACAACCATTGTTGCCGACCCTCTCATCGCACTGACAAACCGATGTAGACTCCACATTATTCCATGTGGTTTTGCATCATGGGCAGACAACAACGTACCACTGCTGACATGAAGCCAAGTGAGCGAAGACTGTCCTCTAAAGACATCTCCATCCAAACATGATATATCATTACCACTCAGATCTAACCAGGACAGCTGAAGGTGTTGGAATGACTCTGGGGAAATGCTGTTGATTCCATTCAACCTCATGTTCAGATTCTTTGTACTTTTCAGTCCAAAGAGCAAGTCAGGGTCTACAACCTGTAACAGGTTGTTCTCCAGATCCAATATAGATAGGCCAGCCAGAGCCGTGAAGCTCCCTGGATCTATTTGCTTGATGTGGTTGTTGGACAAAATTAGCACCAAGAGCTCCTCCAAGCCAGTTAACCACGCCTGCTTGACATGTGTCAACTTGTTGGAATCTAGGGACAATCGTTGAAGACAAGGAAACGCAGCGAAGGCGTCGTTTTCTACATCAGTGATCCTGGCATCTATCAAAACTAAAGTTTTTACCGAAATATGCTTGAGCATGGTCAGGCTCTTTGCCGACAGGACATGAAATAGGTATCCTCTTATTGCAACACGTTTGTGCGTAGCAAATAGAGGAAAATGATTTTTAGAGGCAACAGTCTCATTCAAAACTTCGCAAAGGACACATGTATGTGGACGAGGTGCCAAACTGGACAAACTTCCCGGCTTATCTGTTAAAGGTACACAGTCTTGCCACCCAGCTTTCTTACACTGAGGTATTCCCGGGCCATTAGAAGCTGCAGAAGCAGCAGCGAAGAGAAGCAAGGACAGCATGGCTGCGTTCTGCTTCGCACCACCCCTTGAACACATTCTGTTTACTTCTGTTTACTGTTTCTAAACCCTTCATCCGAGAAGCTAGTTGTCACTTACATGAAGATTGTTCACTTGGTCGGCAGATCTGTAAGCTTCAGTGACGAGCAGTCGGTCAGCTGAGCGCTTCTCCCCTCCGTTTTAACGATGTTGGTACGTAGCAAGCTTTGTACTCCCGGCCGCGGTGTCATCTGTGCGTACACTGCATTTACTTACCAGACTTATAACTCTTCAGTGTCATGTCTATGCCCTTAGAGCTCTGGGAAGGAATGTCATTCACTAAAAGGGGTTGTTATTGTTCAGGAGTTGCGGAGAACCTTGCTTCCTGATATACAGACCAATCTTATGGATTTGAAAGGAGCTGATGACTAGTCAAGTAAAGAAAGGTGTTTGAGCTGTTTTCAAAAGTTGCTGAAACAAAAACGATAGTAACTGTGCGTCTGTGTTTGTTTTAGATTTGAGGTAATACTTTCGACAGGCGACATTTTTTTTAATTGCGTGGCAATCTTGTTCAAGTGATGTTGAATGCGCTTTTCTCTAATCCATAAGTATTGAAATATTATCCTATTTGAAAAAATATGCACGTTGAGAAGGAACGTCATTCAACCGGAAACGACATTACAAAATGCAAGTCAGTATCGCCATATTAGATGCCAACGATGTCGAGCCACTCCTTGGCCGGCAACATGACTTAAATCAATTTGGCTCCAGGTTTATGACGTCATACATCCGGGTATCTGGGGTTTTATATTTCGCGGGAAGCCAGAATCTGTGAAAGTCAAATAATGTAGCTGTTACTGATATTTCACTGTAACTTTAAGTTCACTGTTTTCACTGTCACCTCTGGACCGTGAACTTATCATCACAGTGAAAAACCTATTTATGATTCCTCCACACATCGTTTCTATAAATCACTTGCTACCACCGTGAAGTTAAAGTTCAGTGAAATTATCCCTTTTTCTTACACCGTGAAATTCTGCTACCGTGAACTTAAAGTGTGTACATACATCTGTGGTTTCGTGGTCAGCGGTATAATTATCACAACTTCGAGTGAGAAACTTCTCCAGACATCTTGCAGTATTTTTAAACCTAGTCGAAGTGATGTATACCTGTTCTTGATGTTAGATCGCCAACAATATAGCATATTGTTGCTTAACAGTATCTATTAGAAATAAATATAACAATACTTTACATTTGGAACCGCATCATCTCACCATTGTTGCTCAACAGTATCTATTAATGAAACAATAATTCACATTTGGGACTGCATTGTTAGCAGTAACACCAAGCTTCTGTGCACTGTGAACTAGTCAGTATTGCCCTGATGAAGATGACTGACAGTCGTGGAAACGTCAACTCTTGTAAAATGCTTGGTTGTGAATAAAAGAACCTTGCTATTCAGTCATTCGCCAACCTGACGAAATTATTCAATCATTCGCCAACCTGATCTGCTATTTTCTGTTCCAGCAAGGACGCTAGAGTCATAGAGAACACCTTAAACTCCGAGCTAGCAAACCTTGCCACATGGCTACATTCAAATCGTCTAACACTGAATGTCGCTAAAACTAAGTGGATTCTATTCGGTAGTAGTGGGAAGCTAAGAGCACACTGCACGAAATGGCCACGTATCCTGACGGATCCGACGTATCCGGAATCGGGCCTCATGGCGTTTCCGAGCGAACTGGAAAAATCCCAGTTCACTGCTCGGATACTGAGGTTCCCGCAGATCCGACCAATTCCGACACCGTATTCCTCTGGATCCTTGATGCGCCTCGGATACCCGAAAATATTTGTGCGGATCCCTCGTTTTTTTTATATTTGGAATGTTCGGATTGTTTGTATGTCTGTAGTTGTTTCGGATCCTGACGAATAAATACACACGGCACGGCATGATCTCATTTCCTGACGAATCCAGCAGATCCGGAATTATGCATTATAGCAGACACGGAACGTTTCCGATTGAATCTGATGCACCTCAGATCCGACAATTCCGGCGCCGTATACGTCTGGATCCTTCATACGTTTCGGGTACAGATACGGAACGTTTCCGAGCAAATTCAGACAAATACCAGGTACAGCTCAGATCCGGCAATTCCGACGCCGTATACGTCTGGATCCGTGATGCGCCTCGGATACCTGAGGATATTTGCGCGGATCCTTCGTTTTCAGATATTTGTCAATATGGCAGAGATAATCGGATTGTTTGTTTGTCGGTAGTTGCTTCGGATCCTAACCAACAAATACACACTGCACGGCATGATCTCAGATCCTGAAAAATCCAGCGGATCCACAATCGTGGATCATAGCAGATACGGAACGTTTCCGATTGGATCCGATGCACCTCAGATCCAACAATTCTGACAAATCCTGACGTTTCCGGAATACGGATTCGTGTCCAATCTCCCACAAGACACTGCGTGTCATGACGTCAGGCGCGAGAAACGGTTTTGTCGGTGAACAGCACGGAGACAAGAACGGCGTTTCATCACTCTCTGTGCTTAACATAGCATCGTCAGAGTCTACCATGGTTGACCAGTGATTTTTAGTGACTGAGAGTCGAAGGGGATTCGGTGTATACTCAAACGCGCGGCATTGCGAAGTAGTCTTCTTCGTGCATGCAATATTCGTCGCCCCCCTCCCCCTTGTAAAGTTGGTAGGGAGTCGATTCATCATTTAGAGGGACTGCCCTTTGGTAAGTACACATTGGAAAATTCCTGTTTTTAACTAGTTTGAACGTCAGTTATCCTCCTATTGTGGCTTGACATATCATCGCATTTGCATGACATTAAGAATTGTCCAGTCGACCTGCACTTCTACACCGTTAGGATCTAGGAAATTTATAGCTTTCAATTTGTTCGTTCTTGCCAATGGTCAACAGACATTTGTGTCTGGTTAACGTTTCAGATACAACATAGCAAGCGGTTGAGGGAAAGATAATTAAAGATATCCTGTAACGGAAGAGTATTTGTCCCACAAAGGTCCCACAGTTTGTGGATAGTGAGCTGGAACTTATGTGGAGGTAGTAGTGTGTTTCAGTGATTATTGCATTAAGTTGTAGCTGTACATGTTTGATCAATATCATATTCAAGTTATGAATGTAAGTTTTACGTATTCAATTAAACGATGCCAGAATCATTTTTTACAAATGTGATTATGTGATATGTTTAATATTTGTCATTGATTCCCTTTATATATACATCCTATACAGCATCGGCAGATACTTCCTTCACAAATGCAGCACATGATGTGAGGACCTTAGCTTGGCTTGGAACAAAGCAATCAGCTGTCAGATGCTCAGAGTACCTCAGGCTCCTTCGGTAAGGCTTAAGTCCATCATCGGTACACTTCAATGTTAGCTGAGACAGGCATGATGGATACCCATTGTCCCTTGTTTTTTGTTAGCTGCTGTGATGAAACGAAGCCCATCACAGCAAGGAGGTTATATAGTCTATATAACCTCCTTGATCACAGTTATGTCAAAATTATGTGACATGTTACTTAAATACTAAGTATGTGAATTGATATTTATTCATCATTTTGTTTTATCATATAGGAACTGGTTCATCACAAGATGAACTCCAAGCTGAGTCCAACATGCTTGATACAGAAGAAATCAGCCTTGCCTGTACCTTAACAAGAGTGCATGGAAGAAGTGAACTCAGATGTAGTCATAGAATGGGGAGAGGACGATTATACACATGCAGTTCCACGGCATATACTACTTACGTGTAAAATGTGGCGTGTCATCATGGGAGTTTTTCAGACAGTATAATGCTACTTTGAAGTTTCTATTTTCAACCTCTGTATTTGAAATAATTTGTATCTGATATCTTTTAGACGAAGAACTGGCCACAAATAAGGCTTTCATTACTTTAGTAGAATATGTAGAACATGTAGAAATTTTTGGTCCAAGTGCACTATACGGCAGTAAATATTACCACCATGATGTGATGGTTGTTAATTGTAATACATTTTATAACAATTGTGCTTACACAACCCCAATTTACCGACATTAACCTGCATATGCAGAGGTGCTTTGAGTATGTGGATGTCCCTCGGCCTGTCTTAAACGAAATGGATTATTTAGCCACATAGAACTTCCGTATTGTATTTGATAGTTTTTTAACTTAGAAATGCATACATGTTGAAATATGAAATAATGTTACATTCAGGCTTTCCCAAAACTTCCTGTCATTGAATAATAATGTTTTGGGTATCGTTAGATTAAGAATGCACGCGTATTTATGAATAATCAACCACTCTATCAAACTTTGTGTGTTTGATTTGTACATATTCGTGGCAAATACAAACATATTCAGAGTCACAATATGTCAAAGATTGTAGAAAGTCTGTATGTTGGATCAGTCTGTATCCGTGGCAAATACATACTGTACGTATCTGTCAGGATCTTGGGCAATTTTGTGCAATGTACGGCCCCATATCCGTCGAAAATTCCTATTTTTGTATTCTTCCGGATCTTAGGTTCCGGATCCCAGTCCGCTTGTATCCGTCAGTATCCGCAATTTTCTTTTAAAAAATACAGAAAACTTCCTGTACGTATCCGTCAGGATCTCTGGCATTTCCGTACAGTGTACGGCTCCGTATCCGTCGAAAATACCTCATTTTCGGATTCCTCCGGAAATATTCCCGATCTCGGTGCGGAAATTTTCGGATCCGTTAGGTTGGATTCGTCAGTATCCGTCAGTATCCGCCAAAAATACAGAAAAATCCCTGTATGCATCCGTCAGGATCTGTGGCATTTCCGTACAGTGTACGGCTCCGTATTCGTCGAAAATACCTTACTTTCGGATTCTTCCGGAAATATTCCATATCCCAGTGCGCATTTAGTCGGATCCGTCAGGTTGGATCCGCCTGTATCCGTCAGTATCCGCCAAAAATACAGAAAATTTCCTGTTCGTATCCGTCAGGATCGGTGGCATTTCCGTGCAGTGTACGGCTCCGTATTCGTCGAAAATACCTTACTTTCGGATTCTTCCGGAAATATTCCATACACCGGTGCGGAAATTGTCGGATATCTTACACGAATCCGCATGTATCCGTCAGTATCCGTCAGTATCCGACAAAAATACAGAAAAATACCGGTACGTATACGCCGGGAAACGAGGCCATTTCGTGCAGTGGCAGTACCTCCACTTAGAATCCAGATTGATCAGGAAACAGTCGAACAAGTGTACCAATTCAAATACCTAGGTGTTCTCCTTGACTGCAATATCTCATGGAAGGAACACATTGATATGGTATGTTCCAAGGTATCTCAGAGAATAGGTTTGCTAAGACGCTTAAGATCATGTCTCACTGTCAAAATTGCAAGTAAGTTATACAGAAGTATGATTCTACAACTACTGGAGTATTGTGACATTGTCTGGGAAAATTGTAACATCACCAAGCAGCGACAACTTCAGGTCCTTCAAAATCGAGCTGCCAGGGTCATCCTACAAATGAAGCGACGATCCAGTGTCCAAGACCTACACAGCAGACTCAACTGGAAGTATCTGACGCAGCGGAGAAAGGAACACATGTGTGTGATGGTCTTTAAATGTATTAACGGGCTTGTCCCAACATACCTGGATACCACCTTTGTACACAACCACCTGTTACACAGCCACAACACCAGACAAGCCTCTTTGTTAAACCCAATTACACAAACACAGCCGGCCACCGCACATTTGCATACAGAGGAGCAACGTATTACAATACACTTTCGGCGGACATTAGACATGCACCAACTCTACGGCAGTTTAAAGCTGCCCTACACGATGGTCAAAAACTAGTCCAAAAATTCCCACTCGTGGGGCATGAATATTGATGATTATAACATGTCAATCACGCTTATCACCACCGGCAACTGTCCGTGATTGGTTGACGCTTTTACAGGCGGACCGCAGTAATGTTTACCTTTTTATCTCCCCCCTGTGGCTTTTTGCCGCGAACCGTCCTATTCATATGCGTACCTGTAGTCAGTCTCAATTGTCCGTACATAGCACATTTTAACAATGCCAAGTGTGGGCATGATTATTTCCAGAATACTGTTGTTGAGAGAGAGTGGTCAAAATGCCCATATACAAGTGATACAAAGCTGGCGCGTGGCTGACAAAATCGAAAGGTTTGTGGTTTTGACGGCCAGGCGGCAAAATGATGATTAAAGATGGCGCCAGTGGGAACAGACTACTGTATTACGGGTCGAAGTTTTCCTGTTAGCATGATTGTTTTCTTCATGAAATAGTAAACATGCCCACGTATTTGCTGTTACAGAATTTTTTGAATAAATGTATTAGTAATTTCAAAACATTTGACTCCATAACGAACCCAAACTGAGGCGTATGTGTTTCTTTCCCGAAGAAACTAGTTGCCCATCCTACGAATGAAATATCCCAAGCGGAAGTTTGCCTATTTGTAAACAACTGTACCTAGCCGTTTGGGGGTGACAAACTCTAGTCTTCATAAAAAACGGTCCGAAAGGCTAAATATTTCTTAAGACTTGCCGAATATCTTTTACACAGAGACGGAAAATATTCAAGGCAGGAGAGACGATTCAAAATCCCACAATTTTTACTTGTTTTCGTTCAAAAATTCAGAAACAACAAAGAGCACTTACTTGCTTCCATAGTGACAGTCTCTAGACTCTCTACTCAAGCCAAGTACACATGGAACCAATTTCTCGGCTCCATTACAAAAAGAGCACAAATCAGGGAATACATGACCAGAACTAAACATAACGTTTAACTAAAAATCAGAAATTTAAACTCGAAAAATTTGTGTGATACAAAATGTAAATGTTCTGGATTGAACCTTGATTGAACCCAAGCCGCGTGTAAAGCCTTTTGTCTGTAAGTAACATACTTGTATATTTCTGTTAAACTTATCCGGCACCTTCCAAGAATAACCTGTGTACTGGAAAATATGCTCTCAGTCGTGTTTGTACTGAAATATTTAACCGCCGTTTGAAAACGTTCCCGTTCAAAAATAGTCGCTAGCCATTTCTTTTGTTCTTCCGGAGCATGGGTAAAATCAAGACACAAAGTAAAAATCAAATGCTAATATACAGCAACCTCCTTGTATACAGAGACAGTTTGGACGGATTTTTCCATCGGTGCTCAATTTGTCGATCGACCTTTCTTTCAAGTAGAGATAATGACGAGCTGGCGTTTGTACTTTTCGGAAAAAGTTCTTTGTAACAAATTGCCGACGCCTGAAGTTGTTGACATGGAAAACGTCATTTCGTCGCAGCATGGGTGAACAAGAAACACAGACACCTTTTATTTTCAGGACATATATGTTACCACACCATACATTATTTGATGTATGTTCCATTTATCAAAGCATCCTTCTGTGAGGAATGAATTGACAAGATATATTGTTAAAATGTAGAGTACAAACACACAGCTCTTAAGATTTCCACCCGCATTACAGTAGACTGTCCCAATAACTAAATATGGCGTCGTGGGCGCCATCTTGAATGCTCGATATTCTGCCCGGCCGTCCGAACCCAAACCAAACAGACCGACTTTTCCATGATTTCCCACCAGTTATCAATAAAAAGATGAACATCCCCACAGCCTCGTCATCGGCAACATTTGGGTCGTTTAGAACTGTCGCAAATCAAGTTCGTCACGGTCGCGAAAGGCAAACTGTGACGGCTCCTTGCTCCGGCAAAACGCTAACATTCTTGTGCCAATTCGCAACGGGGGGAAAATCGGGATCGAAAGAAAGCGGCTATGATGAGCCAAGAGGTGTCTTGTAGGCCCGGTCGTTAACCGAAGTTTGACTGTACTAACAAATTGTGTTCTGTTTAACTGTCTCACAATAATACAAGGTATTGTAAGAGAACAACGAAGGCGAAATGAAACATGCCTAGTAATGTAGGATAAAAACACAAGCTCAGCACGTATATAATATAATCTAACCTCCACAATCGTTACCTAACCAAAAATGAATCACTGAGCGATAAAAAATTAAGCTGTAACTTGCGGGACAAGAATACTGAGTACACACGCTGGACGAGTTCACAACTTGAAAATCGCGCCCAAAGCGCAGGTAACAAAAGGGCGATTTGCATGAAAGCGGCATCGAAAACAACGGGGCGCTAATAAGGCCCTGTGATCCAGGCCGACAGAACTCATTATAACTCGACAACATGTTCTCAGCCCCGCGTGTAAACTATAACATAAGGGTAATACTTATATATTGGTCTATATCTTCAGAATTTACAGTAAACTTTTTTTAAAAACACCACCACCCAAAAGAACAGCCCATCGCCGCCATCTTGGCTTATTTGCATGTCGTCTGGATTCGGCGATTTGGAACTATGGGAGAAAACGTACCGCAAAATTGTCCATATGAGTTAAAATTGCAATGACATCAAAAATATTCCATTCTGACCGAATTCAAGGACCAACATTGAATTAATATAGGCTTCAATCGATTTTTGATACATATATCTAAGAAAGTTGACTGTGTTAAAGGTCAAAGTTTATCAACCGGAGGTGACTCGTAATGCGTCCAGGGACGCGGGAATTTTTCTTGGTCATATCCTACCCTCTACACATTCTTAAAGCCAATAGATATTAGTTTTAACTGTTTATTTTTGTTTTATATTGTAACCATCGGATCTAGCATTAAACTGAGGGGTATTTATATAATTTTTATCCGCTGCCGCGTGGGCTCTGTCGCCCAGCGGGTGGGTGGAGTACAGAACAATAGGCTCTGAGAACAAACAGCTAGTGTTTAGACCATCGTGCTAGGACACACTCCTCCGCACATTGACCTCTGACCTCCACCGTTGACGTTTTTGGTTGATCTCGACAACTGTTCTCTGTAATGACGCTTCGGTTTATTTGTATATATTGTTTGTTGTCCTCTGGTTGTCTCACTGAATGTAACACGATTCGTTTTTGTTATTTATTTAGTGGGCCCCCTTGGAAATCAACTTCAAATAAGTTGAATGGGGCTACCCACTTGTCTGAAGATGAATAAATAGATAAATAAATAAATTCACGGATTTAGTATAGCATGAGTATGGATATAGCGTACAGCATAATGTATACTGTTCAAGCTCTGTTTTGAGTTCGGAACTGATAGGTTACACCATTTAAGACCCAGGCGTACAGAGCATTGTCTTCTAGAATTGTAGTGTCTTTGAAGATTGACCGTACTCCAGTATGAGTTCAACGGGTAAACCAGGATTCATGTTCCAGACTGTATTTTCAGGAGACAGAGTCTACTATTAACTTTATCAGCGTACCTTTTAAAAATACTTCACTGGATTCAGTCAATGATTCTTGTGAGTTCTGGATTAGGCGGAAGTTGATATCAACGCAAGCTTCAGTGATTCTCCAACAAAAATTTTTGTTTCGCTCCGCTATTTTGAGTTGCGAGAGTCACATCTTTCTTGTTACAAAATTCTAGCTTTGAAGATTATCCCCTAAAATTGCTCCACCAATATGATATCCCTCAAACTTATTGCAATGAGCTGGCTGCTGCTGCCACGATTCGCTCCACTACTTCTACACATTCATATCTACTGTCAATCTTATCACGCTTTGGGCAAAAGTATCTGCTTTGAATTTAATCAACCTTCGGGCACAGGTAGCGGCTTTGAATTTGATCAGGCCTCGGGCATAAGTAATGTTTTTACAACCAAGCACTAGAAAGTCGAACCTATTCATATTCTGCTAACTTTTCTGTGTCAGCTTACCCTTGCAAAGTAGTCTCTAGTTAGCCCTTTTGGCCTTAAGGCCTGGCAAACACACACACACACACACACACACACATACACACACACAGACACACACACACACACACACACACACACACACACGCACACGTAAGCGAACAGTTTTACTAAAAATCTGATCGAATCCTACCTCGGTTTTCCCCTGAATAAGACTTATCGTTACAATTTCAATATCAATACAGATTTTAACGTTCCAATATTGATATTTTCCTGCTGAAACCCTAGGATCATAGTAAAGAAAGTGTATCGACTCTGGTTCCATGTTCCTTACAGTATTTATAAAAAAACATTAACATTTATAAACCTCAACTAAAGTTATAACAGAGAAATCCCCATTAAATCAAAATCAAATCAAATCAAAAGTATATCTCTGGCCGTTAGCTTCTTTTTGTCAGCTTATGTCCTTTTTTCAATAGATAGTAGTGGAATTGTTCTAATCAATCATATTTCCTCATTACTCATTCATTCTATGTCAACACGTACCTCTCCTCAAGCCATGCCAGTCACGCATTAGCCCAACAACAACGGTTTTAATTCGGAAATTATAACACCGAAATTTGCTTAATTTTTGTTTGTTGTGATGAAATTTTGGGTTAGTATGGTCTTCATACTGATTACTTACAAACTGGATTTGCTGTAATAAATTGTAGGAAATTAACCAGAACATGTACATTATTATTATCATTCCTTGATACATAATGAGGTTTATGGGATGCTTAGATTACTTGGCAAAATTTTTTGTTACCCATCCTCTCCCGTGCAGAAATTGAACAAAACATATATTCTTCAACGTTTGGAAACCTTTAGTCATGCCGGAAATATCGCTTATATATATATATATATATATATATATATATATATATATATATATATATATATATATATATATATATTCCCTGTGGCCGAGGAAGCCAGTCTGAAGATTGAGCTTCCCACTAGGTTCACCTTAATTCCCAAATTAATTCGTCACTGCAATCTAATCTCGTGGATTGGTCTATGCCCTAAGAGCACTGGGAAAGAATGTGATTGACTAGAAGGGGTTGTTATTGTTCAGGAGTTGCGGAGAACCTTGCTTCCTGATATACAGACCAATCTTATGGATTTGAAAGGAGCTGATGACTTGTCAAGTAAACAAAGTGGTTGAGCTGTTTTCAAAAGTTGCTGAAACAAAAACGATAGTAACTGTGCGTCTGTGTTTGTTTTAGATTTGAGGTAATACTTTCGACAGGCGACATTTTTTTAAATTGCGTGGCAATCTTGTTCAAGTGAGGTTGAATGCGCTTTTCTCTAATCCATAAGTATTGAAATATTTCCATTTAAAAAAATATGCACGTTGAGAAGGAAGGTCATTCAACCGGAAACGACATTACAAAGTGCAAGTCAGTATCGCCATATTAGATGCCAACGATGGCGAGCCACTCCTTGGCTGGCAACATGACTTAAATCAATTTGGCTCGAGGTTTATGACGTCATACATCCGGGTATCTGGGGTTTCATATTTCGCGTGAAGCCAGAATCTGTGAAAGTCAAAGAATGTAGCTGTTACTGATATTTCATTTTAGATCGCAGTCTTTATCCTATCTAGACTGGGGAGGGGGGCTAAAAGGGCCCGCTCCAACATTGCGTCGTATAACTGCTGAACGACGTGTGCTAGAACCACGAAACTTGGTGACTTTTCCTAAGATTTATTTGGCAACAATTCTATAATAATTCTATTAGTTATTATTTTTGTTTTGCCATAGCAATGGGTTTATTACAGGCATATTTTACAAAAGTTATAAGTTCGGTTTAAAGATTTTAAGGTTTTCTTGCACAACCACAATTGCTTTCCTACATCATTAACATCAATGTAATTCAATGTAACTTTCATGATTTATTCATAAACCATGCTAATTGTGTGGGTGAGTGAGTAAATGAGTGATACTCTTTGGAGGTCACTGATAGATAGATCATATTAAAATTCAGACATTACTGTTATAATTACTTCTCTATCAGTTATACATGCAATACGCACTACTCAAAGTACACCCTTGCTACAGAAATGATATGAATTGTTGCATGGTCCACTAGCGTGTTCGCCTCATGAGCTCTGTGGGTTCGGTCCCAGTGGTGCCTTACTTTTTGATCGAACCGTTTTACTTTTTCAATCATGAACGGGGTGTTGACCATCAAGCTTCAAGGGGTCTGACCAACTACGTAGGCCCAGTTCATGATTGAAAAGTAAAACGGTTCGAACCGTTTCAGCAAAGTAAACCGTTTTACTTGTGAACATGAACGCTCCGTAACTGTTTCGTTTTGTTCTAATCTGAACTTCCTTGCGAGGTAGTCTACAACGGTTTAGAATAAGAGGTTTCGTGGAATTGTCATCATGAACGCAAAAGCGTTACGGAACCGGTTCACATTGATGTTTATGATGTCGTACATCCGGGTACGCGGGAAAGAGTGAAAGTTTTTAGCTGTCTTTGAATCGTAACATCTTGCTATGGCCCCCAAGTCGGGTTCTAACAAATACCTATTTTGGGGGATCAGGAGGTCCAGAGGAAACTTGATGGCATTCATCGGAACCAGGAGGTATGCGATTAAATCGCCAAGGGCCTGAAGGGACGCGGGTTCAACTGGACAGCAGTTCTGTGCCGATCGAAGTACAACTCAAAAGTGAAAGTTTTAGCTGTCAATAGGATATTTGGGCCGCGTTTTGTAATAGTAAAATCTTGTTACGGCCGACAACTTGAGGTGCAGGATAACAACAGACTTTGCATAATATGCAAATTCGATGTAAATCGCTTTCAAAGCGAGTGCAAGTTTGGACCACGGACGCAAAATGTACACCGTTTCAATTTCGAATTTATACGAAAAAGTTTCGAACCGTTCTATTTTGACGGGGCCCAATCATGTTCAACCGGTTGTCTAGTTTAGTTCTGCTAGTTCATTCTTGTGATGCTGAAGAAGGGTGATGGGTGTCACCCGAAACGTCCAGAAACAATTCAGTACTAGAGTGCAGCTCCAAAATGAGCAAATGTGTTGCAAACAATATCAGAAAACGGATACCAGTGTCTTAGAATGCAAAAGTCACTTCTTAAAGACCCCAGAAAAACTATATAAATACGGGATAATGTAGACTATAGGCTTCAGTATGCGTCTGGCAGCCGTACAGTGCTCATCAGTGGAGGCCTGGCTGAGAAAGTTTACCATGTACAAGTTACTCTTCAAGTCATGTTTGAAATCTACAGACAACAGATAAGAAGTTGAAGTATGGCTACACATAGAGAAGTTAGCTTGAAGGACAGTTAGCCAAGAAATAAAGTAATGACAACACTGGCCTTCGATTCAGCTTAAGACATTGCCTAGCAGTAATATATGTACTGTTACTACTTCAAGAAGACGCAAAAATCCCAAGTCATATTTCTAGACACACAACTACCAAGGCTTATGTGGGGAAGACATTGGAAATTTAGAAACATTTAGATACTCTGACACAACGTTGCCATGGTTGATTTGAAAGTTTGACAATTTGAACAAGGTTGACTTCTCTAAAACTGAAAGTTGTAGATAGTATTGTCTTCACTTCAGTATCCAGGGGATCTTATCTGATTGAAAATTCCTTGGATCATGTGATTTTTCAATAGATATCTTAGCCATTCTGCATGGTTAGATACTGGTTCCTAGAAAACCAAGTACAGAAAAAAAAAATTAAATTCTCTGACATTTATTATGGTAATCTGTCCCTGCGCCATTGTTCCTGGCTGGCAGACATCTTATCCTTTTATGAATTTATGTGGTTATGGGGGTCAATCCAGCCCTCAAATTGCTGGGCAGGTCACTGCCTTTATGACTTGCCCAGGGGAAGAAAATCTTGGTCTTTAAGTCAAAGAAGAAGGTGTGAAAGAACTGAGATTAAACAGGTACTGCTCGCTTCACCATACCCTGTGTGTTAAGTCATTTGTTCAACCGTCCTATAATAGATAATAACCACTTAGATTTCACAAACAATGCAAATACATGGCTGTCATCCATATAATCGAATCAACAAGACCTAACCTGCATGAAAATTTTTTGGCCGCTCTGACATTTGCAACTCTGGAGCAGTATCACTGCTTCCATCGTAGATGGTCAAAAAGTCATAATTCTCCTCGAGGTCGAAGCTGTCGAACGTGAGTAGTCTCCAAGCAGATCCAACGGTTGCAAAGACCGTATCCAACTGCCAAAAGGAGTTTTTATTGCAGATCCAACAGTTGCAAAGACCGTATCCAACTGGCAAAATGAGTTTTTATTGCAGATCCAACGGTTGCAAAGACCGTATCCAACTGGCAGAGGAAGTTTTTATTGCAGATCCAACGGTTGCAAAGATCGTATCCAACTGACAAAGGGAGTTTTTATTGCATATCCAACGGTTGCAAAGATCGTATCCAACTGACAAAAGGAGTTTTTATTGCAGATCCAACGGTTGCAAAGATCGTATCCAACTGACAAAGGGAGTTTTCATTGCTGATGCAACGGTTGCAAAGATCGTATCCAACTGGCAGAGGAAGTTTTTATTGCAGATCCAACGGTTGCAAAGATCGTATCCAACTGACAAAGGGAGTTTTCATTGCAGACCCAACCGTTGCAAAGACCGTATCCAACTGACAAAGGGAGTTTTTATTGCTGATCCAAAGGTTGCAAAGATCGTATCCAACTGACAAAGGGAGTTTTCATTGCTGATGCAACGGTTGCAAAGATCGTATCCAACTGGCAGAGGAAGTTTTTATTGCAGATCCAACGGTTGCAAAGATCGTATCCAACTGACAAAGGGAGTTTTTATTGCAGATCCAACGGTTGCAAAGATCGTATCCAACTGACAAAGGTAGTTTTTATTGCAGATCCAACCGTTGCAAAGATCGTATCCAACTGACGAAGGGAGTTTTAATTGCTGATCCAACGGTTGCAAAGATCGTATCCAACTGACAAAGGGAGTTTTTATTGCTGATCCAACGGTTGCAAAGATCGTATCCAACTGACAAAGGTAGTTTTTATTGCAGATCCAACCGTTGCAAAGATCGTATCCAACTGACGAAGGGAGTTTTAATTGCTGATCCAACGGTTGCAAAGATCGTATCCAACTGACAAAGGGAGTTTTTATTGCTGATCCAACGGTTGCAAAGATCGTATCCAACTGACAAAGGGAGTTTTTATTGCTGATCCAACGGTTGCAAAGACCGTATCCAACTGGCAAAAGGAGTTTCTATTGCAGATCCAACGGTTGGAAAGATCGTATCCAACTGACAAAAGGAGTTTTTATTGCAGATCCAACGGTTGCAAAGATCGTATCCAACTGACAAAAGGAGTTTTTATTGCAGATCCAACGGTTGCAAAGACCATATCCAACTGGCAAAAGGAGTTTCTATTGCAGATCCAACGGTTGCAAAGATCGTATCCAACTGGCAAAATGAGTTTTCTTTCTTCTGCCAGTTGGATACGGTCTTCGCAACCGTTGGATCTGCTTGGAGATTAGAACGTGAGACGAACGGTGCCTCCTTCTGGCACGATATATGATCAAGACTGATCGTTGCCGTAGAATAGTCGCTGGGATTGGGGACTGGTTCGGTGACGTCACAATACCTCCACATCCAGAAGCACCGGTCTCTTTTCCTGTGTCTAAGAGCCCTGCCACACTTGTGCGTATATACAAGTCCGCATTAGCTGCGTATATTAACATGTTTTTGGTTTAGGTTAAGTTTGCAGCCGAAGAAGTGATTTCGTAGGTTTGATAACTAGACTGCTCAACGGTGGGTCAAAGTAAAAGACAACTTCCTCCCCGCAAAATTTACTTAAACCAAAAAAATGTAAGTGCGGAAGTCATGCGCAGTTTAATATACGCACAAATGTGACAGGGCCTTAAAGAGGAAGCCAGGAGGACCCAGGGTCCTTCTACTATAAAAACTATAATCTGTCAGGGAGTTAGTTGCTAAATTGACTCCAACCCTCATCCCAACATCATAAATGGATTATCCTCTGTAGGGGATCTCTACCCGTCTGGCTCCAAGAACAACAGAATGGGATCAGAGCAGACGACAGGAACTCATTTGCATATTAACTGACGTCTCGATTTTTGAAAAATTCTGTATTTTTCTCACTAGTTTTTGAAGAAAACGTTGTCAAAGAAAAATAACTCAGATACATCATACATGTATAGGTGTAACAAAGCTACGTAATCAATACAATACGTAACTTTACTAGGCAACTTTCCGAAAACCATAACATTGTGTTTTCAACTGTCAAAGCAAAGTTGAAATTTTATCTATATTTTCCTAAGAGGTGAATCAGCTTTGATAGCTGTGTGTCTAGAAATATGCCTAATACATGTAATTGTGGTGTCTACTTGGTAGTCTGACAGAAACCAGTATAGACTAGGGCTCTGTAGAACTGTACATGTAATTTGTATACTGACAGCCTGCCAGACATTCTACCAGTGAGCATGGCAGGCCAGTGTTGATTCATATTCTTTGTTAGTAACTACAAAGCTGACTTGTTTATGTGCAACTATACTTTGATAATCCTTTTCTACATTTCAAACGTGTGCTGAAGTAACTTCAATACTTAGTAAACTGTCTAAGCCAGCGAGCCCTCCCCTGATGTAAACACCACGGCATTCAGAGGCAGACTGAGGTCTGGGAGTTTACGTTAGCTGAATCTATTGGGTGGTTTTATAGTCCAGGCTTCCTCTTTAAGGAGATGATAAACGGTATTGACCATCTTCTTATACAGCTTGATGACGGGATTTTTAATCTGATTCTTCTTCATAATCTTTATCACCATCGGCACAATGGTATTTTGATTGTTATAGAAATCCATGTCAGACTTTTTCTGACCCCGTACCTTTTCTTTGACATCGTACACGTAATGTCCCCCTCAAATACAGGACGTGATGACGACATACTTAAGCTTACAGATTATTTTCGTGTCGTCATCAACAGAGTACATCACAAAAGTACAAAACAAATACTACAAATACTGAAAATGAAGAACAAATTAAAACATGCAAAGCACATGAGCAGCAAATTATTCAAAATAAACTACATGACAATAATCTTGAAATGTAAGAAAATTGACATCAATATACAGATAGATATATATATATATATATATATATATATATGTGAGTAGGTACTACAAAGCTGGTAGGATGGGGGTTTTGCTACTCAAACCCAGTTTCATTCCAGTGTGTCTTAATTTCTAGGGAGGAACCCTTTCCTTGACTGATTCCAGTCTTGTTGTATTTCTCTTGCCAGTCCTGGCCGTACCCGATGTTTTACTATATTATACCTCCATCTTGTAAGGTCCAGTCCGTGATATTATTCCTTTGCAGTATAAAATTATACAATTTATGTCATACCTGTGACTTTTATAAGGGTCAGGGACCATCAATAGGGCTCTGTGTTCCGAATATTTTTTTTATTCATTTCAATAATACTTCTTAAGCTTTTTAAGTTGATTATGCATTATCCAGCAGTTCGGCAGACACACGCGCACGCGCACGCACACACACACACACAGATACAAACACACACACACACACACACAGACACACACACACAAATACACACACAGACACACACACACAAATACACACAAACACAGACACACACAAACACACAGACAAACACACACAAATACACGCACACACACAGAGACACACACACACAGACACACACAAATACACACACACACACACAAACACACACAAATACACACACACTGACACACACACATACACACAAAAATATACATTCGCAAAGGGAATTGAATAGTCTTTTTTTTTGCTGAAGGCTAAAAATTTCACATGCATCAATAGTGCGAGCTGTATCAGCAAACACAGGCCCAGGCGCCTTCTTCAGGGCTTCGCAAATTCTATCAGTTCCTCGCGGTCCATGTTAAAGAGGTGGCAATTCAACCCCTCAGTGATGTCCTTACCGCCACATTTTTTGTAAAACTTGATGGCGACGTCGTCCCAGCCCTGGCAAGTCCACTTCATCTTGTTACAGCTGTTTTCCACGCCGATCTGAAGCGAGAAAAGAGTTATGTTCACCGCATTTCACATTTTTTATAGGTCTGAAATTACTCGTGCAGTGGCAGTTAGTGCTGAATTGCTGCAGGGTTTACAATCACATAATACACAATAATAAGTGTGACAATATAAAGAAGTTTATTGAAAGTTCAGGCCCGTGGGCTAATTGCAAGTAAATGGTAGAAGCATAGGGGAAAACATACATATGTCAGTGGGCTGTGACTGACTTTGTTGTAACAATAGGCTACTAATGACAATGACAATGACAATGACAATGAACTTTATTGCATATTCATGCCCAACATGGGCTAAATGCATTAGGTAACATGGAGTAAAAGAAAAAGAACATTGTGATACATTCCATCTAAATCTACAGAGTCTCTTCTCTCTTCTTGAAACATTTGTACACAAATTCACATAGTTTTTCGATTATAACGTAGTTTCTAGAAGACATAATACATGTGAATAACTCGTTATTTGTAAGATGCGCATATTTCATGTCTAGTTGTATTGAACTTACGAGGGATCTGCGCATGTCTGAGTATAATGAGCATTCTAAGATAAAATGTATTTCATCTTCTATACAATCCTTGTCACAGAATGTACACATTCTGTCATTTGGTGGAGTCTGGTTGTACCTACCAACTTCAATTTGCAGTGGATGATCGCTGATCCTTAGTTTAGTCATAGCTCGGCGATAGTTAACATTTTGTATATCTAGATATTTTTCTTTTTCATATGAAATCTTAAATTTTTGGTAGGTTCTTACAACTGTTGGCTATATCTAAACAAGCTGGGTTTGACTTCTTTTTTAGAGGCAATGGAAGACGAAAAGTCCCACTTTTTCTAGTGCTTGTGGGTTCTGTGATTTCAAGAGAAAGGTAGCTTTTTGTTCATCCGTGAATGTGTAAAAGAGGGGGTATTTCGTGCATGGTAACTTGTTTAAATAAATAAATTATTGAAAAGAGTATTGAAGCCTACATTGGATGTCATGAAAATGCTTTATGTCAGCATTCTTCAGAAAAGTAGCAACATTGAAGTCCTGTGTGTTCACCGCATTTCACATTTTGATTATGCAAAGGATACGAACATTTCACATTTTAAGTATGCAAAGATAACAACAACTAGGGGGCCCAAACCTACACCACTACTTTATTACATCACAAGCTATCAGCCAGCCAAAAATCAAGACCATAGCACGTCCAGATCAAAAGATACAAAAGCGGAAGTTCTGCTGCAGTACCAAGGTCACATACCAGGGGGCCCAAAATCGACCTTGACTTTCGGCTTCCCAACACCCGCCCACATATCAAATATCATCGTAATCCATCAAGAGGTTCTTGAGTTATGCTGACTACAGTAGTGCGGAAACACAAACACACACAGAGACACACACACAGACACACACACACACACACACACAGACACACCCAAAACTTTATCTCCATTTTTCATGGAGATAACTACAGTTTTCATGGACAATGCACGGTAGTCCACATTGGAGCCCGGGGTCGATTTGCTAATACCAACCCAAATACCATGTGTACTGATCACATATGTATACTATAAAATGCGTATTCTAAATCGGTTGATTTCTTTTTCAAGTTACAGTTTTTTTTTACACAGGATTAAGGACTGGGGTTACGGATTAGGGTCTCTGGTGATGGAATAAAGATTATGCTGATGGATTAAGGGTAAGGATGACGGACTAAGGGCAAGGGTGACGGACTAAGGACTATGGTGACAGATTAAGGGTTATCGCGACGGATTAAGGGCTATGGTGACGGTTTATTTCATTTCAAAAACACATTATGGGGGGGGGCAATGAGCTCCCAACACCCCCCCCCCCAAACCCCCAATCAAAGAAAGCCCAGTCTGGATAGGGTTAAGCCCTTGTCACACTTGTGCGTATAGCGTATAGACAAGTCCGTATGAGTTGCGTATTAACATGTTTTTGGTTTAGGTTAAGTTTGCAGCCGAAGAAGTCATTTCTTTGGTTTGATAACTAAACTGCCCAACAGTGGGTCAAAGTAGAAAACAACTTCCTCCCTGCAAAATTTACTTAAACCAAAAAAAAATGTTACTGCGGAACTCATGCGCACTTCAATGTACGCACACGTGTGCCAGGGCCCTTATGGAAACTTGTCGGGACAATGCAGGGCGCATGGTTACGGCGTGAGATCGTGCAGCCAGCGGTGCGTGCACCCTCCGTGGAGCGCGGAATTTACAAGTCCATGCCGATTGCCACTTAGGGCCCTGTCACACTTGTGCGTATATTCAAGTGCGCATGAGTTCCGCAGTAACATTTGTTTGGTTTAAGTAAATTTCACAGAGAGGAAGTTGTTTTCTACCTTGACCCACCGTTGAGCAGTCTGGTTATCAAACCAAAGAAATTACTTCTTCGGCTGCAAACTTAACTAAAGTTAAACCAATAACATGTTAATACGCAACTCATGCGGGTTTGTATATACGCACAAGTGTGACAGTGCCCTAAGTGTCTTTTTATTACCCTTTGAGACGCCGAGTGGACGTAGACACCTTCCCGGCCAGCAATATTGATATAAAGGAAAAAAAAAATGTAATAGTAAAACTATAACTTGACAAAGAAATCAGCCGGAAGGAGCCTGCAACGGAGGATACATGTAGAAAAAACATTACCATGGATCATAAGCGATCCTAAAAACAGGGCATGGAGTACTTTACTTATGCTAGGGTCACATTTCCTAATGCTTCGGTCTCATTTCCAATCCGGGGCCCGGCCGGGCTGTTTGCGAAAATGCATTAAAAAAAATGCATATACAAGATATGTGGTTAGGAGCAATTTTTTCACGTTTTGTGCATTTTGCTGTCTCTTAAATTATAGGTTTCGTTCCCACAAGCTGCCCGGTCGGGCCTCGGATTAGAAATGGGACCGATGCATAACCGGGGCCCGACCGGGCTGTTTGTGGAAACGAAAAATTAACGTGTATGCCAATGCTCAAGCTATGCTCTTGAATAATTTTGGGTACGTTTCGTGTTTTTGTTGTCTTTTATATCATACTTTTTGTTCTCAAAGACAGTCCGGGCGGGACCCGGATGGAATATATAACCCTAGCATAACTCAGATGAACTTTTGTAATACTGGACGAACCTTTGCTACTTCCTTCATAAGAGATGAACCGATGCCACGACCTGAGGACAAAAAGACACAACAAAGATTATTCTGCACTCTTGTAAGGCCCTGTCACACTTATGCGCATATTTAAGAGTTCCGCAGTAACATTTTTTTTGCTTTAAGCCCCTGTCACACTTGTGTGTATATACAAGCCCGCGTGAATTGCGTATTAACATGTTTTTGGTTTAGGTTACGTTTGCAGCCGATGAAGTAATTTCTTTGGTTTGATAACCAGACTGCACAACGATGGGTCAAAGTAGAAAACAACTTTCTCTCCGCAAAATTTACTTAAACCAAAAAAATGTTACTGCGGAACTCATGCACACTTAACTATACGCACAAGTGTGACAGGACCCTTAAGTAAATTTTGCGGGGAGTAAGTTGTTTTCTACTTCGACCCACCGTTGTGCAGCCTAGTGATCGAGCCTAAGAAATCACTTATTCGGTTGCAAACTTAACCTAAACCAAAAACATGTTAATACGCAACTCATGCGGACTTGTCTATACGCACAAGTCTGACAGGCCCTTAACCCTATCCAGACCGGGCTTTTTGGGATATCTGGGACTGGGGGGAGGCTCATTCGGCCCCCCCTTCATAACTTCTAAACGGTATGATGTATCATCACCAAATTTGTAGGGGGTGATGTTCATGTAAAGTTTTATAATTCCTAGAATTTTGGTGACGTTATGACGCAATATGACGTAATTATGACGTCATTGATGTGCTTTTATTGGCTAAATAGGAAATTCGCGTAATATCTAAAGCTATTAAACAAAATAGTATGTATTGTCGTTTTAAGGTATAACAAGACATATAACGTAAATCGTAACTACGTTGACGTCAAAATGACGTCATTAAATGACGTCACGTGTTGTTAGCGACCCCTTGGGATCCGCCATCTTGGATCGGCCATTTTGAAATTTTCAAAAATACTTTTTTTCCACTTATGACCCCAAAAAACGCTAAAAATAGATTAGAAACGTTGATCTAAATGTTTCTGGTAAAGAAAATGCCACGTAATGACGATTTTGAAGGCGGAAAGCCTGTTGATACCTAAAATAGTGTAATTGTCCGCCATCTTGGATTTTGACCGATTACGTCATCAAATTAGCATGAATTATGAATATTAAATCATGAAAGTTACATCTTATTTTACATGATGCTATACAAGTAGGAAAACTAGTGTGGTTGAGCAAGAAAACCTAAGAAATATCATTGTTTTTAAAAAATCAGTGATTTTTGCATAAAATGCCTTCCAGAAACCCGTTGCCATGGCAACACGAAAAATCATAGAATTTAACAATTTTAGGAAAAGTCACCAAGTTTGGTAGTCCTAGCGTATGTCGTTCGGCAGTTATACGATGTCAAAGTTGGCGCGGGCACTTTTAGCCCCCCCCCCCAGTCTGGATAGGGTTAAGGGCCCCTTCACATTTGTGCGTACCTTCAAGCGTGCATGAGTTGCGCATCAGCATTTTCTTGCTTTAGGTAAAGTTTGTATGGAAGAAGTTTATTTTTACTCTAACGCACCGTTGTTTTACTATTTATTTGTCTCACACACTCACTTGTCCATAGTTAAGCAATATATGCACAGCAACATAACCTAAATACATACAAAACAAGCAAACATGAAATCCTGTATATATATATATACATACGTTTCCAGATGTTCGTAAAGTATGTGTTGCGATAGAATGGATATTCTATCATCTTAACAGTGTTCTTGGTAGACGGCTATACATTTCAATCACATAATTCATTACCATGTTTATAATGGCAAATGGCCATATGGCAAATGGGCATTACCATGCATATAACAGAAGATTGGGTATCGTCATTGATTTTAATTTCGTTCATGCATGTTTATGATTCAGTGTAGAAAAAGAATAATTTTCACCTCTGTATGGCGGCTTTACGTAGAAGCTTTGCAGATACACAGCTCTGCGTACGAGGGGTGAGTAGCAGAAATAGTACATAGCATAGCCGATCAGCTGTGCTTCGCCACCTGATCCATCTGCAGTACTTGGAACTTCCGCTACGAGCGCCCTGAAGTAAGGGTCGTCTCTAAACGCGTCTTCTCGCAACGCTGTAACAAAATCATTTGAATCTCTCATGGTCGTTACGTAGCAGTTATTTTTAATATGCAACTATTGTTAGATTTTTGTAAACGTTGCAGTGAAGTCAGGGCTGTTGCATGCAATATCTATCTAATATTTATTTATTTATTCAGATTTACCACATTTGTGGAAGGATTGACATAACAGGTGACTATCACCTTTTCAAGATGTCAACCCAGACCAGACTGTAAGGTTTGGACCATCGCACACCGAGACATGCCCCTACTCTTTTTCGAAAGGTGTGGTGGGTTCTTTAACGTGCGCGGGGTGTGGCTCTCCCCAAACACAGGACCTCTATTTAACGTCCTATCCGAGGGACATCCCTAACCGAAGCCTGAGTGAAGTGAGGAAATTTGTGTTAAGTGCCTTTCCCAAGATATTTTGCCAAACTGTTGAAAATTAGTATCCTTATGCGAGTACTTTCTTATTTACACTAATCAAAGTAAGAATGACAGAAATGGCGTTAATTAGTTAACATTGGTATTTGTCTATTCTAAGTATATCCTCCTAGATGCAATATATTCTTGTTCAAGCGAACTTTTTGCCATTGTTTTCGCTACCAGTGCATTGACTGATTTTATTGTCACTTGTAGCAACTGAGTAGGGCAGTAGAGCGAATGCGCGAACTATGTGTCCAATTTCTAGAGATTTTACAGCCGTGAAGCTTTTGAATGTAGGCATGAGTTGATATATCTAGCCTGAGTACCATCCTCCGTAGTGACCGCTGGCTCAATGCTTTTCCCTTGCTAACCACGGATTAGGCTAGAAATAGATATATGTAACCTATGTACACTTAATATCACCGATCACAGAAGGATTGAAAATTCAGGTAGCATGCGTAGTCCAATGATTAGAGATCTTGCCTCTGCAACTAGGAGCCCCGGGTTCAATCCCGGCTGTGTCGCTCACCCGACATGCACGCTACCGGAAAGGGTCGCAGTCCTTAGGACGGGACGCTAAGCCGTGGTTCACTATTCATTGTGCTTGTCGAAAAGAGCTAGGGGAATTTCCCCGGTACACTGAACCTGTAAATACTGTACATAGCGTCTGTCTTCTCTGTCACGACCAGTGGAAGATTAGCTCATCTGTTCATTGTGCTTGTCGAAAAGAGCTAGGGGAATTTCCCCAGTACAATGAACCTGTAAATACTGTACATAGCCTCTGTCTTCTCTGTCACGACCAGTGGAAGATTAGCTCATCTGTTCATTGAGTTCATTTGAGCTAAACTGGTTCGACATCACTTTCCTTTCCTTTCCAGAGATCGTTACGGCTACCCATACCCGTCTGGTTGGAACTTACGATGGCGAGATGGCGATGAAAAAGCAACAACATTGGCACGTGTGTGACCCACTTAAGACAACTTAGCCGCAAGGCGCAGTAGTCATCGATATCACCCCGACCAATCGATCGCTTTGAAACTCAGATTCGAATCAGCCATGACCCGACAAATTGCTTCATGTCGTTTTAATGACGAAATCTGGCAAAACAAACTCGCCAGTGAGATGCTGAAAGGTGTCAGCTTTCAAAAGATGTTTTCAGACTGACAATTTTGGCACTTTGGAAATGATAGAAGCTGGCTGCGATTTAACGTAGTAGAAACTATTTTTAACGTTAAATCGCGGTCAGCTCCTCTCATGTCCATAGTGACAAAATTGTCAATCTGAAAACATCTTATAAAAAGCTGACCCCTTCCAACATCTCACTCGCGAGTTTGTTTTGTCAGATTTCGTCATTAAAGCAAACTAAGGAAGCAATTTGTCGGGTCATGGCTGATTCTAACCTGAATTTCAAAGCGATCGATTGGTCGGGGTGGTCATATAAACTCTTTTCCAAAGGGCACAACATCGGGGCATGTCAGAGTATCGATTCCGGGTCTAAATGGTTCTGAGCAAACGATTCTAGTTTTTAATCCAAGTTACGCCACACACGACGCCACTCAAGTAGCCTGGAACCATACCATCGGGGGCTCCCCGATATCTCTACGGCGCTGGCAGGGATCCCCGCCCGCCCAGACAGCTTAGTCCGCTCGGGGTGTGTTTACGGCCTTGGATTGAATTAGGCGGTGGAACTCTCTAAGGTAGCTAAAGTAGAAAGACTGCGAAAAATTCTATATGGCAGCTAAGTAGACAGGCTGACAGAAACGGATCAATAAAGCATATTGGGCCCGGTAAAACACCCCTACGTCGACCCCTAGAGACTGGGACCAGGCTACCACACTATAGCTAGCAGTATCCCAATATTAGCCTGGCCTAAACATATAGCGTGGCGTCGCGGTGGCGTAGTGGCAGGGTGTTTGGTCCCAGAACCCAAAGATACCCGGTTCGAATCCGGGCATCCCTGATTTGTCCCATTGACGTTGTGCCCTTGGGAAAGGCACTTTACACGACTGCCCCAGCTTTACTCAGGTGAAAATGAGTACCTAGCTTCTGTTAGGGACGTCCCTCGGATAGGACGTTAAATGGAGGTCCCGTGTTTGAGGACAACACCACACCTCAAACGCGTCCGGATATGCAGCTTGTACTCTTCAGTACAAACCTAGTTCGTTACGCCTTGATGCGGTTTACCGGGTATGCAAACAAACAAACAAACAAACAAAAAATAAATTATACAGTTCCGTACTACCTTCGGCTGTGACAGTCTCCGAGCTGCCGGCCCCCGATCCCTGATGTTCAGCTAGGTCCTGGGTTCGAACAAATCACACACATATAACGTTATGGAAACATTGATAAAACTTCAGCTTTTTTTCTGCACAATGGATACCATTAAACAAAAGTATCGACTATCGAGTCGGCAAACATCAAAGTAACGTTGTATATCTTAAGTAGCAAGTAGTATCACTATTAATATATTAATATTGATATTACTATCACTATTGATATGTTAATATTAATATTATACTGATATGAATATTAGAGTAGCAATTACGTAGTATCAGTGGTGCTTGTTGGGGGGTATTAATTCCAATTTTGTAAAATACGCAATCCAAAATATAGATATGGTCTATCTAACCACGGAAATCACAAAATTTGGCAAATCATTGGAGTCTAACCACTTGAACTTTGTACATGATCTGATGGGACTAGTCCATTTTTGCAATGGGGGTGATTTGTGAATAGTCTATATATCTGCGCGGAGAATAGATTTGGAGTTCAGATATTCACTTTAGTGTCTTTTTACCTCAAAGTACTTATACTTTAAGTCATTAATTATGTTTGCTAGCATACCTTTATACTAGTTTAGTACATAGTCATGTTACAAACTTCAGGGGGTATGTACAGGGGGGTTAATATTTAAAAAATCACAACATTTTTACATTTTTATATTCATATTTCTAGGTGAGTATCTCAGCAAAAACTGCACTTTTGCGAAATAGTACCTCCCCTATATAAGATGCACATTACCTTGATCATGCGTGCTATTTCTCCACAGTCGTCGGGGCGAGCGGGTCGGATGATACTAGCAAAATCTTTACCAGTGGGCGCCATCTTACCTGGAAGCAGTGGTTCAGAAATAGAATCGGATGGTCGGTGAAAACAATGCTTGGATGTGCAAAGAGAATTCAGACTCTACAACTGGATAAAAATTCGGAGATTTATTTCCGGACGTTTCGAGTGACATCCATCACTCTTCTTCAGCGCCACTAAAATGAACTAGCAGAACTAACCAGTACTTATCTACAATGACTAGAAAAAACGGTTTTACATAACAAATCACACAGTCATGCATAAGAGGTATTGAAATGTAAAACAAGATGGGAAGGTATTATACAAATACAGTTATACAATATTTACATATTGGATGTCTAACCTTCACAAACGTAATGCTTGGATGTGTTCAATTAAAAAATGATCTCTTGACGAAAATGATATATGAAAACTGGCTGACTACCAATAAAGATCTTTCTATCTAATATGGTGTTAACAAAAAATGACTAAAAGACAATGGTCAAGATGATATTTTGCAAAGGATATCACAGACAAATGAGTTGCCGCTGTTGTCTAGTATGTCTTTCACGCGGTACAAGCAGTTTTTCTTGCTACTATCTAACATACAATGCTGTTGCTACTATCTAACATACAATGTTGTTGCTACTATCTAACATACAATGCTGCTGCTACTATCTAACATACAATGCTGTTGCTACTATCTAACATACAATGCTGTTGCTACTATCTAACATACAATGCTGTTGTTACTATCTAACATACAATGATGTTGCTACTATCTAACATACAATGCTGTTGCTACTATCTAACATATAATGCTGTTGCTACTATCTAACATACAATGCTGTTGCTACTATCTAACATACAATGCTGTTGCTACTATCTAACATACAATGCTGTTGCTACTATCTAACATACAATGCTGTTGCTACTATCTAACATACAATGCCGTTGCTACTATCTAACATACAATGCTGTTGCTACTATCTAACATACAATGCTGTTGCTACTATCTAACATACAATGTTGTTGCTACTATCTAACATACAATGCTGTTGCTACTATCTAACATACAATGCTGTTGCCACTATCTAACATACAATGCTGTTGCTACTATCTAACATACAATGCTGTTGCTACTATCTAACATACAATGCCGTTGCTACTATCTAACATACATTGCTGTTGCTACTATCTAACATACAATGCTGTTGCGGCAATAGACCATCTACTTGTAAAGGGTGTCTAGATGTCTTAATCGTAACCAATACTCAACTATCATGACTCATTACTTAACCATGCACCAAAATCTAGTTGGAATCTTCCAAGCTCAGCTTCACACGCCATGCTGCGGGTGTTTTTAAGAACATCCAGAATACTTTTACAAAAACAGTGGTGGAGCGTTTGAACTGGACAGTTGTACTTGTAGTCATTACACCAACTTTCACAACCAAAAACATGCCGGGCTTGATTCATACATCAAACCTTCATAACAAAGTCGTTAAAAGATCGGCAAACAAACACTGCACGAAATGGCCTCGTATCCCGGCGTATACGTACAGGGATTCCTCCGGAAATATTCCATATCCCGGTGCGGATTTAGCGTATCCGTTAAAACTAACGGATACGCTAAATCCGCACCGGGATATGGAATATTTCCGGAGGAATCCCTGTACGTATACGCCGGGATACGAGGCCATTTCGTGCAGTGAAATAAGGGTTTTTATACTAATACAGCCTTACGTGCTTCAAGAGATAAGTCTTTTTTTTAACTAAGGATGAGTTGTCTGAACAGTCCCGAGGAAAATAATCCGAAGAAAGAAATAAGTTGAATAATCTGTTTGATATGACATCACCGAATACAGCTATTAAATGGAAGGTGGGTCCTTACGGTTTACCGTGAGCGTTGCAGAAACAGCGGGTATGGATCAAGAAGGTCTAGTAACCACTCCCACTAGAAGCCCTGGAAGTTGGTAGAACGCATCTGACATACAGTACTCTTGAATATGAGATTTAAATGGACAGTTCTATTTACAAACCAAAAGTATGGGGGGGGGGTACATGCAGGCCGCGATTATGCAATGGGATAGGAAAACTCAAATCACGTTTATGCCAAGCATTTGTGCATGTTTTGATATGCATTGCATTTTATTTATTTCATTGTTGATGATTAAAATGTTTAGCACTTATGCTTTCAAATAAATACCAAACACCTCCTCCAATGCATGTGGTACAGCCCGGCCCGCCCTTTGAATTAGGTGATTTGACTAGATTCTGTCCCAGAAAAGTGAAATTACCTCTCGGTATGCGCATGGTCGGCTTACGACGTCTACTTGTTACCTGGTCCCGGGTAGTTTTTAACTCATTATTTGCCATTTTTAGTGTAGGTTCTGGTGAACTTTTTGTCACCGAAAAGGGCCTAGGGCAGTGTGGGCGTGTTGTCGGAAATGTGGGTCATTTGAGACCGACTAGAAATAAACATACCACTACCTAATTTGATACATATAATCCACAGTTTTTTAAGGACGGTAAGATATGGTCAATATAGTATAGTTACAAATGCACATAGATGTGTGAATTTTCGATTTTGAATAATAACAACGCGATGAAAGGCGTACGTGTTACGGTGTATTATTTGCATAAATCAAGACAACTTTTTTGCAATTTTCAGGCCGAATTTACCAACAATCCGATCATATCTAGACATATCTGTTCCTTGTTCCAAAGACCTCAGGTGTCAAAAAAAGCACATGGGACTGAGATATCGATAAAATGTAAAAACAAAAATCTTACCTCAAAATTGGTTTACTATAAAGCAGAAATCACGACTGTCGTGCAGCGAAATCCCTCCCGCTAATAATTAAATCGTTCACAGGATAGTTTGCTTCTCCCAGCATGCTATGCGCAGCAAATACGTTCTCCTTCCCAGGACCGTCTGTACATGTGTGACAGACCCTAGTGGCAGTGGCAATCGTTAGGCAGTACAAAAGACTCGCACACGCATATTTAGTGAAATAGGACGATTTATTGGGACGCTGTGGAGAAGCGTGTATAAAACCTTATTCTCCCAGTTCTTTCCTTTGGCCATGTTGATTTGATTATATGTCCATATGGCATCAAGAGTTATATCGCCAAAAGGGTCATTAAACAATACCTTGCAAAAGCTTTATAGAAAAGGCACAAAAATCTAAACCCTATACCTATTGATAAATATTTGTCTTATGTGTATCTGTGGAAAGTTTTGCCGAACAAACACTAAAAAATAACGTCGCAAATAATCTGTGGTTCGGTTGCGGTGCTCGGATATCTCCGTGGCCCGAACATACCGGATTTTCTAGCCGAGCGCCTGCGGAAACATTGCCGAAAAGGCGGAGTTCAGTTGAAACGGCGATCACCCGAAATTGTTCGATTCCATAGTCTAAATGCAACTTTCAAGTGCAATCTTAGTGGAATTCCCCGACGTTCCAAAATATAACTCTAACAAGGAGGGGAAACCTTTATGTTGTGTCTTTGGGAAGAAGCGAATCCAACACGTTTCCTTACGATGTAAAATCACGCCTTGTTCTTAATTGCGAGCTCAAGACCTCAATGTAGCAATTCTATACGTCCCTTTCGTGGCACTTTTCAAACAGGTCACTTTTAAACGCTATCAACCAGATCGAGAATACAACAGGTAGACAACAGGTAGACAACAGGTAGACAACAGGTAGACAACTACTCTGGCGAAAACTGGCAAAAACCAGTTTTTTTACTACCATATCTGCATTCTTTCACCTCCAGTCCCGAGAAGAAGACGCTCGTGCACAAGTTACCAGATCGCCACGTATATCAGGTAAGTTTACACTGAATCTAAAAGTTAAGCTACATTGGATTCTCAGATGTTACTTTAATCATATTGTATATGAAGGGAAAGGACACAAATGGCTGTTAAGTTACATGTAAAGCTACTGTCACATTAAACTCACGCCGTACCTGCGATGGGGTTTCTTGGAAGCAGGCTCTTCTACGGGCGCACTGTTTTCTGGTTGCTATTGTGTTCTGATGGTTACAATTTGCATCAACATCGGCAATATATCAGGGTAACTGAAACCATCAGAACATGGTCGAAATTTATGAATTCGTCACCTCATCATTAGATGAAAAGGCCACAGTAAAGCCTAAATATGGGGCTATAAAAATCGTACGACGATGGATGAAATTTTGAACACTGCCCGACGATCTGCGATAGCACATTTTACCTACGATTTACCTGCGATCATCGTGCGATGTACGGGAAATGCATCTTAGGTGCATCGTATGTGGATCGTAGGTTTAATGTGAGAGGGGCTTAAGTCGCATGCCATCGCAGGTACGATAAAAACAGATCCCCCAAATCAAACAATACATGTTGGGCCCTCAAGTTAGAGCAAATTTTTGTAAAGGTGTAAGATTATGAGGGCTTACTCTTCTTTGGTCACTGGTCGTGCGCTTAGGCAAAACGTACGGAAGTGTTATGATTAAATCGAAGAACACCATTGTATACGTACTTCTACGTATTCTGTCTTGTTACATTGATTTCGACAAGAAAGTTGATGTATTCGGGGCCGGTGTCTATGTTCATTGCCGTGTTTGTTAACAGCGTAAACCAAGGAGTCATGGGGGGGGGGGGTCTTTATAATATTTGGGTGTGAAATGCACGTCTAGAGAGAGAGTTAATGACAGTATGATGCTGTTAACGATGTTACGAATAGATAAAATGTTGGATGTTGCCACAGACATTTGTATAGATTACAGGTACGACACCTGTAGTCGATATAGTCAAGTGTTCATGGTGGCTGTTTTTAAGGTTGCAAACCACAGTATTTCGCCTATAGGGATTTACATGGTGAAGGATCTCAAAGTGAGAAGATTCGACGCTTGAAAAATTAGAGTTAAGTGCATAATTAGGGTGCCAGATTTTAATATGTTTGACTTCAAGGTTCAATCTACAAAATATGTGAAAATGAGCTAATATTTGCCGGCTCATTCTCTATGGAGGATTGTCTGTATGGCCCAATTTTTGAGGAACAAAAAGACGCTGTCATCAGCTTCGTAGTCTATAATTATTGAACAAAATGGATTGTTTTCGCCTCAAGCAATGTGGCATCAACAACTAAAGAAAAGCGAACGTATCTAGATGGGACAATCATTGATTCACCGTAATCCCTATTCTATTCACTGTTCTTTTATGTTCACTGTTTTCACTGTAACTTCTGAACAGTGAAATTATCATAACTACTAACAAATCATTTGCTGACTCGGTCCTTTTTCCATGCACTTGCTGAAAATTTAGTTCAGTGAACAAGTCCATTTTTTCTTTGACCGTGGATTTTGCCACCATGAAGATTTATGTCATACCTGGGCCTGATACGGGTGTTCCGGACCGTGTGATAACTATCCGTATCACATGAGGTTCTAGAGTTGTGTCACACGGGCTTCCATAGAATATTTCGAATACATTTCGAACGCGCCGGTTGCGCCGCCGTCGAAAATTCGAATACCGTATTCGGAGGTTGGAATCAATGTTGTTACAATTTTTTGTTCAAAGACACAAAACTCCCTCAACTTCTGGCGCATTCCTCATTGAAATGTGTGTTTTCTCGGGTGGGTATGACATAAATAAAATACAACACGGTGTATTCCGCATCACCCTCGGTCCCAGCCCTCCCGCGGGTCGGATCGCCTGCGGCCGTCGGGCGATCCTACCCGAGGTCGGGCTGGTACCTCGGGTGATACGGAATACCTGTATTCTATATTTAGTGAATTACAGTACTCCACGGAGGGAAAACTGTGCAGTCCCTTCACACCTGTTACATGTGTGCGTACCTGTATGCACACCCCCTCTGGTGACCATCATAGCAGTAATTGGGCCCTGAAGATATTTCTCGCATGATGACAGCGCCAATTGTCTGTTCGTAATTCATTTGCTGTCATCCTTTTGTTTTTGAAGGGAGGAACGATAATGAATGAATGAATGGATGGATACCTTTATTGTACATTCGTGCCCCGAGGGACTAGATACAGGTCATTCAACATAAACCTAACTAACATGTAAGTGACATATACAGTGAACTATATACAGTACATAGTTTAAACATACATGGTAGACGAAAGTGATAAGCTAAGCTATTCCAGTAGAGTCAACTTCTAATGGACCGTTCAAACCGAACACCATAAGCCCCGGGACTCCATGATTGGCTCCTTGCAGGGATTGGGTATCACGTGACCCTTTCATACAGTTCTCCCAGACATCCTCATTATGGGCGTCTTTTGTTTGCCAATAAGGCCATGTTGATTTCATTATATGGATGACATCCGCGCGCGCATCAATTTTCGTCCGATTCCAGAAATAGATAAAAAGTTTTCCACCATACTTAAAATAATACAAAAAAGCTGCAGAATGGTCAAATATATGCCGTAAGTCGTACAAAGTTATTCCAAAACGATACTTATGTCGTAAAATACCAAAATCAGAGAGCCTATATTTCGATATATCATATTTTGTGTGTTCAGTCATTTGTTCAACCTTCTTGACCACGTAGTGAATGAAGTAATGAAGGTAACTTTTTTTGCTATACGTTTTTCTCATTCGCACGCTCGCATCAGTTTTGGGGTTCCGGGAGGATGTGATCCATATAAAAAATCAACATGGCTTAATTTCCCCCTCGAGATACGTTGACTTTTGTATAGCTTGCTCATTGGCCATTACCCATTTTTATTCAATAATGACAGACTAATAACAGCGTCCTTTGTATATCAATAGTTGCCCCCTCCAGAGACGTTCGCTTCTCTGGTCTCATTCATGAGTTGTTTTTTTTTCGCCCCGTAGGCTTACATGTTATGAAACGTGTTTTACATGGGCGCGTTCGTAATGAAGCTATAGAAAAATTAATGCACCAAGGTCATTCATTCTCTGTTGAGCACATTTACCCTACATCATGTGAAAAAATTACCAACGACCAGTAGGCATACAATTCCTTTTTATGGCAATTACAAACTGCACTTAGCTACACCCCAAAAAAAAAAAAAACTTTTCAGCTGAAAGCGCACGACCGCATCACCGACAATGTCGGGCTGTGGACGTCCGACCTCGCGCGCGGCTGCCAAACTTTACCTGCTAATTTCTTCAAATACAAACAAGTTTTCATCAGTTTGACGTTCGAGATCAGTAGGGCTGACTAAAATTGACTTTCCCACCGATATATAAACTCGTTCATGCAGCCGTTCATTTTTTGGGGTACGGACTCTTTTAGGGTACCCACTCGTAGCAATACAGGAATGAGACCTTCTTTATAGTTTTAATGTCACATTCCCCGGCCCTAAAACCATCCATTTTGTTCAATAAGTCTTTAGACGTAGAAAGATATCACGTTCTATTATTACCACTGTAGGTAGTCGATAAAAAGAATCTGTGTTTGTGCGTGTGTGTGTGTGTGTGTGTGTGTGTGTGTATGTGTATGTGTGTGTGTGTGTGTGTGTTTGTTTGCGTGTGTGTGTTTGTGTGTGTGTGTGTTTGGCGACGCCTCAGGGGCGAGCCTAATGGTATATATATATATTGTGTGCAGTTTGCCAGAATTCTAGGAATTGTACAGGAATGTGAAAGTTATACCTCTACTTTATCACCACAACCTGTACTTAGCTTCTAACAGTATAAACGTACATTCATTCATTCATCCATTTATTCATTCAATAATGACAGCCTGCGAGGCTCATGACAGCGGCCTTTTGTCTTGTTGTCTTGTGAATATTTCTTCAATAGTTTCATCGAAATTTTCTTTTCCAAAATAGATACCTAGCATTAAATCTACTGAAGTTTTGCCGCATAATCCATGTCCCTGTAAAATATTCTATTATTGAATATTGTTCTCCATTTGTGTGCAATGTAGTCCGCTTCCCAAAAGTTAGGGGCTGTATCAATATGATTATTGGCTGTGAAACAATGTATTATATTGTGGGTGCACAGATAATGTTTTTGGTCAGAAAGTACACATGATGTAGATCTATATTGATGTAAGTTTGTTGTGCTATAAAGTTCAAATTCATTCACCACCTTTCGTAATTTGTTTCAAACATGCCATCTGGATATTATGCTAATTTGATGACAATATATATCAAAATCTAAGATATCATTCGCTTTAAATGTAGGTATAAACAGTCAAGGTTCCATTTAAAATCGTCACTACATGATATTTTTCATACAAAAAACATTTAAAGCGTTTTTAGTCTAGCTTTAAAATATATGACGTTATTTATGACATGATTTGGACGTCGTTGCTGTTGCTATTGACAACGACAGTCTAAACAGATATTAATATTCTTATAGTCACCATTTTTGTTAGAATTCTGTTGCATACCTTTTAGTAGTCCTCAACTGAGGTGAAGCATGATGCTTTTTCATGTAGCTAGTGGTAGTGCAATGCGGCTTCGCTACGGCTCGCGTTTTTTGGCCAAGCACACCGGGTCACCCCTAGTCTTCTCGATAAGTGTGTTGGGTTCTTTTACGTGCAGAGGATTGACGCGTGAGGCTTACGCCCGAAGCTCCCTCATACACGGCGCCGCCGGCTTTACGTCACCATCCGAAATGACGAATGCAATCCCTTACAACATGTCCGAACTCGAGGCGACCCCTAGGATCGAACGCGGGCTCCACGGAATTTGATCCGGATGGCGACGCGTTACCGCTTGCGCCACGGGGACCGCTTTACTTACTAACTTACCCTTTACACATATTACACATACTTCACTTATACATCATCCTCTGGAAATTTGGCGGTCATACGATTATAGGAGATACAGCGGGGGGGGGGGGTTGTGGCGAGCAAGCTATTGTAAGTTCAACTGTCAATATCATTACGTTTTCTCTTCGGGTTTTCTTCACAAGCTTAAAGCAAGGTCAACGACAATGTCTTCAACTCGCAGCGATGTCTCCGTGCTCATCCCGTTCTCTAAGAGGGACAAAGACAAGGAAGAAGCCCTTCGTCAATGTCCTTCGGTACAGGTGTGTGAGAGAAGTAAATACGTGTTTTTTTGTGGTGATGCAGTCTATGACTCCTAATATCCTAGCAGAACTCGGGACGAAAAATCGTCATGTTTCCTGAGGCAAAACGTATTCATATATTCTGGACAAGAGTTTAACTGTAACTTCCGACGCAACAATTGGAACTTTCCCAAATTTTCTACTGACCAACTCCAGTCTTTTTTCAATGAATAAACGATCCACCGCTTTAGGGACGTCCCGTGAGGCAGACAGATCATTAGTTGCAGAAAGTCTATGGCACCCCCCGTCTCTGTTAAGGAATGGTTTTAGAGCTCTGGTGTAGATGGCTTCTTTAATTTCTCTTGGAAATAAGCTTTTACCTGTTTAATATCTGCCTGTAGCACCTTCAACCCCACAGACAGACAGGTCTGTGAAAAGTACTGACACATTTTACCTCGAACTGATTTGTAGGTGTCGCAATTGGTCTTCAGCGATATTGAGGAGAAAGAGACACTCTTGGACTATGTACAGCGGGTAAAGAAGGTGAGTGAAATCCTCACATTCTCTTTTAAGTTGATAATACGACTTTGTTCTGTTCTGCTGTTGAGAATGGTTGAGGTCAATGTTGTAACAATTGCTTCTTTCATGAATTCAGCTTGTCACTGAGGAAAACATCAACATCATTCTCCCTACCTGCGACCTGTCTACCATGGTGCACGCCGCCATTGCCAGGGACTTCCCGCACATCCCCGGGCCCACTGTCGAGTCGTGCTACCTGGCTTTCCACAAAGCCTACTCGCGGCAATACCTGGACCCTGCTGCGGACCTAGTCCCTTACGCTGTGGTTGATCTGGATTCACCAACCATGCTGCAAGACGCAGAGCGGGCCTTGGAAAAAGTCGGTAAGAAAACAAGTAATTCTAATCGAATTAATGAAGGAATACCTTTATAATATTGTACATTCGTGCCTCGAGTGGCTAGATACAGGTCGTTTAACATAAACCTAACTAACATGTAAGTGACATATACAGTGAAATATATACCGTACATAGTTTAAACATACATGGTATACGAAAGTGATAAGCTAAGCTAATCCAGTAGAGTCAACTTCCTCTCGCTTCTTTGAACATGTGTAGATGTATGGACAGATCATGTTTCTTATAAGGGTTGTCTAGACGCAACAAAAATATGAGTTTATCCGTTGCGTTTTAATATTCAAAGTATGGGAATTTTTCATTGGCGGGACTGTTGTTATCGACATTGAAATTGGTAAACCTATTTTTGTGCGAAGTTATAGAGGTGAATATGCGATGATCCTGAAAACAATATCTCATTGATTGACGAACACAAATCAACTATCAAATGGATGTTCAAAAATGATTTTAAAAAACGGTGCAAAAACATTCAAGGCTTGTAGACTTGGGGTACGTGGGGCAATCGCAAATCTCAGAATTGGCTGTCAAAAATTAAGGATAGGAACGGGAAGATTAAAAAAAATTCCTATCGACCAGAGGGTTTGCCAATTTTGCCCAGTGCTAATTGAAGATGAATATCACTTTTGATTGTATGTCCCAAATCTTTTTAGATACGCTATTCACCATGTTCACTAATATAATCAAGGCTAAGATCTTAATATATACACCAGGATTTATCTCAATGGACTTGAATAGCAAATTTTAGTACATATTGACATGTTACAACCAATGCATATTATATATATAGGAAAGAACATTAAACAATATATAAAAGTTAGAAATTCCTCCAATGATTGTAAAAGCCCATTCTCATCCCATACTTAACACTTAGGTAGTAGATATTAGGTAGATTAGCCTTATGGAACTGTAGTAATATGCACCAGTAGAGCTTAGCAACCCTTTTGGTTGATTATACAACAGGAATCGGAAGAGCGCGAGCAGACCATTGCGTAAGACTTTGCGCTCTGCACCTTTGTGGTTGTTTTTAATTACTCAATTGAAATCACAAATGTGTCACGATATAGAGCAGTCTTCGCTTCAGATAACCTAAAAAACGGTGCAACCTACAAACAACCTAAAACGTTATCTCAGCAGCCATCCTATAGCTTGTCTCCTGTAATAGCCTGATATCATCAGATTTATATCATTAATCATTTTATTATCATTATGTGCTGTATCGTTATCACTTTTTATGTATTACTTGTCATACACTTTATTATTACTTATCTACCATAACCGATTTTGATTAGTATTGAGGAGGAGAGCCTAGTATGGGCTAGTATGGGCTATGTTCTCCCGCACCCCTCTTTTATCGTTTATCGTATCATGTACTTTCTTGTTGTGCAAATAAATAAATAAACAAACAAATAGACATGGACTGACCTCTCGCCAGGTTTCCCGGCGTTCGTGAAGCCTGCAGCAGCACAGAGCACGTTCGGCGTGGCCAAGGTGAAAAACTACCAAGACATGAACCGCGCCCTGCAGAACCTGCGGACAATGAGGGATGAACATCCTGGCTTCAAGTCATCGCCAAGTGCTCCTTTTTTCAAGTAAGCAAGTTTTGCATACATAACATTGTCTTATTTTTTCTGTACTGGGTAATTCTTTGAACATATATGCGACAGTACTCAATATGACATATGACGGATTCCTTCATATGCCGACAATTGAAAACTTTGGAAAATGCACGACAAAATGACACATATTTCTGCTAATGGATCAAAAACGTTTATATCTCATGTGTTTTCTGGCTATTTTTACCTTTCTCTCCCCATTTGGCACACGTGCACACAATGCAACCGACTCAACCACGACTTGACCTTTTCCAACAAGGGGTTATTTCAAGCAATATCTGGACGTGGAGAAGTACCCGCTCGCCCTACGAGATGTTGTGATCGTGGAGCCGTACATGGACGCCGAGGCCCTCTATACAGTGGACGGATGTGTTGTGGACAACGAGATTGTGCGATGGGCTGTGAGTTGCATTCACCTACGCAAAGCTAAACCTGCATAATAGAGTGGAAGACGAAACACAAGTTGCCCATTCTACGACCACGAAAGAAATGAGCTGTTTAAAGAGGCCACCATTTTTCATCCTAATTTTTCCACGTTTTCAGACGAAAAGAAAACTACTGTCCTCTTAACATCACAAAACCCACATTACAGAAAAAGGTGGATCATTCGTCTTCCACTGTCTCGCAAAAAGAAGCCGAACCCAATAAGCTAGAACTTAGTGTCAGGAGTTAAGAATAGAGTAGTCATACTGTTCATCATTATCTATCGCTCGTTCTCATTTAAATGTACACATTTTGTAATCTCCGTTACCGTTAGAAGTAAGACGTTCCTGACATTAAGATATGCCACGTATAAGGTACCAAAATGCCGTTTTTAAAAGCTAGAAAAGTTTTAAGTTGTCATAAAAACTACAGTTTGACATCTTATATGTGACATATCCTAATGCCAGGAACGTCTTATTTCAATCGGTAACGGAGATTACAAAATGTGTACATTTAAATGAGAACGAGCGCTATCCGTCCACTCTGTGTTACATGTACATGTACGGGCAATAAACTTTCATTTAATTATAGAACGTATAGGATTCACCTCTGGTTTTCCAGGCAGAGTTCGGCACTTTCGGGGCGTCTCTATTATGAACATTAATGAGGTTTCCTTATTCTGAACGAGCCAATCAATGCCCAGATTTTAAAAATTTCCAATATGACGTTTGACTTGCAGGTCATGTGACGACCTATTCAGAGCTAAATAAAGATGGCGGATGCTGTCTGAAAGCTTCTCACAAGGAAACGTTTTGTCATGTGTATCAAACAAGTTTAAATTTTGATGTCAAACGTTCTGATCAAGTACAATTATCTCCCACAGATTACTGACGAGCACCGTTTTGATCACGGGGACGCCAAATTCGGACAGGACCTGATCGCTCCAACGTCTACGTCAAAAGACTTACAGAAGCGGCTCTGGGATGTCTATGAGGGCGTCATGGCTAGGATGGTCCAGTTTGGGTTCAACAATTGCTTTTGCAACCTCGACGTCTTTAGAATGAAGGACGGACAGGTATGACGTCAACATTAACCAATTACTGATCTAACAGTTATCAATACGGTTCATTATGGAAGGTGTAAGATTATTTTTATGGGATAATTTTTTCGTGTTCACGAATATTGAGCACCGAACGGAAACAGTGCATAGTATGCTTTACAATGAGAAAAAGAAAGGGCAACTTTAAGGGAAAGAATATCTATCAATATACCCACGAATTGAGTGAAACGACTTAACGTCGCGACGTCCAGCTCGATTTTTACACATGCCACTGTATTGGTGTTGAGGTGCCTACCTGGGTCTTAATTCTCTTATCTAGGGCGCTATTTACTACGTGTTAATAAGAAATATTATAAGGCCTAAGGCCGGCACACCCTGAGCCTCACTTTGGTGCATGACCCCAGCTCACCCCGGGAAATTCAAAATGGCCGCCGTAACTGGAAAGAGGTGTATTAAAGACGACGCGCGGTTGTCTGTAAACCATCTTCTTGCTCCTTTCAGCTGAGGCTGTGTGAAGTAAATGGCAGAGGATCCACGATGGTCAATGGTTGCTACAGAGAGAGTTTCAAAAATGCTAACCAGGACTATGTGTACCTGACCGCTGGCCGCGGTATCAAGTACGTCACACCTCCCGACACGGGAAGGTGGTCCATCGCCTACAACCTCCGGTTTGACACCCTGGAAAGGCCTAGTAACCTGGTGGACTTCGACCAGGTAGGTGGAATATCAAGCCTCATGTACAAAGACGGGGGTGTTGGTAAACCAGTCACGTTTGGGATCGCATTTTCAGCTTGCAGCAGCGACACCTGCGGCAAGGAGTAGTAGTGTTCATGTGCCCTGATCAAGGCAGCTGCGCCAAGTTACCGACACGTTAACCAGATAAAAGTCTTACTAAAGGAAGTCATTTTTCCAAGTATCAACCTTCTGAAACAGATACGACCGACCTGTATCAACACCCTAGTAGTATCTACTATCTAACCCTTTTAAACTGCATCTTCCGCGAATAAAAAGACATCTTCAATCTTAAAAAGACTCTTTGTACACAAATGAGTGTTCTTTTTTTTTTATTCCCCCGACGTTTCGGTGACCATCTTCCTCAGGGCAATTCTTACTGGTTGACATGACACCACAGCATGTATATCGCTGCTATAAAATGCGCTCCTTGACTGTCCCTGAATATATATATGCCAAAAGTTTACGTTTGGGAACGCATCTATTTTAGCAGCGACACCTGTGCTGTAGTGCATTGTGAACCAGTAAGAATTGCCCTGAGGAATGTGACACAGATGATCACCGAAACATCGGTAGAATAAAAACACTTGGTTGTGTACAAAGTCTTTTTGTTCAGTGACTTATCAACATGATAAAACTGTTCACGGATACATATTTTTGTCTACATGACATTGAACTGCTAAAACGATCCTGAAGCGGGCGGTAAGCAAAGGATCAGCAGAGTAGAGAAAGAAAGGCTATCGGGAAAAACAATATTAATAATTAAATCAATGGTCGTTTACCTTCCAAGTTGGTTTTAGCCATTATCAAAACCAGCAATGACATTTCAACATACACATTCAAACTGTTACACGCGACAGAAAGTTCAAGCTTGGTGAGTATCTTTGTGACATGGGCAAAGGTCACGTGACAAGAGGATGATGACCCTGCAGGCTGAATCCCACCATTTGACAGGCCCCTAGAATTTATATGGCGAACATGTAAGAAAAAGGCTGTCAAAAATCACCTACCTGAAGTTTAGATCATGGAAAACTCACATTGGCAGCGTGGTCTGACCTCTTAAGTGTCAATCTAGTGAGTTTCGGCCGTTTTTCGACCGGCGCAAGTTGGTGAAATCGTAGCATAACATGCCCAGATGACCTTTGACCTCTCTACACAAGAAATGAACACATCCAAACTGCACCTGTTTCATAGTGTACCGGACACTCAAAACATTGCTAAAACACGGTTTTTCTAACTAAATGAAATAGCAACAACCCTTACCTGTCAATTCCAGCTCAAAAACGCCAACATTTCCAACAAAGAGGCCTCCTACAGTTACTTTTAACAAGGCTTTACAAGGCTCTAATGAAAATGGCCCCTTTGCGCATGACTGTAATCGTGACCTTTGACCTGCAGGCATCTTATACAGCTATTCTCATTTTTACTACAGATCGAGAGGCTGAAGTCGGATCCTGATGTGCTCTTCGGCCTGACTGCCGGTCCTGACGATGACGTCACAAGCTTCTCCGGTAGTGCCGGTTCTTTCTTCTGCTGGCTGTGGGCATACGGTGACTCCAGGGAAGCCATGATCGGGAAGCTTATGGATGTGGTCAAACTTGTAGTTAAGAAGCCAGAGCGACTGACGTATCCAGTAACTCATGACACTCCATGGAGCTAAGACGCGCTGATCCCCTACAGAACCACTCATTTTATATATCATAATGGCATTGAAAAGAGCAAAATGTAGGTGCGAGTAGAAGGTCAGGAAAATACAAAAAGTAGGGCAAAAATTTCTGTAGTTTCACCACCACTGCTCTTCCTGCTATTTAAAAGTATTATTGAAAAGAACTTCGTGGTGTACGTTAGAAATAGGATTATTATAAGCATGTTCATGCAGAAACTTCAGTTTGACTTTTGTGTGAGAGGGACTTCTATATAATAATAAGTTTATTGCAAGTTCTTGCCCGTACATGTAGGCTAATTGCAAGTACATTAAACATGAAAGGACGGACAAACAATTGATCGCATGTGACTATTCTAGTCTAAATACTAACTCTAAATTCTATCTTATTTGGGTTTAACTTCTTTTTCCGAGACTGTGGAAAACGAATGATCCCCCTTTTTCTGTAATGTGCGGGTTTTGTGATGTTAAGAGGAGAGTAGTTTTCTTTTTGTCTGTGAACATGGAGAAATTTGCATGGAATTTGGTGGCCTTTCTTTCTTTATCGTAGAAGGGGTAACTTGAAATAAAATGGGTTTCGTCTTCCACCGTGTTTGACATGCAGTGTTTACAAGTTCTTTCGCACACAGGTAACTTTTTGTACCGCCCTCTCTCTATTTCAAGAGGGTGGGCACTAATTTACATATTATGTGAAGTAATGACTACGATGAACCACACTGATAATACAAATGCCTCTGAAAAGCTAGCAATGTGACTAGAGGTGGCTGGATATGTGTTAAAGTATACTTAGTATAGCCTGGATTATTAAAGTTTAGTGAAAGATACTAGATACTATGGTGTACCCAAAGTGATTAGATCCATATATATATTAAGTTGACATCTGATGCAGCGGATCTATAAACTTTCCTCAGTAGTTACGCAGATAAGGTCCTGATTTGTATAATCAACAAATAATTTTGTCAATCATCACTAAATCTACATATCAAATGACGACCCGTCAACCCCTTTTTGAGTTATTCACTTTCAAAATTTAAAACGAAATCGGCCCCTGCAGTTCTAGGGGGCCCGGACCTACATGACTTACTCTCCATTCCAAGAGCTATCTACTACAAAACAATCATGAATAGAGCATATTCAGAACACGAGATATCAAATCCTAAAGTCCTGCTGCAGTACCATGGCAAGTTGCTAGGGGGTCAAATATCTAATCATTTCGAGGCCTCAAGAAGACCTGCCCACATACCAAGTATCAAGACAATTCATCCAGAAATTATTGTGTTGTCGTATACACAGAACCACACACACACACACACACACACACACACACACATACACACACACACACACGAACGCTGTGGAAAACATAACCTTCTCGGCGAGGGTAATAGTGTTCTCACAAACATTTGTCGTCTGCTGAACAACAGAATTATGGGTAATGAATTTGTTTGCGGAAAAATACACATGCCGTAGGTTTCAGCAACAAAGAGGCGTTTTTGATAGGATATATGGAGTTTCTTTTAACACAACCAGGAATCTCACCTGCTGACATTTCGGTGTCTATCAGACACCTTCTTCAGAGCTTCTGACTGGTGTACTGCTTCTCGCCGCTATAAGTAGCCGATGTAGGTGGCGCTTTTGCGGCGAGAACGCAATCCCAAACGTGGCTGAGCTTGTCCCCCCCCCCCCCTCGTCTCGGTTCAAAAGCGCCACCTACATCGGCTACTTATAGCGGCGAGAAGCAGTACTCCAGTCAGAAGCTCTGAAGAAGGTGTCTGACAGACACTGAAACGTCAGCAGGTGAGATTCCGGTTTGTGTTAAAGGGAACTCCATATATCCTATGTTTTACCAACCTGATGAAATTATTTTCGGAAGACGTTTTTGATGATTGATAACACTTTGAGTCAATTTTCAGGTTAGCAAAAGAGATTCTGATAACCTGTAGTGTTAATAATTGTTTAAGCTGAAAGCGGATATTACATTTATCTAATTATATAAACCAGCGAACAACCACGCATTGTAATTTTTCCACGACGCCCTCAGACTCTATTTAAGTAGGGGACGGAGACTTTTTGACGCCGTCATCTCCGAATGAATGGATATCGAAGCTTTTCAGACGTTCTGAATACATTAGTCTGTCAAGATTGCATTTCTGTCTTTTTACTAATGTTGCATCTAGCACATATCCCTTAATACCCCGAGTTTTAAAATCCCGGGTTTATATTACCCTGAGTCGGTCGAAACGAGTTTACGAAGAACCCACCACCCTCCCACTGAATATATTGATTACTGAATCTTTGCATGTTCAGTAAACCCCATGAAAAGACACGTGTGATTTCTCGAGTTAAGCTCTTGACATACAAACAGACCCATCCCACAGCTGGTGTAACTGAAAATATAAACGTTTTCGGCGAAGATAGCTAGACTAACCTTTCTGTGCTACCCTATATTTTATTATTGGAAATTCACCCAAAATATAGAAGTAAAACTGAAAAGACAGCAAAGCACACAAAGCGTAAGAAAAGATTCGTTTTTTTATCTATGAAAATCTTGACGCCCTTGGGGAAAGTATTATCTTTTACTACTACTACCGTGTCGTTAGGGCTGGGGGTATGGAAAAACAGGTACGGTGTCTCCGAGGGGCCAATAATGTTATTGTAAAATTTATGAAATAAAGTTATAGCCAGTAAATTAGCAATGACACCTCAAACCGTTTCCACACTTATCTCGTTATAAACTTGTTTATTGTAGATTAGACGCAAGACTCCTTATCCAACCAGGGCCTCGACAACTGTGCTGACAATCTCTGTTCCGGTTACCCTGGAATCCAGGGCATATGTACCGGCCCGCGCTCCGAGTTCCCCGGGCCTACCCTTCCGCTACCCCCGACGATCTACCCGCCCCACTATCCGCTAGCCACCCAATCTCCGCTAGCCCGGCAAGCGGATCTTGTGGGCTAGCGGATAGTGGAGCGGGGTAGTTTGTCGGGGCCAGCGGGAGGGTAGGCCCGGGGAAAGCTCGGGCCGGTGTCACAGGGATTTCGCACCCCCCTGATTTTGAACCCCCCGGTGCGAAATCACTGGGGATCTCGCACCCCCCGGTGCGAAATCCCTAGCGATCTTGCACCCCCCAGCTAGGGATCTCGCACCCCCTCCTCGAACCCCCCTAGGGATTAAGAACCCCCCAAATATTTCGAAAGGTGCTTTGTCTGTGCAGCAATTGTATTCAAAACTGCATTTTTATATAATTAAGTCATAGTTTAACGTGGTAATCGAGAGTATTACAAGTTCCTGTGTCTGACAGAACAAACATCTAAGACTCCGGGAACCCATGCCCTGGACTAATGTAACGCTACTAGTATTTCAGCACAGCGCGATGATGGTGACTCTCTGTGCACGATGATTCGTTGTAATATTCTTCCTTTTTGCCATGAGGAATGTACGGTTAGCTCATAGTTTTACTTCAATGTTCATATTTTAAATTATTTTAGAGACTTGAATAACATTTTATCATACAAAATTATATCACATATTGAATGGATGACGGGTGTTATATAGGGTTAGAAAAAAATTATCGAAGCCTGGGCCCGTCGGAAAAATGAAATCTTATGACATTTCTGAGTAAGAATTATTAGTTATTTAATGTTAAAAACTACGGGATAAAAAAATGTCGCCACCCGGATTTGAACACAAGAACCATGACTCCCAGATAGTCATTGCACAACCCACTTCGTTACCACTTCAGTCAACAGAGCATTTGAAATGTCAGTTATAGTTACCAATCAATTTGTTAAAAAGATAGCCACTGGGAATTATGAATACCGTAACAGAACACATACTACACCCTGGGGGTGCGAGATCACTAGAGGGGTGCGAAATCGCTAGGGATTTCACACCGGGGGGTGCAAATTCACTAGTGATTTCGAACCGGGGGGTTCAAATTCGCGGGGGGTGCGAGATCCCTGTGACACCTGTACAATTGCTCTGGATTCCATGGTATGTTCCGGTCTAACCTGTCGGACATGTTTCAGACAACCCTTATTGAATTGGCAACAAGAAAAGAAAGAATTCAAGTGAAGAAAACAAGTTATCAGACTTCATCTCGGACAGGAAAACGCACTCTTAGAAAGGTCAGGAAGAAATATTTAACGTCTTATAGTTTTTATGTTAATATGCTAGTATTTTTTCTCTCTCCCAATCACTCTCTCAGGTGGCACCGGGGCGGGCAACCACAGCCTGCAAGGTGCTCGCTTTTATGCTCCTTCCCAGATGTAATTTCCCCCAAACGACATACGGATCTTAGTCCAGCTATTGCTGCCTTTTGCCTTTTCACTAGTGCTGCGTACCTAAACGTAACATCAGGTACAGGTACAGGTGCCGGTACAGAGGTTTAGGTACAGGTCCGGACCTGTACCTGTCCCTGAACAATTTTACAAATTAACATGTGTTCTTCTGAACTTCTTTAATAACAAGAGTCTGAGGACCCAAAATCTCCATGAAATTTGTTTTGTTAATGTTGTGTTATGTTTGTGTATGTTATTTGTTGTTTGGTTGTTATGTTATGTTTTATCTGCTTCAGGGTGGTTGTGCTTGTTTATATTTGTTTTATGTTGTCTGTTACGCCTCAGTGCTTTTGTTTCTCCTTCTCTTTTGGCTCTCATGTGATCTCTCTTCGTCTTCTTATGTATCTCTGACACCTGGAGACATCCCGACCTTGCCTACATAGTTGTGTAGATTATAAACTATCAGGGCCAACTTTACAGGTGAATAAAAGACAGGGGTAAAATAGATAAGCTGGAAAGATTACGGGTGACTAGATCATGTCAAAGTGCTACGTAGTTACCTATAAACTGGTAGCATTGTACGTTAAATATATTGTGGTCCACAGTACCATTGCCAAACCATTGAGAAAATAAAGCCAGACCACAACTGGTACACGGTATGAGCAAGAAACAGCCTGTTAACAGGTCAAAGTGAATTAACACATAATCAAATGTGTGATGTGTCCTGGTTACTTCACATACCTTATGCTTTGGATCCCCATCATATATCCTTTGATCCACAGAAACTGATCTTGACCTCTTCTTTGCTATTTTCCCATATTATTCAACTGGGGTCCTCAAACATACAGACAGACTGGAATGAGTTGCCTTACATTAAAACCATGTAAAACTGTTCCTTTCACTACCTGCTGTCAAGCTTCTAGTCTGGTGAAATCAGTCCCTACAGACTGTTAAGTGCCAACAGCTGTTAACAACCAACAGTTGCTAAATTGATTGATGCGCTTGGCAAGCTAAAGCCAACAGCTGTTGACAAGTGACCCACTTACGCTATAAATAGCTACCATCAAAGCGCCCGATATAGGATAGGCCAACACAGCAAATATAGATTTCCCCGTTACTTAGGCAAATTAAGTCCAATTTGCATAATTTGCACTTCATTGTATACAACCCTCTCTAAGCTACCTGCCAAGTAAATAACATGAAAATCTGTCGCTCCTTTCTTCAGTTATTCTCCTTTGAAGATTTTGACAAATACGCCATTACAGTTCCAGTGACACATACCAGAGGGCCCAAAACCGACCTTGACCTTTCTCCTCCCGACAACTACCCACATACCAAATATCATTACAATTCATCTACACGTTCTATAGTTATGCTGATTTTACGCATCCGGTGACACACACACGGTGACACAAACATACTCACACGCGCACACACACGCAAACACACTAACTTTGCATGATTTGCACTTCAGTGTGTACATCTCTGTCCAACCTACCTGCGTACCAAATAACATGAAAATCTGTTGTTCCTCTCTTCAGTTATACCCCTTTAGAACATTTTTACAAATAGGCCATTGCTGTTCCAGGGACACATACCAGAGGGCCCAAAATCAAACTTGACCATTCTCCTCCCAGCGCATACCCACACAACAAATATCATTACAATCCATCTACACGTTCTACAGTTATGCTGACTTAAAGCATCCAGCGACACACATGCAAACGATTTACCTCCTTACTTATGCAAATTCGGTCTCATTTGCATAGTTTGCACTTAAGTGTGTACATCTTGGTCTAACCTACCTGTGTACCAAATAACATGACGATCTTTCAATCCACTCTTCAGTTCTTCTACATTGAAGATTTTTACAAATACGCCATTGCAGTTCCAGTCACACATGCCAGGGGACCCAAAATCGACCTTGACCTTCCTCCTCTTAACACCCACCCACATACCAAAAATCATTACAATCCATGTACAGGTTCTACAGTTATGGTGACTTTAAGCATCCGGTGACACATACATTCACACAAACACCAAACGCACGCAAAACAGTATATCCATGAAAAAGCCTTTTTTCATGGAGATAATGACAGAAACATTGATATGCTGTTTACAAATTGTCAGGATCTTTATTCAGAATTATTTGGAATATAACTAGGTTCCTACTGCCAAACTCCCTTGGCCTTGCTATCAAAACTCCCGGCCCACCTGGATGATCTGTCCCATATTAGTAACGCTGTTCCAAGGTGTCACTTTGGTCATGTTTGGTGTTGCATGAGGTTATAAGATTAGGACATCAGTCACAGAATAAGCATAGACTTGGTGTAGATTTATATTGGTAGAGTTCTGGTACTTCATGATCGGTTATTTTGGACCTGTACCTAATCGATTTTCACGGTACAGTACCGGTACACAGTACCGGTACGCAGCACTACTTTTCACCATGCCAATACTACTTGTCTCTGTTGGCGAAAACTGTTTTACGTTCTTTACTTAAAAGCCACTGGCCTCTTTCGGTCTGTACCGCTATTGAATTCCTTTTCAATTCCACAATGGTGTTTATTCGATTAGACATATTTAGATTATTTGACGTACCTAGATCTACCCAGGAAAAAAAATCGATTTGAATTGAGTTTCACAACAAAGATTGAAGGACCATCATTTCCTGAACAAATATGTTCAATTTAGGGATCACAGTCAAGCCATTACGTTTGGGACAAAACATAGTAGATTTACACTAAAGAAGATGTGTTCTATGGATGTGTCATGGAGGGTATGATTTCTATAATAAAAATGAATGAATGAAAACTTTTATTGCACATTACTGCCACACTTGGCTAAGTACAGGTCACAACAAAACAAAATAACAAGTACAGTTAATGGATACAAAAAGAATATGACTATCTTTAGATAAATTCTACTTCTCGCTTTTCGGTTGTAATAGATATAAAAGAACAGATATGTTTTTCAATGGGAGGTTTGTCTAGTCGCATTAGGAATATGAATTTTTGTACAGTACTTAAATGTGTGAAGTAGGGAAATAGGTTTTCTATAAGCTTATACAGTTCATTTCTTTCTTGGGTATATAATCCACATTCTACCACACAATGACATTCGTCTTCTAATCTATTCAAAGTACAATGTTTACATAATCGTTGTTTTAGAGGAGTGCGGGTATGTCTTCCCGTTTCAATATGTAGTTTGTGGCAGCTGATTCTTAGTCTTGTGACTGCATTCCTGTCCTTCATATTTGCATTACTTAAATATTTTTCTTCATTATATGTAGTTTTAAATAATCTATATGATCTTAACTTATTATAGATTGTCTGCATCCTCGGTTCAATGACCTTCATCAGTATGATGATCCACCTAATGTCCGTTGTACCAGTGTTTTCCCTGACTGAACTGACGCTTAATGTTTCTCTTTTTGTTTATCAGCATGCTTTCAAAGGGTGAAGAGAAAGGGTCCTGTGACAGTGGTGTAAGCAGTAATGGAAGTAATGGAGGTAGCTTGAAACAGCCGAACAACAGCAAACGTGCCACCTTAGGTGAGTTCAATAAGTTTGTTTTCTTGTTACTCCGGGAAGGGGGATAGCCTCCTTCTGGGAGTATTGGAAATGTTTTTGTTTACGCGATCGCAGCTAGAACTCATGTTCCCGTCGTCGCATTGGTGTGTAACTTGGCATATCGTTTGCCAGGTTGGACGTGGTCATGCACGATGTCTTTGTTACACCGTAGCTGCATTTATCGTCAATGCAATATCGTTATTGCACCCCTATAATTAATGGCATGTGCCACTGCCCTCCCATAGAGACCATGCTTTAAATCCGTTCCGCATCGCTGAATGTCGTAAGCAGATACATGGTAGATCCTTTCGCTACTTGCTGTGATCGTATAGTCACTGTTACATTGTAAAATAGACAACGTGCATCACCACACACAACCTTGCAAACGATATGCCAAGTTACATACCAATGCGGCAACAGGAATTGTGAGTTCAAGTCTTTTCTTGCAAATACAGTATCTCAAGCCTTGGCTTCATTGTGGTTATCAAAAGTGCATGGATATCTTATCATAACACCTTTACTTATCCACAGCTTTGATAGAAGACATGTTATTACAGAATGTATATTCCTCTTATTGGCATATTATTTTATGAAATAATGAGGAATAGTCCATTAACCCTAGGGGATAAAATGAGCGGCACTGAGGGGGTAAGGGTGGGGTAGGGTTTGTAGTGGTTACCAGGATTGCACTTGAAAGAAACACACACACTTTGTGTCAAATTCACTCCCAGGTTTATACTCAAAGTGTAACATATTGAATTCATAACCAAACCATTCGTTTATTAACACATGTTGAGTGCACAAAGTATGGCAAACTTAGCGAATAATTGGAAATTCTATTCTTCCGTATCCTATCACAACAAATAACTATGGAATTGTAATTCTATACTGTAATTCTATATGTCTACTTTCAGAAATAGTGCCACTGTTGAAAAGTCCTCCTCCAAAGGAACAAGGAGGGAATAGCATCAAGGTTAGTATCCGTCTTTCACACGGTTTACGCGTTTTGGTGACGCCTCACAACTGTTCTGTTGAATTGGTACACATATAATAACAGGAAAGGTATTAAAGACAGTGCTACCCTTTTCAAACCCTGGGAAATACAGTGAAAACAAGAGTCTGAAGACCCCAAATCTCCATGAAATTTGTTTTTAGATATGGTGTTTTTTTATTTGCCTAAGCTATTTGTTGTTGCTGCTGTCTATTGTGTTTTATATGCCATAGGTTGCTTGTGCCTTTTTCTAATATTATGTGTTCCGCAAGTATGAAATTCCAGTTATCTACCAATATGAAATTGTAGTTTCTTTCTCATTGATTATGTAAATTAGATCTTCATTTGCATAACTTTTATTTATCAATGTCACTTTAATTTCTCAGTTACATAAGTTGCATTTCTGGATTGTCGTACCATTGAATAGAGTGGGTTTATAACATTTCTCAATTAATTATGCAAATTAGATTCTGGTTTGTATTATTACCATTTCATTATATCAAGTAACACTTAAGCTATCCACATAATAGAAACAAGTACCCGGTATATATGTGGTTTGACCACCAGCTTTCGGGCCCCTAGGTAATTTATGACCTACTTTTGAGCCCAACAGGTGCCGGCTTTCATAGCATGCCTACAATGGACATATAGATTTTCCTCATTACTTATGCAAATTAAGTCTCAATTTGCATAATTTTTAATTCATTGTGTACATCTCTGTCTAAGCTACCTGCATATCAAATAACCTGAAAATCTGTCGCTCCTTTCTTCAGTTATTCTCCTTGAAAGATTTTGAAAAATACGACATTGCAGTTCCAGTGACACATACCAGCGGGCCCAAAATCGACCTTGACCTTTTTTCTCCCAACACCTACTCACATACCAAATATCATTACAATCATCCAGACCCTAATTTGCATAATCAATTAGGCAATTTCAAACACCCGCTGCGTTCCATGATATGACTATTCAAATATACGACATTTGTAACTGATGAACTTGGGAATGTTGATAGACAATATGCAAGAGAAGACATTATTTGCATAATTAATGAGAAACTACTCTAATTCCATACTGGTAAATAACTGCAATTTCATACTTGTGGCATTTGGAACTTATGTGATTGTGAACATCGTTGAATTGAATCATGCTAATAAGGACCTCATTTGCATAATTAATGATTATTAACGTTAGCGTAACCGTCTTTGTTACTTGTAAGCTCATACTTTGACATATTCTGTTATCAAGATGATCAACTGGTATGACTTGTAATCAATGAGGAGAAACACCCACAATACGTCAATCGTAAAGGTTAAAATCATGTGGCGAAGATATGAGGTCGTGGAACTCTAGTTCTATTTTGATGTTCCCTTTCAATAAGAAAATGCAAAGCTCAGTACCCTTGCTTTGTCTTGGCGTACACACATATGTTTTGATAAAACCATCAACTCTTGCCTTCATGTAAGTCTCATAAGCTCTTCAAACGCCTAATTTGTGTATTCCTGCATGGGGCCTAGCTTGAAAGTGCTCCGAATGACCTTTGACCTAAAATGGCGGCGCGAAACTGGATACTCGTGAATACATCTTAATAGACACATTTAGGGCACTGAAAGTTCATTGGTGGGTGTCACCGACCCAGTTCAACTATTTGATTTATGAGACATTTTTTTTAATCTTCCAAAGAGAAGCAAAAGGTTGTTCACCATTCGTGATCAGTTCAATCTGTGATTTTGAACATTCCCTGTTAGAAAAGTACCAAGACGGACATGCCTAGGATTGGCTTAAGTTGTGTACATTCCTCCAGACAACACAATGATCAAGAAAATACATTACGTTGTGGCTATTGCCGGTCTGAAACATCTTACATTCCTTTTTTTCAGAACGTCTTCACAAGAAATGGACAGTTTCCCGGCTGTGTCTACTTTATCATAGCGCACGTGTTCTGTGAAAGGGCTTCCTACTATAGCTCAAGAGGTAACCTGTAGTAATAAAAATGAGCGGCAATCGCTGTTTAAGACAATAGAATTAGATAAGAAATGTACAGAAATGTCAAAGCAGGACACCTTTATATACCTGATGTCATGTAAGAACGAACATACAATAGACAAAGTATGTAGACAAGTTTCCAAATGTTTCAGAAAGAGAGAAGAAACTACTGGGCGATCAACATTAGTTTAGTAATAGACCACAGTTTGTCTGTTTTGTTTGTTCTTCAATGTTAGAATGTAGCATTTTATCAATTTATGTTTTGCATTATACTTCCTACAGACCACATGTGGTCATCTGTGCATTTAGCCTAAAATTCTGGGCAGGAATATGCAATAAAGACTATTATTATTATATAATTAGTAAAGTATTGTCAGTTACAAATAATTCTCATTCCATTTTTTTTATAACGAACGACAACTATGAGCCAAACTTATATTTCATGTTATTCTATTTCGTTTACAGCTATACTGGTCCTGTACCTGACCAGGTTCCTTGACTTCGATGAGGACTCCGCAACAGCCATGTATCACGCATTTGTTATGCTGTGTTACTTCTCAGCGCCTATAGGGGCTATGGTAGCAGATGGCTGGCTCGGAAAATACAAGTAAGATACGAGTCATTAATACATTATTGTCTGAATATATAATTCTGTATATTAATTGCTTGTTTCATGATTGGGGCTCAAATTCCATCTGCATTGACTTTTTATATTCAGGTTAATACAGGTAAAATGTGGAGCTCTGCAGGTACTTCTGAAGTTTGCTTGCATCTAACCCACACTGAGTGTTTATTCCTAAAGTTGTCTTATAGTTCGCAATCAAGTTCATGAACCCTGATGTTGAACAGATGTAAGATTCGAAACGGTGCAGGGAACACATTAAACTATTGTTCTTGATGAATTTAAAGCCAAACTAGAAAGGCAACATTTGCGAGAGCAAATACAGCATATTTTGCCCATTTCCCTCCCCATGCAAAAAATTGTCCCAAAATCACCCCAGTGTTAAAAATTCTGCCTAGAAGCGGACTATTGCAAAGTCATTCCAGTCCGAAATTGAGCTTGTGTCACCCTATGCAAGAATGGACTTTCACAGGAATCTCCATGCATAATGGACCATTCAGAAAACCTGTCTATCAAAAAATGAACTTTTGTGCAATCACCCAGTCCAAAATTCAATTAAAAAAAAAAATACCCACTCAAGAATGGACTTTTCAAGCGGCACTCCTATATAAAAAGTCCAGTCGAAAATTGCCACTGCCCAAACACCTAAGATCACCCCGGTTCAAAATACAGTGATCCCAATTATTTGATCCCCTTAAAGAACGTACTCTCTCAAAATGCACGTTTTTGGTCTCCTAAAAAAATATACTGAAGCGGCCAAAATTGCAAATAAAGGTCAGCAGGCATACATCACAGGCATTTCCATCGTATTTAAGATCATTAGGTTTGAATACAATGACACATGATTATTCCCTTTTGATTGGTTGCCGAAATAATTCAATTAGTTGGCGCTCCACCTGCAAGTCCAAGACAACTGTCCTGTCAAGTCAACGCCAGGTGGGGCTTGGGGTCACTGACCTATAGGTTGTGTTGTGTTGTTTGGGGGTCACTGACTTTAGGTTGTTTTATTGCGGAGATTTGACCAAGACAGTATATTTTGACCATACTTATAGTATGGGCAAAATATAATTAAATCAGTGGAGCAGGTATCATTTAAATGGTGAGGGTGATTTTGAATATCACCAGCACCTGGGCAAATATTTTTAGCCCTGATTTAATGTTGGAAGTGAACCTGACATTGTTTTGATTTCTTTTCAACATTCTTATCCATATCTTGTATTTCGTGACAGGACCATTCTGTGCTCGTGCTTCATCTACGCAGCAGGAAGCATAACCATGGCAATCACAGCACTGCCTCCGCTGGGAGCACCAGACAAGTTAGTACTGAATTCCACATTCATGTTACTCCAACAATCAGTGGTAATATATTTATTTAACGAACTCTCTCAGTGCAAGGCCGTAAGGGGCCACTCATCAAAGCACTGAACTAATTCTTACTGTAGCAGCATCTCTTCACCCTAGGTCAGAAATATCAATTCTCGAGACAAGCATGACTTCACTGACCCATTAGGAGAAGCAGGGGTTACGAAGGCTCTTTTTCGAAAGATATGGCGGGTTCTTTTACGTGCGCGGGGTGTGGCTCTCCCCAAACACGGGACCGTCCTATCCGAGGGACGTCCCTAACCCTAGATGAGCTAGGTACTCATTTAAATTTGCCATTCATTTCATTGGAAATACTGGTAACTGTTGTCTATTGACGACTGCTATTGCCTTTCATATACTCACCCCCGTTAAGTCAAAAATTGGACCCCCAGCAAGGAGGGTGTTGGCTGCCCTAGCAACACATAGCAACCACCTTTGACCCCAATTTCCCCCATTGTTTGCTGATTGCCCTCTCTCCGCCTACTGCGAAAACTTTGCAGGAGGGGTGCCAGGGGGCCAGGTGAGCTGCTACCTGGCACCCTGGCGGGTGTGAAGCAGGGTTCTTTGTATTATTGTCTGGGAATTATTTCACCAAGTGTGTATTGGGCATGTTGTCAGCTTTTCAGTGTATGAAAAAATTTTAGATTTTTAAAAAAGTCAGAAACTCAGGACCAGGCACTATGAGAAAACTGTTTCTTTAAAAAAATCAATTAGGGATGTTGAGTCTGCAAGATAGACTTAACAGGTTAGCTGATATTCCTTGGAATAAAAACCTTGATATATCTGGGGATGTGCGATTTTTTGTGGAGTGTCCCTCCCGCAGACTAACTGCATGCACTGCTTGAAACCACCGAGGTTTAACTTTAATCCTTGCTTGAAACACAGAAAAAAACAAGCTGGATTTAACATTTCTGCTTTGATAGTTCCCAAAGTATTCTACCAATGTTGAAACATTTGGGGCAGCGGGAGGGAAAGAGATTATTTTCCAAACAAAGGTTTCGTTTGGGGGGTTAGTAGTAGCCGCAATTTGAAACGGTGCCCTCCCTACTAGACCCCTGATCGAAGGCTCTACTTGGAAGTTGGAGAATACAAACAATCGTCTGATGGTCATGTCAGATGAGCATTGGCTACATAGTGAAACTGGCGGGGCTATACCACGCGGCATTTTGCGTTATAATTTAAGTCTCACTGAGGCCGCGAAGTACTTCGCCTATACCTACCTAACTACTTACCTTGACCTAGTCCCTTGAACAATGTACCTGGTGTTTGGTCAAGGTGAAGATGAAGATAGTTTCTCCAGGGGAGTTGATTGGTGCACCCATTGGAGTACAATGGTATACTCCTCCATTTTCAAAATGGTGGAACATGTGTGTTTGAAATTATGGATACAGTACAGACATCGAGTGGAAGGAAACCAGAGGACCGGACTGCCAATTGATATGCTAACACAATGGAGAGCTCGAGTGTGGTGGAATAACGTTCCATGATACATGTATTACCAAGGAGGTTATATAACCTCCTTGGTATTACATACTAAAAAGTTGTACTTGATCCATGTTTGTATATTGTTGAAAAACAAAGCCAGGCCTAGAATGTTCCAACAGGATGGGCCAATTAAAGGTGTGATCCAGCCATGAGGTCCTATTGTTTTACCCAGGTAGTCTCTCAGCTTGCTGTCTGCGTGCTATGTCAACAATTTGATTAGCTGTATTGTCCACTTACTCAAACAAAGAGGTCATATTTCACCTTTGGAGGAATAAAAAGTTAGATTTTGTCATCTTATTTTCTTTTAAGTTGTGGCTCACCGTGTTAAATTTTTCCCAGCATAAAACATATGTATGGAAAGTAAACATGTTGTACTACAAAACTGTAGAGTGACCATGTTGGTCAGAAATGCCAGTACTTTGCTTGGCCTTCATGAATATTTGAAACCTGCAATTTTTGTACAAATATTATACAAATTTATGAATATCTACCATGTAATGTTAGTACAGTACCTGGTCACTCTACAGTTTTGTAGAGTGATCATTGCTGAAAACACACATGTCAAATTTGTCTAATGAAAATCAAAATTGAAGAGCCACATGCTGGCTAAAGTTTGAAAATTTATGACATGTTTAATATTTTGATATTAGTAATATTAGAAGGCAATTTTGAACTACCATTTGGTCTGGCCATTTCATATAATGATGGTCCTACACTTCATTAAAAAAAAATTGCTAAACCATCATCCTATAGTGCTGTATTCCACCCGAAAGTTCAAGTGACCCGTTAATTAGGCAGCAGGGGTCAACTTTGACTTAACGGATCTGAGTACTCTCAACATTTGAATTTACCTCTGGATGGTGTTTTAAACGTTGGATACGTGGATGCACTCAGTTGGTTCTAACCATACAGTTGTTGTTGAAAAAGCTGACTTGTGTTGTTGTTTTCAGAGTTGGACCCTTGATAGCTCTGCTATTGATAAGCCTTGGTATTGGTGGGCTCGGACCAAGCGTATCCGCATTCGGAGGGGACCAGTTTTCTGCCAACCAGGTCTCTATCTCGAGTTCTGCGGAGCAGACTCTTTACATTTTTACACAATCGGAACGACAGAATTATTATCAAAGCAATGTTGAAACTGCGAGTAGTAGTTTATTTTTGAATGTACACTTATGTAAGTAAAATGTACATTTACGTATTTAGTACGTAGTACTACGTACTGATAGATATATGCCCCAAACAACTCTTGACAGGCAATATCATTTGTGTTTACCATGTCTATGATATTTCATTCAACAGGAGGGGATGATCCAACTCTACTTCAACATGTTCTTTTTCTCCACCAATGCTGGTGCTGTAATATTCTTCTACCTGATTCCACAATTACGCAGTAAGTGTGTTACATAATTGGTGTATGGATGGGATATGCGTGGAGCAAGTACAAATACCGTTCATAGAACATTACATACTAGTGCTGCGTACCGGTACTGTGTACCGGTACTGTACCGTATCATGAAGTTCCGGTACTGTACCGATATAAATCTACACCAAGTCTATGCTTATTTTGTGACTGATCTCCTAACCTCATAGCCTCATGCAACACCAAACATGACCAAAGTGACAGATTGGAACAGCGTTACTAATATGCGACAGATCATTCAGGCAGGCCGGGAGTTTTGATAGAAAGGCCAATGGAGTTTGACGGTAGGAACCTAGTTATGTTCTTTAAATACAGATGCTGACAAGTTGTTAACAGCTTATCAATGTTTCTGTCATTATTAAAGAAGTTCAGAAGAACACATGTTAATTTGTAAAATTGTTTAGGTACAGGTACAGGTCCGGACCTGTACCTAAACCTTTGTACCGGTACCTGTACCTGTACCTGATGTTACGTTTAGGAACGCAGCACTATTACATACTGTGTAGGTATCAAAGAACAGCTAAGCATATTAATGCTAACATCGTATTCCTTTTCGCAGATACTTGTAATAAATTGAACCTGAAGGTCAAAATAGGGCATTTTCAATCATTTAACCCTATCTAGAACGGGGGGGGGGGGCTAAAAGTGCCCGCGCCAACTTTGACATCGTATAACTGCCAAACGACGTATGGTAGGACAACCAAACTTGGTGACTTTTCCTGAAATTCAGTTAGCAACAATATTATGATAAAAGTATAAGTTTATCTTTTTTCGTGTTGCCATGGCAACGGGTTTCTTAAGAGGCATTTTATGCAAATTTCACTAATTTCGATAAAAACATAGTTGTTTCCAATGTTTTCTTGCTCAACCACACTAGTTTCCTACATGTATAACATCACATGTGATTTAATGTAACTGCCATGATTAAATATTCATAAATTATGCTTATTTAATGACGTCATCGCTCAAAATCCAAGATGGCGGACAAAATCATTATTTTCGGTATTAACAGGCTTTTTCGCCTTTAAATTCGTCACAACCTGGACTTTTCTTAGCCAGAAACATTCAGATCAATGTTTTTAGTTTTTTTTATTTTTGGGATCATACATGGAAAAAATGTACTTTTAAAAATGTCAAAATGGCCGATCCAAGATGGCGGATCCCAGTGGGTCGCTAACAACACATGACGTCATTCTCCGACGTCAATTTGACGTCAACTTACTCACCACTGACGTCAAATGTCTTGGCACACCTTTAAATAAATGATACGCACTATTTTGTTGAATATATTTAGAAATTATGGGAATTCCCTATTTAGCCAATAAAATCACATAGATGACGTCATAATTACGTCATATTACGTCATAACGTCACCAAAATAACAGGAATTTTAAAACTTTACGTGAACATCACTCCCTCCAATTTTGGTGATGATACAGCTGACCGTTCGGACGTTATGACGGGGGGTCGAAAGAGCCCCCCCCCGGTCCAAGAAGTCTCAAAAAAGCCCGGTCTAGATAGGGTTAATATTGGAGTTAAGTAGTTGATTTGTCCTTATCTTAATCTTCTGTATCGCACTGAATATATTTTCTATTTCACAATATCCCCTAGGTGATGTACAATGTTATGGAGATGACTGTTATTCCCTTGCGTTTGGAATCACAGCAGGGCTTATATTGGCAGCAACTTGTAAGTTCAATGCCATTTTGGCATTCATATTCTTATTGGTTCTCACTATTCAGGATATTCAACGAGTATTGTGACAAAATAAAAATTAACTGTCATACAATTTTTGTAAGTCGTGAAAAGAACGTTTTCACGTGCAATCATTTTTTGAGCCCTGTCAGATTATATCAAGGATATGAAGTAGTCCTGAATTAACTGAATATCTTTGGTATTGCAGTGTTATTTGTGGCTGGCACAAGTATGTACAAAAAAAATCCACCAAGTGGAAACATGATTGGACTGGTTTTCCGAACAATAATGGTAAGTAAACCTTCCAAAGATTTCATGGCATCTCTAGGGTTACCCTAAAATCCAAAGAAGAAGAAAATCTTTATTTGAAGTGTTAGTGTATCTTTGAATAGTGTTGTCTTGAAATGTTTCCCCTATCCCGAAAACAAGTTAAGTCTGCTTTAGAACGTGTACAGGTCTGCATTCTTATATATATGCATATTCATGTTACCCTCTCACCGATGTCTAACTCTTCTAACCATTGTTACGTCATGTTTCGTGCGCCCTGGCATTTGTCCTATGGTTGCTATCTAGATGCGCAAAAATGTTCCTTCAAAACTTAAAAAAATACGATAGCCCATATCATACATTGCCCTAGCTAAACTTCGTAATCCTTCCTTCCGTGTTCTCCAATTCTTACATACTGCAATGACGACATTGGTAATGCCATTTTGATGAATTGCTTGTAACGTTTTTTATTTTGATTTTTTGCAGAGTGCATTGAAAAATAAGTTTACCAGCCAAAGTAGAGAGAAGAGAAACCATTGGCTAGACTGGGCTTCAGACAACTATGAGGTACTGTACCTCAACATAACCCTGCACATCATGAGGTTCATGATATAACGTCACATGGAATATTTTTACTTTTATGTAAATGATATACACGTAAAATGTAGAATGCAGTTTTTTCTCTGATGATTGATTAAAGTTTACAATTGGATGTAATGTACATACTTAAACAAGAATGGTATTCGTATTTGTGCTACATGTATTTGAAATGTTATTATCTGTTCATCATATTCAGTTGACATTTCTGCCACATGTAGAAGGTCAATCTTTTTGCCTACCCTCATGCGGCTTTAGATAGAAGTAACGGAATTTCTACAGTTTGATGAAAGACGAATATGTATCCACATTTTGTTGTGTTTTTACAGAGAGACTTGGTTGAGGACATTAAGATTGTACTCCACGTCATGGTCCTGTTCCTTCCGCTGCCGATGTTTTTTGCGTTGTCTGAACAATATGTAAGAATCTTTGAATACGACATACAATAGTACTAACGGAATTTTTTCAAAGTTTTCTTCATTGCATGTAGCTTTAGATCTTGTCTGTTTCATACTAGGTAGAATATGCCATTTTATCTTCAATGACATTTGACCCCTGACCCTCAGTTGAATGACCTTTGCGATTTTGTGTTGATATTGTTTTGAAATATTATGAGTTGTTTGATTTATTACTCCTATGTTTGATCATTCCTGTTTTATGTTATATGATTGTGTAATTGATCACTCATTAAGTTTATGTTAAGTTATTCCTTTTGTATCCTGATTTGTTATGATTTGTCATGTTATGTAAGGGCTCCCTTGGAAATCAGTTTGTTAACTGAAGGGACCACCCTGAAGATTAATAAATAAATAAATGAAAATGGATATGAATAAGAATCGGATGTGCTTGATGTCAACCCCATACCAAGGAATGCCGAGTTGATTCGATCATATGGATGGCATTAATTTTCGTCAGTTACAAAAACATGATACAATTTTACAAAGCAGCTGCAAAATGTGCAATACATGCCAAAAATATCGGAAATCAGATACAGATGTTGTTGACTACCAAAGTCAACTCCAAAGTTACAATAGCAAGTCCTAGCAGATATGCCCCAGCAATCGGTCATGGCTGTGAGTTGTGCATGTTTTTCAGGGATCCAGGTGGACGTTACAAGCCGAGAAAATGGATGGAAGTCTGGTGAGAGACATGAAAATACATTGTGAAGCTGATCCTTTAAATCATTAAGGCCACCTGTATAAAAAACAACTACAAGTGCATGAAAATCTGTATCATATTTCAGTTATCATCACTAAATAAACGATTTGCCCTTCTTGATGTGTATTTTGCATTTGTCATAAAACAGTATTGAGCAAAAATTGATTAAATTTCATAACAGTTGTACTCACTATTGCAGCGATTTTTAATTACTTGTTTTCCTCTTCTTTGTTTCAAAGATCTATTGCTTTTATTTTCAGGGTCCAATTGGTAATATAAAACCGGATCAGATGCAGGTACTGTGATTTCATTTCATCGTTGTCAAAGCATTGTTTAAAACTGTAGGCAATTGCTGATGCACAGCGCCATGGGGTAAAATTGCACACATGAATTAACTACAAGGGTGATTAAAAAACAAACGCAATTGTTATCATAGCAGGTTCATTTTTGTATAAAATGAGTTGAAATTGGTACAGATATAAAGGAACATCTCTTCTTAAAACTGATGTAAGTCAATGTATTTTTCACATTTTTAATAATTTCATTCAAAAATGAACCTGCTATGACAGAAACATGCGTTTGTTTTTTAATCACCCTCGTAGTCTTATATTGTTTTTTCCAGTCTTTAAGCTAATATTTTCAATATCGTAGAACACTGTTAGAAATCACGCTAACATATATTATGTTTTCCTAAACATTTTAAAAGGTACTAAAAGAAGTAAGTTTGTACATGGCGTTAAGAAGTGCATCGTTGTCACTCTCCTTGATCCAGTGTTGATTATATCTTACAGGTGACCACTGCCTTGCTGATCCTGATCTTCATTCCTACATTTAAAGGCATTGTGTACCCACTATTGGCCAAGTGTAACCTTCTTGTCAAGTGAGTTTCTTGATTGATTTTTGTGCAATTTCGATAACAAATGTATCTTTGACATGCAATAGCCCTAAAGCTTACAAGAAGTGCTGCGTACCTAAACTTAACATCAGGTAAAGGTACAGGTACCGGTACAGAGGTTCAGGTACAGGTCTGGACCTGTACCTGTATCTGAACAATTTGAAAAAATTAACATGTGTTTTTCCGAACTTCGTCAATGACAAAAAAAACAACTGTTTTCAACTTGTCAGTAGATCTATCTTTGTTAAAAAACATAACTATGTTTCCTACCGCCAAACTCCCTTGGCCTTGCTATCAAAACTCCCGACCTGCCTGAATGATCTGTTTCATATTAGTTACGCTGTTACAAGGTAATACTTTGGTCACGTTTGGTGTTGCATGAGGTCAGGAGATCAATCACAAAATAAGCACATACTTGGTGTAAATTTGTATCGGTACAGTACCGGTATTTTGGACCTTTACCGAATCGATTTTTTTCGGTACAGTACCGGTACACAGTGCCGGTACGCAGCACTACTTACAAGTTATCAGGTTATATGGCTAAGATCTTGGGACCATCAGTGGGGAGGTCTGAGCATCATGTACAGAGCAGTGCAGATTTCCTCCACAAAATCAAAGACACTCATGTGGCAGAAGATGAAATCATCACTTCATATGATATGTGATCGCTTTTCACTTGCATACCCACTTTTCACTTGCACATCCCTAAAGTATTCTTTGAAATGTCATAAATAGGACATTAAAGTCATTTGCTGTTTTGTTTATATTAGCAGAAGTTAGTTGTCAGTGAGACTCTCGGATGTTATTTGACAAGTATTTGCTTCTGTAACCAATCGTTAAAAAGTATACATGTGTGTTTGTCTGTCACTCTTTAATAGACCTCTTCAGCGAATGGGGGCTGGGATGTTCCTAGTAGGCGCTTCATTTCTCATCGCAGGTTTGATAGAGCTGAGACTGGAAGTAAGTAAGACCTGTGTAGTCCTTATCTTTACATCGAGTGCCTTAAAAGAACAATGGAATACTTCATGCAATAGACAAAATCTTAACAACGTCATCCTCCTCAAAGCAGGGCCGCTATCACTCGGTTCGTTACCTCGCGTAGGGGCCCTGCTATTCCAATCCGGTATTCTTGGTTCAACCAATCAGGTGACGTCTTACATCGTTACTTTGGACTCAGAACCAATTAACCGCCGTTTGTGCCAAATAAGGATAGCTCATTAATTATTCATGTGCAACTGTCAGTATAACGTCGCCAGAACCCAGAATACCGGCTCGGAATAGCAGGGCCTACGCGAGGTAACGAACCAAGCGATAGCGGCCCTGCTTTGAGGAGGATGTACATGGTAGGCATCACTTTTCGTCAATAGTCTCTTACGGTGCCTCCATGTGAATCAATGGCTTCCTATGTGTTTCAGAGAACACCTATAACAGTGCCTCCTGTGGGTAAGGCAGATTTACGCATCATCCATACGTCGCCGTGTGACTTGAAAGTACAGGGGGAGAACAACTACAATGTCACGCTTTCCTTTGCTCAGGTACGTATCTTCATTGGTGCTCAACATCATGAGCGTGCCAGAAAACCTGTTAGAGGGGCTAGCATTCATCCACCTATATACATACATATTCGTGGGAAACACTATTTTCGTATTTGATATATATCTAGTAGACTTTGAATCGAGCAAATTGTAACTGTCCTTGTTACTGAACACCATCAATACACATTTTAGCATGCCTGTCGTTATTACTGGATAGCAATACACGCATACTTTAGCATCCCTGTTATTAAACAATACACATTTTAGCATGCCTGTCGTTATTACTGGATAGCAATACACGCATACTTTAGCATCCCTGTCATTAACCCTCATCCGACCGTATGGGGTCCGTTTGGACCCCAGTCGTGTTTTACTGTGTGCCATATCAACATTTTTCGTTGGAGAAAAAATTCCTTCTATGAGTTTGTTCATGTACATGTCTTACAACTCCTGAGAAATTTTTACCGGGATTGGCCGATTTTTGCGGAAGTTATACTCTAAAGTGTGCGTGTTGTCCGCTGGGGTCCAAACGGACCCCAGATGATTTCGTATTGTTAATTACGTAATTAGAAAGAAATTCCTCATAACTCCCAAACGGTAAAATGTATCCTCACCAAATTTGCAAGGTGTGATGTTCACGTAAAGTTTTATAATTTCTGTAAATTTTGTGACGTTTTGACGTAATATTACGTAATTATGACGTCATCAATGTGATTTTATAGGCTAAATAGGGAAGTCCCATAATAATGAAAAGTATTAAACAAAATAGAGTGTATTATTGATTTTAAGGTATGCCAAGGCATACAACGTCAATGGCGATTACGATGACGTCAAAATGACGTCAAAGAATGACGTCATGAGTCGTTAGCGATCCCTGGGATCCGCCATCTTGGATCGGCCATTTTGAAATTTTTAACTTACATTTTTTTTCCATTTATGACCCCAAATCACAAAAGAAAGAGACTGGAAACGTTAATCTAAATGTTTCTGGTTAAGAAAATACCAGGTAGTGACGGATTTGAAGTTAAAAAGCCTGTTTATACCTAAATAAACATCTTGTCCGCCATCTTGGATTTTGAGCGATTACGTAATCAAATTAGCATAAATTATGAATAATAAATTATGAAAGTTACATCTAAATACATATGATGTTATACAGGTTGGAAAACTAGTGTGGTTGAGCAAGAGAACCTGAGAAATATCATTGTTTTTAAAAAATTAGTGAATTTTTGTATAAAATGCCCGTCAGAAACCCGTTGCCGTGGCAACAGGAAAAATGATAAACTTAAACTATTATCATGGAATTGTTGCCAACTAAATTTTAGGAAAAGTCACCAAGTTTGGTAGTCTTAGCATACGTCATTTGGCAGTTATACGATGTCAAAGTTGGCGCGGGCACTTTTAGCCCCACCAGTCTAGATAGGGTTAAAGGAAAATGCGGGTTCTCCTCATTTTCTGCATAAATTATGATAATGAGCATTAATCATCAACACCAAAACTTGTCAAAATATTCTCCATAGATTATTGTAACAGGATATGCACAATAACTACAATAAGATCCACCAGAAGTATATTTAGGGGGCAAAGCAAAATGGGGTCCGTTTGGACCCCATACGGCCAGATTCGTCGCAAAAATGTGTCGGTCGGATGAGGGTTAAACAATACACATGTTAGCATGCCTGTCGTTATTACTGGATAACAATCCACGCATACCTGTAATTAAACGACCTTCTCACATATGTTAGCACACCTGCTCATGGTTCTAAACACTGTACAAGAGCTGTAAATTGACCCGGTGCCGGTGAAAGGGGAATGTTAACTCTCAGATGATGGTGACAAATGTTCTCTTGTACATCAGACCTCTGGCTACCAGAGACTGGATGCAGGCAGCCAGGACCTGACCCTCGTGTGTGCCGGGTACCCCGACCTCAACACGACTGTGAACCTGAAGAGCCAATCTAAACTAACTGTGGCTGTCAGGGTACAGAATGGGGAACTTAAGGACATTCAGGTAGGTACATGCACATGTGAATGTGTGTCTGTCTGTGTGTGTGCGCGCGCGTCTATGTGAGTGCGCGTGTTTGCTGGTGTGTATATGAGTGAGTGTGTGCGGGTCTGTGTGTTTATGCGTGTGTGTGTGTGTGTGTGTGTGTGTGTGTGTGTGTGTGTGTGTGTGTGTGTGTGTGTTTGTGCGTGTGTGTATGTGCGTCTGTCCGTGTGTATGTGCGTAACGTTGCACATTAGGTCTGCTACTAACTACGAGGTTTAGACATAATCCTGTTGTTACACAATGCAATCTTCTTTCCTATGCATGCAAGTAACTGTGTCTAAACTTCCGAACACATTTGTAGCCGTAAGAATGATGTCAGTGATAATGATGCTTTATTACGTGTACATGTGGCCCATACATTAACCAGGGGTGCCAAAGAATTCATACGAATTTTACGGAATTCATACGAGTTTTACGGAATACATACGATCCATTACGAGAAACATACGAATTTTACCGAATGCATACGATTCATTACTTAGAAACATACGAGTTTTACGGAATGTATACGATCCATTACGCGGAATGCATACGATCCTTACTAATTTGTTGACCATCGCGCTAGCACCGAATCTAGCTTTTTCTGGTCCTCCTAGTTGGTCTAAGCCTTCATCAGTCTTAATCTGGTGCAGCTTGGGATTTTTAAAGTTTAGCCGGATGGGATACGCCCTTATTAAGCTCTCAAAAGCCAAGATATCGTACGAAGAACTGGTTATCCCGAGTCCGCCATCTTGAATTTGGCGGACCCAACAAATAGTAAGAATCGTATGTATTCCGCGTAATGGATTGTATGTATTCCGTAAAACTCGTATGTTTCTGCGTAATGGATTGTATGTATTCCGTAAAATTCGTATGTTTCTCGTAACGGATCGTATGTATTCCGTAAAACTCGTGAATTACGTAAAATTCGTATGAATTCTTTTGCACCCCTGTTAACTAACATATGAAAATTTACCGTACATTCAACAGTTCTATGATGCAGAGAGAAGACCAAAACAAGCTGTCAGTCAAGTCAGGTGAGGTATAAGGAGGCCATTCAAATGGTTTGTGGAAAATGCTTGCATTCAACGTTACTTACATGAAGTTCTTAACTCCTCTATTTGTGTGATTCGAAAGTATTTAGAATTTAAAGAAACAAGACTGTCTGTGCTTCCCCAGGCTTTTGTTGTTCATGTTGGACGGGGCTCTGGGTAATGATGCTAACATCATCCTTGAGGGGCCGCATAAGTACACCATACTACGTGTGGCGGGGACTTCTGATACCAATCTCATAAGCATGGTGCCTGGCAGGTGAGATGATTCTCTTTCGACTTTTCAAAATATTGTGCGCTACAATATCAGTCATTAGTATGTTGTTTTGTACCCTTGTACCTGCTCATGCTATGCTTACCATATCTTGCTCACAGTACTGCAATTGATAATACATATAAGTATACCATCATCTTGTCACGCTGGGTGCTCGGATATACATGTATAGATATAGACCTGGCATAAAACGTTTGGAAAATTTAACTTAATAATCAATCGTTTCACCATTGCTACCATATAAACTGCTTAGAATTATCTATCATTGGAAAGCCTGTTTACTATCCTTCACAATGATACCAAACTTGTCATGGTCCTACTTTTACAAGTCGAAGACCAGAGCTGACTATGCGGGTGAGTCAGAAATGCCCCTGCCAAAACGTAACGTTACAGTGTGTCATGTTGGATTTTAGTCCTTATATCGGGCGATCCACCAACGACCTCAGTATCGGTTCTTGTCGCACGAAAACATGATCATATTAAACGAGGCATCATTTCAAAGGAAATATAAACTTTCTAATGTTTTTTTTTTTTTCTAATGGTTTTACACATTATGCCAATCACTGCAAAACGCCGGACTTATGATCAAGGAAAATTTCGGCATTTTTTGTGTGACCTGCTCACATAAGTATCCCTGGTGTTCAATCCGCGAATGTACGATCATAATGAACGGGATATCATTGTGACGGTAACTTAGTAAGTTTTTTATTGACATATCATGCAACGCATTTGATAGATTATTATTTCAGGAGATATGATGGACCGAAATAAACTTTCCGAAATATATAGCTTACGTAACAGTCAGTACTTGATGTGAAGTGTAATGTTATATTTATTCCAACGCAGTTACCGTGTCCTGGTGGCTCATAACGACAGCAATTATAAAAGAGTTCCCCAGGAACTTGTAGTGAATACTGGCGGAGTGTACACAACTATACTGATGCTGAATAACACTCAGGTAAGAAGAGGAAAGAAAAAAAATTGGATCAAACATTTGAAATCCTGTGCTTTCTGCATTAAAAAACAGCAACATTCCAACTGCCAAGTTCAAAGAGGCATTTAATCAAGTTGTTATGCATTTTTGGCCAAACATTTGTTTTTTACTTTTCAGGCACGTTTGGCGACTTTCCAAGACGTCAGTCCCTATCAGATGTCCATGCTGTGGCAGATCCCTCAGTATGTAGTTCTTACAGCAGGAGCAGTCTTGTTCTGCGTCACTGTCCTTGAGTTCTCATTCACACAGGTAGGGACAACATTCCTGGCATATATTGCAGGACAAGACTTTTTGGTCTTATATGCTGTTGAGTTATAACATGTGCCGTGTACACGATTCAGCATTGCTCAGAAGTCATTAAACTCGATCTGGTCGATACGTTTTATACATAGCATGGTCTCATATGACTTTTATTTTCAATGGCATATGTTCCTACAAACTTTTATGTTGGACACAAAACAGTGTCCAAGGCTCTTATCTGAATGCCAACCTTGATATACATGAATTGAATCCGTTGATTTGCTATTATTGATAATAATGGTTTTTATTGGTCAGAAATAACCCGCAATGGCAGCCCTCCTAGTGCTGAATTGATACAGGGTTTACAGGTTTCACATAATACACAACATATACGATATATATCCACACTTGCATTTTGTGGATTTGTCGCAAGGATCTGGGCGGCTACCATTCGGCGCCACCAGGTGACCTCAATACGAACTTCCCCAACCGAAGTCAGGTACCCATTTACACTTGGGTGGAGTGAGGAAAGTCGTGTTAAGTGCCTTTATTTTAATAATAATAATAATAATAAAACAATAACAATTCACTGCCTGGTCTGAGTAACCATTAACGTCCCTCCCCCAAATAGGCCCCGGAGTCAATGAAATCTGTGATGCAGGCTATCTGGCTGCTGTCCTCTGGTTTCGGGAATCTCATCACCTTCACTGTTGCTGACTTAAGGTTGTTTGCTTCACGGGTATGTGGCAATGTTAAATGCTCATGATGATTTTCTTGTGCAGGAGGCATATTGACGTTGGCTGAACATATCTAGTGCTCTTCACCTCGAGGACTATCATGTTGTTATCATCTTTTTAGTATGCAATAATTGATTGTCCTGACATAGATGTAAGGGCAAAGTTGTAGCACTGAATACCGTACGCGTCTTGCAAAACAGCGGCAAAATGTTACTTCGAATGAACTCAATACAGTACAAATGTAAGTTGTAGCGTACCTTTAAGTGTTATTTTCGCGGCTTCGAGGAGTGATGTATAGCTGACGATAAATGCAATAAAATTGATAATAAAAAAATGAAACTACCTTATTTTGGAAGGTCTGCTCCAATCCATTTCTTTCTAAATCTAACTTCCATATGAAGAGAAAGAAAAGGAAGACCAAGTGGACCAGTGGTTTTTCTCTTCACATCAATTGAAATTTTAGAAAATTGTGTTGATAATAATGTGTAAAATTCAACTTCAATCCGATCATATCTGGATTCGGCAAATACGGATCAATGTCGTGCTTTGGAGAATACAGATAAATGAAATGATAGTAGTGAATTATCCCTGTTGTGGGTAGCTTACATGTTGTTCCCTTCTTTGTTTCAGTCCTCAGAGTTCTTTTTCTTTGCTGGCTTGATGGGTGTTGTGGACATCATATTTATCATTCTAGCAGTGCGCTACAAATATGTGACTCCAAGATCTGGGAAGGACGATGAATTAGCCTTAGTCGCGGGAACTGCGATAAACGCTAGAGACGACGAATATGGCTCTGGGATTTCTCCATGAATTGACTTGGTCTCTTCATTGTTAGCCTGGAATCCAGCCCTATATATATCTGGCAGGTATAAATAGCAAGCCAGGCAAGCATGCGCCCGCCCGGGCAAGAGGAGACTCGGGAGCTATAATATTATAGGTCTGGATTCCAGGCCACTTCATTGTAACCTAGCGGGTGCTAAATTATGTGCATGCGAAAAGAGTGCTGTACATGGTTATAGGTAATGAAAAATATGTATGCAATAGGTCTAAGATCTGATGTGTGAATTTAAATGATTTGATGTTTGACATGAATTCATATGCTTTCAATCTTTGATAATTTCAATAATCTGATGCTATGAAGTTTATCGATGTGTTTAAGTGCCAAAATATGCAGAATGTTAATTGTCGTCCACCTTAGAAATTCTAGGGAATTTTCAACTGATTCGCTTATTCTTCTTCAGATATGTGACAATTTCTCTGGATACTCAATAGGCACGTGTGATGTAAGCTATATAGCTATGGGTCGTTTGTTGGAAGTCGATATTATCCCGTCCCGCTTGAGATAGAATTCCCGTAAGGCAATTTGTTTTTAGTTGTAATACAGTTTTTAATGATTCAGGTACTAACTCGTGAACATTCGTATGTATATGTATCTGAATCTATATATCTATATCTATGTAAATCCATGTATATCTATCTCTATTTATACATCTATCTATCTATATCTATCTATCTATCTCTATCTCTCTCTCTATATATATATATCTAATATCTATCTATCTATCTATCTGTATATATATATATACATACAATAAATCAAAATTGCATAGAATAGCAGATAGGTGTTCATAGTACCAGGCTTGCTGCAAGGTGGTGTGTTTTATAAGTATCTATCAAAATGTGTAATATGAGCGATGAACGTTGTGTTTTGTCACATGTGGATTGGTGCTGTTTTAAAGTGCTTTGTTTTGGAATACAATCTAACATCAGCCTGAGCCAAAATGTTTGTCAAGTTTGCTACATTAGAACAACACTGACTGATTTAGGTCATGTATTATAAGTAATCCATTGTGGGCTGATGATTAACTGTTTATAGACTTGTTGAACTACATCTAATGAAGTTCGAATAAATTGACGCGTTTTGTTATGACCCTAATGGTTTTCGGGTTTTATGTCGAGCATATAATGGGACGCCATGAGGAGAGCCAACGAAGTATGGGCCGTCCTTTGATAAAGGGGAAAATGTTCTGTGCCTTCTTGGGTAGAGATTTAAAAAAGCAAAGACGAACATGTCTTTTCAAATGAAAAGAAGCACTGTATTTTGAACGGGGTTCTTGGACAAGGAAAAGTGCATTGTTGTTGTTTTTTACAAAGACAAGAGAAGTGCGGTGTTTTTTGGAAGACAAGAAGTGCGGTGTTTTATTTTATTTTCTTGGACGCTTATCTCCAAACCTTACCAAAGGTACGATAAATGTAGGAGAAAACATTTCTAAACAAAGGATGCTAATATAATACGATATAATATGATATGATATGATATGTCATAATATAGCAAAGAAGTCTATACCAGAGGCTATAGACCAATACCGCACCGTTAACAACAGCATCAGATCTGAAATTAAAAAAGCGCGGTACAGGAAAGATGTATAACAGACCAGTGCGACATCATTTAGGGAGGGACATGCAGAGGTGACAGCAAGATAACATATGCCACGCTGAAAACACTAAAGAAGCCCCCACAGCAGAAGACATCTGTCATCGAAGACAAGAATTGCCAGCTTATGAATAACTGACACATTCTCTCCAATAGCTTAACTGTAGATAACAATAGACAAATTGAAACAACTTAAATAGCAATAGAAGCAATTCTTGGAAATACTTCTCCACAAACATCAGAAAGCATCTTCTTTCAAGTGAAAAAATGAATACTGCTACATGTAGGTATGAAGTAAAATATTAGTAGTGACAAGCTGAAGATTAACCTCCTTTTTTACGTCGTCATGTAATTTAAGCTTATACATAATATACAGCTGACAAGTATACTGTAGTAGGCAATGTTTTTCAAACTGTAAACGTCAGGGTGTGCAAGGATGATCATTTGCAAATGTATGAAAATGTTGGTATGATGTTGAAAATAACATTAAACTTAAATGTACATTCAATGCAATACGTTAAACATAGGGGGCTTCCTTGGAATTACTTTCTATAGGTTGAGAAAAGAGATAAGTTTAGTTGGCAAAACAAAGCAAATTAAGTTGTGCCGAGGTTGGGGTTGCGAAGAATCACTGAAACAGTCTGGCTTTACGAATCTTTCTTCATTGTGACTTTGTCACCATTCCACTTGTTGAGTGTTGTAACTTGACGACTGGAGGCAGTGAGTGTTCTGCTATATATTTAAATACCAGTATTATCTATGCTACATTAGTTGTGACAAAAGTTGATTAAACATCTTAGACAGGTCTTTAGTTAATCAGTGGACAACAATAGTTAACACGTTTCTGGTAATCATAGTTTTTATTCATACGAATCTTGTTTCACATGAAGTTGTGTAGCTGCAACCCTTTCCAAAAAGCTCCTTGTTCAATGATAAGTATATGAACTTTAATCTAGCCAACATTGATGCTTTTGTCATTGCATTAAGTTATCATTGCATTATATTTGTTGGCAATTTTTATTTTCAATTTGCCGATGAATTGGCTTACTACATAGATAAGTTGTAGGATTGTGCCAAATATATGCAATATTTTATCCACGACTTTTTTTATTGTTTTCATAAGAAATACCTTTCGGGTGCATTCTTCCACTGGAGGCAGCTTGAAGAGCGGAATAAAAACAGGTCTTTAAGGTGGTGTCAGTTTTGTTGTTCTTGTACACATATTGTGTGTGTGTCTATGTGCTCTAATCTATACAATATTCATAATGTCCATGTGCTCTATAGAATAACAACGCGATGCTGTACAGTCTAAGAAATCTTTCACTCCAATTTTGGTGTAAGTAACTTATGTTAGGCCATGTTGATTTAAACTTAATTCTGTTTGATGTACATGCGAAATTTCCCTACGACAAATCTAACGGCCCTACCAATGTTAATCCAGTCTACTTAACTGCCATTGACAAGAAATACATTATAAAACAGCTATTCCTAGATGAACAATGTTCTATCCAAGCCCATTCAAAATCCTGGCCATATCATGAATGAAGAAATGATAATCTATTCAAAACAGAAAAGTCTATGATTTTACACAATACGACTTTTCCGTTGTGATCGAGAATAATGGACCATTCTAAAATTCTTCCACTCAAAAAATGGATCACCCCAGTCCAAAATTGAGTTTAAAAACAATTAGTCCCTCCATGCAGGAATGAACTCTTCCAGTGGCACCTCCACACAATATGGACCAGTCGAAAGCAACATCCACTTAAACAAATGGACTCTTGCATAAGCACCCCGGTCCAAAATATAATTTAGAAAATGTCCCCCGTTCAAGAATGGACTCTTCCAGCACCATCCTCTTGTAAAATAGACCAGTTCAAGTACACGTCTGCTAAAAAATGAACTTTTGCATAATCACTCCAGCCCAAAATTAGAATTTCAAAAAATCCCCATGGGCAAGAATGAAAACTTCCAGTGCCATCTCCATGTAAACTAGACTAGTCGAAAAATACCCACTAAAAATGTACTCTAGCATCCAGTCCAAAATCAAATTGTAAAAAAATTAACCCCGGTGAAGAATGGACTCTTCCATATTATACATAATTATATAAATGAAGATTTGACAGGAGAAAAAGGGAATGACCAAAAACAAAGCATTTCAACCATAATATGGGTGAAATGTAAACATATGACACCCCTATGTTTGAATGGATGCTTCAAGAGTAAACATTTTTGGTTGAAAAAAAAATATTTCAAAAATCGTTTTGGAGGGCTGTATGCCAAACATTTGAATTAGTGTTACCATTATTATTGTAACGTGGATCCCACCAGGTTTTGGTTTGTTGAAATTCTATTCCCTGTTGTTGTTTTTAACCGGACTGGGATTGCAAAGGAAATGTGTCCTGTTTCCCTTTGTCCGTTTGCATCATGTGATGTAATAAAGTGGAAATAAATGAATAAATAAATAAATAAACAAATAAGAGGGCCTGTGTATATGACCAAAGCAGACACATGGCAAATTTCACATCATTTTGGTTTAATACATAGGAACTGGAGATGTGCATCTTTGTTCTGAAAATAGCCAAAAATTTAGAAAAATAATTCTGAAGTACTATTAATATGCCAAAAGTGTGACCAAAGCCCTGTACGCACATCTCCTAGGCAGTCACATACCACATTTGGTATAAACACTAGGGCACCTGACCCAGAAATGCAAGATATATTGATTAACTCAATTGGCCAATCAGGCGGTCGCATCTTGAAATGGAGTGCTCCCATTGGCTGTCACAAAAAACGTCTAGGGGTATTTGTCTATTCTACCTTTGTGCCAAATTTCAAGTCATTTGGTCTATATACGACAGAGATGAATCGATTTGAAGATTGAGAAGGAGAAGGAGAAGGAAAAGGTGAAGGAGAAGGAGAAGGAGAAGAAACCTGACGAAAACAATATGGGCTCAACATAACAAAAAAATTATTGAGTGTATGATGTTCATGCTTCTTCATAAATATCTTAGACAAGACATCACTGGTTTCAGTATCACCTGGAGGAAACTGAAAAAAATAATGTTGCTAGTATTCAGGACAAAACAACATAAATTTCATCATTATTTGACTCAACTTATGTCTAACAAAATTCTTTTAGAATAAACATAATAAAACCATCAAAAGATCATCAAAAAAATTATACAAATGCGCTAACGGCAATATTTCAACTATTCCCACATTGAAGTAATAGCAACATTGATGGGATAACATAATAAAACAAGAGTCTTAGGACCCAAAATCTCCATGAAACTTTGTTTTTTATTAAACCAGTTCCCCCCATTCTATTTCCCTCAATGGTAGGACCCACACCTGTCGGGCCAAGGAGAAGTGACCCACTTTCGCTATGAATAGCTACTACAAGTAACAGATGTTCCACAATATGCAATGAACAACACTGCAAATATAGATTTCCTAATTACTTATGCAAATGAAGTTCAATTTGCATAATTCGCAGTTCATTGTATACATCTCTGTCTAAGTTACCTGCAAAGTAAATAACATGAAAATCTGTCGCTCCTTTTTTCAGTTATTCTCCTTAAAAGATTTTGACAAATACGCCATTGCAGTTCCAGTGACACATACCAGGGGGCCCAAAATCGACCTTGACATTTCTCCTCCCGACACCTACCCACATACCAAATATCATTACAATCCATCTACACGTTCTATAGTTATGCTGACTTTACGCACCCGGTGACACAAACATACACACACGGTGACACAAACATACACACACGCGCACACACACGCAAACACACTAACTTTGCATGATTTACACTCCAGTGTGTACATCTCTGTCCAACCTACCTGCGTACCAAATAACATGAAAATCTGTTGTTCCTTTCTTCAGTTATTCCCCTTTAGAACATTTTTACAAATAGGCCATTGCAGTTCCAGTGACACATACCAGGGGGCCCAAAATAGACCTTGACCCTTCTCCTAATACCTACCCACATACCAACTATCATTACAATCCATTTACACGTTCTACAGTTATGCTGACTTTAAGAATCCAGCGACACACATGCAAACGATTTTTCCTCCTTACTTATGCAAATTCAGTCTCATTTGCATAATTTGCACTTAAGTGTGTACATCTCTGTCCAACCTACCTGTGTACCAAATAAAATGATAATCTGTTGATCCTTTCTTCAGTTATTCTCCTTAGAAGATTTTTACAAATACGCCATTGCAGTTCCAGTGACACATACCAGGGGGCCCAAAATCGACCTTGACCTTCCTTCTCCTAACACCTACCCACATACCAAATATCATTACAATCCATATACAGGTTCTACAGTTATGCTGACTTTAAGCATCCGGTGACACAAACATACAAACACCAAACGCACGCAAAACAGTATCTCCATGAAAAAGCCTTTTTTCATGGAGATAATAAAACCGACACTTGAATCGAAATCTGTCTATCTAGAGCCAAATATTGTACCAATAGCCGTGCAGTAAAGGGTGGAATTCTGATAAAACCAGGACTGCAGTTGTACGGTCATTACAAAATGTTATATTGTTTTCTTAATTAACTATTGCTAATTTTATCTCCATTAAATCATTTCTTGTAACATTGTTAATTCCTATCCTTATGTCAATCGATTCATAAATCTGCTTTTAAAACTGTCTTGAAACAGAAAGTTAGCTTTGAAGTAACGCCAGTCTTCATGATTCCGCCGGATACCCTGAGGCAGCCTCATTAAAAAAAAACATACACGCACACAACTACAACGGTGTTATCGAGGCCTTCACAAAAATATATTGTACACCTGGCTTTCTGAATTGTGTACATCTCGGGGATTAGTGATGCTGAATTAGAATACATAATTAAAACCATCTATTCTTTCTGAGGCATGGTGGTCTTATGATACATGGCGGAACCATGTCCTTATATGCAGCTCTAGTGTTATAATCAATTTACTACGGGAGCATTCAACAGAGATTAGCACAACAAGTGTATAATTTTCATGTGCCGTCAAATATCAGATATTCCCATACGAGATCGACATACAAATTCACTTTACCAAAGTCAAAAAGAAATAGTGTAAAGAAAATGTTAGATGTGTAAGCATACATTTGTATATTAAAAAGGTTCATTTTGTACGTTTGTGGAGAAGCAGACACATAACTACAGTACCGAATTGCTGTGGTGCGTGGGTAGACGTCAGAAGTACATGTATGAAATCAGTGTATTACATAACTATTCTCTATTCTTATTTCATTTGTCTGACAATACATTGCAGGTTCATCGAAATAAAGATCAAGGAAGAAAAAAAATATATTCACCACACCAACACTTTTCATTTTTTTGCCATCGCTCGTTGATGACACTTTTGTTCAGACCAGCACTTCACTAAGTTCTTTATTTACTTACGAAAGATAGATCGACCCTTGTCTACTCAGGACAAAGTGCTGTCTTGTCTGTGAAGCTGAGGCTACTTATTCTGAAGAGGGCTTCTACTACGAGCTGCCCCCGCAGACGTCCTGTCGTGAGTACAATTCTGCACACATCACTATCCGTTTCTGTTAAAACTTAAACCATTCCATTGGATTTGGAATCAGGTACCTTTAGGTATATGGTCTCTCTCTCCAGGCGTACTTGTCTTTGTAGACATTTTTTTTTTAAATTCTATTTTTTTTTTTAAATCATCACTCACTTGGACTATCTTAAAGTATGCCGAGCTATATACTACACCCGATTTTTTGGGGGGCTAGGCGAGAGTAATAAAAAATAAATGATGTGAATCTCTGATGCTAATTTTGATATCTTTTCTATATCTAAAGGCTGTTCATTCAATAAGTTTGTATTTATGTTTCATCCATACTACATTATGGATGTAAAATATTGTCTTTACTCATGTTTCTTCTCCTCCCCCTTCTTCTTCTCCTGCCAAATCTTCAAACCGATTCTTCTGTGTCATTTTTTGGCCAAATTTTGGCACAAAGGTAGGGTGGGCAAATACCCCCGGACATTTTTTTTTTCATTTTTTGGTATGGGGCAGTAAATTATTATTATTTTTTGTTGCCATTTTCAGACCAAAACTGTATATTTTTATATTTTTATCTCCTGTGCTCTTTAATTACAGCCGAACGACCTGCAATTTGCTATGGGGGTACATATAACAATATAACAAATGCTCAAAGAAATGTTTTCATTTTTGGCATTTACCTCTTCAATATACGATTTTGGGGGGATTTGGGAGAGATAATTGGCTGTTTTCCTCATATGACCATATATGGTGTTGCCATATTTGGTCGTATCTTTATTCCTATGGCTAGGTGGACCAATTCAGTCAGCCAATAGGAGAGAGCCTTTCAAATCACCCATGCATTTTTAAAACCGGACCTGCTTGGTTTAAATAGTCATTCCATCCAACTAACTCTTACATGTGCAGGGCAACTTCACTGCCCCCTGACTCCAGTCCTTGTGTTGTAAATATACTGTGTCATACTGAAGTTATGATCAATTAAGAGGGTTCAAATTTTACGCCTGCAAAAATTTTCTTGCAGTGTTTCTATCATAAATACAATGCTCTATATTCCTGTCTGTATATATATAGCGATGGCTTGTTTACTTCCTTTCGCTTACACCAAGAGTACACAAAGGCTCATTTCCCTACAAGTGGTTGTGTATCATTTTGTTAGCAAAATTTTTGTAATTGTGGTATCACTGGTATGTGTCAGTGTTACGCATCAGAAATTTGTAGTAAGTCCACCAAAATTTTTCGAATTGAAACTTTTCACAACTTGAGTGGGTTCCGAAGAACTCTCCGTTGCGTAATGCAACATTTTCTTGACTACCAGATTGGGAAAATTCTTCCGCAGAAGAAATTTCGGCAAGGTTTTAGTTGTTTATATTAAGAAATTTGCATGATACTTGTTGGTCCATTCGCCGCTGGAAGAGTCCATTCTTGTTTGCGGGGAACATTTGTTAAAATTCAAGTCTGGACTTGGGTGATTATGAAAAAATCCATTTTTTTTTTGATGTTGGGAGGGAAATGGATGAAATATATTGTACTTGCTCTCGCAAATATTGCCTTTTTAGTTATTAATATTATAATAACCCATCAATTTTATGAAGTATTTTTACAATTTGAACCGCTGAACTCTGACCTATGCCTATGTATGTACGTGAATTGTCTTTTGTTTATACATGCACTGTACTGTGCTTTGTACTGTGTTCCTTTATGAGTCCTGGAATTTTAGTAACGGAAAGGGCCGAAATGATAATTATGTAAATAAGCTAAAGACAACGTGATTGGCTACAGTTGCATATGTGAACGGTTCTTTTGGTACTTTTGTAAAGAACCAGACACAAAACTGTAGCGACGAAATTGGTGCGTGGGTAGACGTTAGAAGTACATGTATGAAATCAGTATATTACATAACTATTCATTAACTTCAAGTTTCATTTGTCTGACGATAAATGAAGTACAGAATTACATGTATGACATCAGCATATTACATGACTATTCACCAACCTAAAATTTCATTTTTCTGACGATACAAAAAAAGGTGAAGGTTCACCAAGATCTCAGAAGAATAATTATATTTACCATACGAACAGTTTTCACTTGTGCCATCGCTCGTTGATGACACTTTTGTTCAGACAAGCACTTTACTAAGTTCTCAATTAACTTACAAGTGATCGATCGGCCCCTGTCTACTCATGACCAAGTGTTGATTGTCTTTGCAGCTCAGGCTTATTCCGAAGGTGAAGAAGACTCATACTACGAACCGCCCCAGCAGACGTCCTGTCGTGAGTAAAATTCTGCACACATCACTGTCTGTTTTTTTCCAAACTCAAACCATTCCATTGGATTTGGAATCCGGTACCTCAGATAATGTGGTCTCTCTCTACCGGTGTACTTGTCTATGTAGAAATTTTTCTTTTATTTCATTTTGATTTTCTTCATAATCTTTGATCATTTGGACTATCTTAAAGTATTCTCGGGCTATAATCTATATTAAAGTTTTTTTTTTGGGCTAGGCGAGCGTTATAACAACTCGATGATCTAAATATATGATGCCGGTTCTAATATGTTTTCTATACCTGAAGGATATTTATTTGATAGGTATGTACTCCAATCTTCTTTTTATTGATCTGCATTCTCATAAACCATCGATTTTATGAAGTATTTTGACGATTTGAACCTCTGAACTCTGACCAATGCCTATATAAATATATGTACATGAATTGTCTGCTGTTTGTTCTTCTGCTGCACTGTTTTTTGTACTGTGTTGCTTTATGAGTCCCGGAAGGGGAACGAAAAGGGCTGAAAGGATCTAAGTAATCTAAAATCACCTTGATTGGCACCTGGCTTCATGTGCATATTCATTTGCAGGTTCATCGAAATAAAGATATCGGAAGAATAATTATATTCATCATACGATGCTTTTGATTTTTTGTCATCGCTATAGTTGATGACACTTTTGTGGAGACAAGCACTTGCATGTAATTGATCAACCCCTATCTACACAGCGCAAGTGCTGCATTGTCAGTGCAGCTGAGGCTTATTCTGAAGGTGAATAAGGACTCCTACTACGAGCCGCCCCCTCACGTCCTGTGGTGAGTACAATTCTGCAAACATCACTGTCTTTGCTCGAACTAAAACCATTCCATTGGATTTGAAATCAGGTAGCTCCAGTAATGTGATCTCTCTCTCTTAGTTTACTTGTCTATGAGACAGATTTTCTACTATGTTATTTCATTATCTTAAAGTATACCCGGGCTATATTCTATAATATAACTGACTTTCCCGGCGGCTCTATCTAGAGACACCTCAATTGACATAGAAGACCTAAGTGCGGCCATGGCAGATAGACTGGTGTGGTCAGAAGTCGTGCATGGACTTGCCCCGTCCCCCCGGGGGTCGACCGATGATGATGATGATGATGATATTCTATACCAGAATTTATTTTGGGCTAGTCGAGAGTTATGAAAACTCGATGATCTGAATCTCTTAAGCCGGTTTAAGTATGTTTTGATAAGAATGTATTTCAATCTATTCTCATAACCAATTGATTTTATAAAGAAATTAGACGTTCTAAACATCTGAACTCTGATTCATGCCTTCGTATGTAAATTAATTGTCTGTGATTTGAATTGTGTAGCTTTATGAGCCCTGGAAGATTAGCAACGGAAATTAAGGGCCAAAATAATATGTATTCAAGCTAAAGTCCACTGGATTGGCAACATTTGCATAATATTATGTGAAAGGCTCTTTTGGAGCTTTTGTAGAGAACCAGACACAAACCTGTATCGACGAAGTACATGTATGACATCATCGTATTACATAGCCATTCACCAACTGAAGTTTCATTAGTCTGACGATTTAAAAAAGTGCAGGTTCATCTAAACGAACATCTCGGAAGAATAATACTATTCGCCACACAAATACTTTTCTTTTTTTTTCATCGCTCATTAATGACACTTTCGTAAGACCAGCACTTTACTAAGTTCTTTATTTACTTACGAGACATCGATTGACACTGTCTACTGTCTACTCAGGACCAAGTGATATTGTCTGTGCAGCTGAGGCTTATTTTTAAGGTGCAGAAGACTCCTACTTTGAGCCACCCCCACAGACGCCATTTCGTGAGTACAAATCTGCACACATCACTGCCTGTTCCTGTTCTTACTGAAACCATTCCATTGAATGTGCGAACTAAAAAAAATTCTATTTGATGTGGAATCAAGTGCTTCGGATAATATGGTCTCTCACTTCTGGTTAACTTGTTTTTAATATGTAGACAGGCTTATGTCATATGTTTCACAATTTGTTGATCTCTTGGGCAGTCTTGGGCAGTCTTAGAATATACCAGGCTATATCCTGTATCGTATATTCTATATTAGAATCTATTTTTGGGTCAGGCGAGACATAACCACGGTTTGAATATTTTGCATGTGCAGTCGTTATTCATTGTGATCTAAGTTCAATGTTTAAGACCCCTGCCTACAAACAAAGAATGGTTAGTTGTCTTAAACTTTTACCTTTGGCCACAATGCATCACGACTTTATAAGCGCCATAGGAACTGCGAAATGGCTTATACATAATTGTAGCTTGATCGGGGAGGAGGGTGCATCTTACTTGCCACAGGTAGGACGGCGAATGAACATGGCTGAATATATTCCCTGCGACGTTGTACCAAGGGTCAGCACAAACGAAGACAGCATGACGCAAATACGTTCAGATCCCCGAACGCAGAAGAATTTTGAACCAGGTACTGTTGCACATATGTCTCCGAATCCGGTGTACGCAGAAGGATTCAATTTATTTGGAAATGATGCTAACAAGTCAGTGCCTGTCAAAGAGAACACCAACTTACCTGAAACCCGAAATTCCGCATGTCAGAAACTGACTAAAAACAGTAAAGCTGACAGTGGACATCACTCTACAACTGCCGGATACAAAGAACATGACGACAATGATGATATTTATGATTATCTGCCTGCTAGAACTGAAGCTGCTGTTGACAACGGAAAAATAGTCGCCTCTAATAATGTCGATGTTAATCCAAACACTTCTCATAATGGCACGACGGCTTCTAAAGCAGTAGTGCCAAAGGAGCAAATAGAATCAGCTTCGAACATCAATTCAGAATCCCCCCGGTACTCGAATCAGTTGTCTGGACCACAAATCGTTCAAAACACCACTATAAATCCGTGCCAAGCAGAGGCAGTGTATCAATCTGATTCTGGATACGCGAAAAACACCAGTGATCACAATTCGTGCATCCCCCTATATGCGACAACAACACCAACAATTACAACAACAAAAGGCGGCAATATTTACAATAACGTCATACCAAAAGGTAGCACTGATATTGAGATAACATACGATGATGGCAATTTGGAACCATATGCTGTCTCATACGGGTTCGCGGATTCAACGTACGCAAAGTTAAACGGATGCTACACTTCTGAAGATAACGCTGACAGGTCGGCTCCTGTACACGATAACACTAACATACCTGAAAACCGACATCTTCCTAAAGCATATCCGAGTGCCTACGGGTCCCCTGATTTATCGCACGCAAACGGATGCTCTACATCTGAAGACGACGCTGACAAGTCGGCTCCTGTAAACGATAACACTAACATACCTGAAAACCAACATCCTCAAAACACATCTCCGAGTGCTACAGGGAACGTCCTGAACAGGAACCCGATATACGTGCCAAACGCTCCACGACAAGCAACTTGCAGTAAGCACTCTAAAATTAAGGTTTTAGTTTAATATCATATATTTTACCAGATGTTAAGTCATTATGCACTCGTTTTTAGAGTTTTGGAGTGTTTATGCCCATAGGTTTAAACATTATTATTGCTGGGGATTGATACATATCTCTGATAGCTGATCTGTTTTCCCTGGATTTATTTTTTGCTCTCCGTTTTGTTTTTCTGTGACATGTTCTTTGGGTTGCCGAGATGAATGAAATTTAAAGGTGATTTTTTTGCATTTAAATCTGTAAAAGGTTGTCACTGTTCCCGGTCAATTCTGTACCCTTTTTTTCTTAAAGAAAAAAACTGTTACATTATTCTGACAGTGGTGGGCAGTTTGGCCAACACTTTCAATTTTCAATTCTATGTAATTTTTTTCAGGGTGTACGTACTTCTGGGTTGGCACTGTTCTGATGATAACTGCTTTGGTAGCGTCGTTAATCTGTGTCGGAGCCTGGTTCGACTTTAGAAACAACGTCCGGTACATTCCAAAGGTACCGCAACGTCTTTCATTCCGTTTCTAACTAAATCATGCATCTTTTTCTTGTAAGACATGTTTTGATCACTTCAAGACAATAGAAATGTTTTATTGGCATAAAAAACGTCGTGTCGCAGTTTACCATTTGACACAAATATGCGTTAAAAGATATAAGAAACAGTGTACCTTCATGAGCAATTCAAATGATCTTTAAAAGGCTCTAACCATCGTTATTTCAATGATCATGTTTTTTTTAATTCGTCCTTTCTGCTGCCCTACTGATTGATTAGCTATATAGGGCTGATAGATGATTGATTTGTCCATGTTTAAAATTGCATCGGTTTTCTTTATGATCTCGAGGGATCATGTACAAAGATAAAACAGTATTCATTGATGTTTTACTAGTAAGTTCTATTCTACCCGAGTTTGGGACACAGCATACACCTTTGGTGTCCTTGCAATAGACAATAGCTCGAATCATGCATGGTCACCCTAATGTAAACAATACCTCCACACCTCGTAAACCTGATACAGACAATACCTCCATCCTTAATCGCCCTGATGTAGACAATACCTCCATCCCTGGTCAGTCTGATGTAGACAATATCTCCATCCCTGGTCGCCCTGATGTAGACAATACCTCCATCCCTGGTCACCCTGATGTAGACAATACATCCATCCCTGGTTACCCTGATGTAGTCAATACCTCCATCCCTGGTCACCCTTATGTAGACAACACCTCCATCCCTGGTCCGTCTGATGTAGACAATACCTCCATCCCCGGTCACCCTTATGTAGACAACACCTCCATCCCTGGTCGCCCTGATGTAGACAATACCTCCATCCCTGGTCACCATTATGTAGACAACACCTCCATCCCTGGTCCGTCTGATGTAGACAATAACTCCATCCCCGGTCACCCTGATGTAGTCAATACCTCCATCCCTGGTCGCCCTGATGTAGACAATACCTCCATCCCTGGTCACCCTTATGTAGACAACACCTCCATCCCTGGTCCGTCTGATGTAGACAATACCTCCATCCCCGGTCACCCTTATGTAGACAACACCTCCATCCCTGGTCCGTCTGATGTAGACAATACCTCCATCCCTGGTCGCCCTGATGTAGACAATACCTCCATCCCTGGTCACCCTGATGTAGACAATACCTCCACCCCTGGTCACCCTGATGTAGACAATACCTCCATCCCTGGTCACCCTGATGTAGACAATACCTCCATCCCTGGTCACCCTGATGTATACAATACCTCCATCCCTAGGCCCTGGTCAATGTAATGTAGACAATACCTCCATCCATGGTCAGCCTGATGTAGACAATATCTCCATCCCCGGTCACCCTTATGTAGATAACACCTCCACCCCTGGTCATCCTGATGCAGACAATACCTCCATCCCTGGTCACCCTGATGTAGACAATACCTCCATCCCTGGTCGCCTTGGTGTAGTCAATACCTCTATCCCTATTCAGCCTGATGTAGACAATACCTCCATCCCCGGTCAGCCTGATGTAGACAATACCTCCATCCCCGGTCAGCCTGATGTAGACAATACCTCCATCCCTGGTCACCCTGATGTATACAATACCTCCATCCCTAGGCCCAGGTCAATGTAATGTAGACAATACCTCCATCCCTGGTCAGCCTGATGTAGACAATACAATGTACCTCCATCCCCGGTCACTTTGATGTAGACAATACCTCCATCCTTGGTCACCCTGATGTAGACAATACCTTTATCCCTGGTCAGCCTGATGTAGACAATATCTTCATCCCTGGTCAGCCTGATGCGAACACTACCTACATCCCTGCTTTGGACGCCACCTTCACCCATGGTCACCCTGAGGCGGACACTACCGACTTCGTTGATCGTTCTTCTACAAAGACATCAACAAATATGTCCTCCAACCAAACGATACCGCCCTTTGTCAAAACCGGACTTATTCAGAAACAAAGCACCAACGGTGTTGTTCAAAAAGGTATGGAATCATTTGCAAAAATATATTTTTTTGTATTACCTGAGCGGATACATGCTCTTCAACTCCTGGTTGTCTTTGTTTAGTCTGAAAGGAAAGAAAACATAGTAGCTATTGAAGACACTCTTGATACAATTGAATTGAATTCGATTTCTTTATTTGAGCTATGTCACCAGTTCAAAACAGCCGTACAAACATAAAAACACAAACAAATATACATACAACAAATCATAAACATTTTTATGAATTATCTAAACTGACATACGACCTCAGAAGACCTTGTATTATACTTGGTGTTGGATAGACCGAAAGAATCTGATTTCTGACATCATATGTGTCAATCATCATATGCTACCTTGTTACATATATAGCTAGACGCCAAACAACTGGAAACAATAGGTCAACAAAACAATTTTGAGGCAGAAGAACAGAGCCGAATTTATACTGCCGGCTGGGCAATATAAACGTTTAATTATTTCCATGAAAAATGGAAATATAATTTTGGGTGTGTCTGTGTTTACGGAGGATTGCAGTCAGCATAGCTCAAGAACGTCTTAAAGGATTATGACGGTATTTGTCTTGAGGGTAGGTGTTGAGAAGACGAAAGTTAAGGTCGATTCTGGGCCCCCTGGTATGTGGTCTTGGTACTGCAGCAGAACTTGTTTGGTAAATTTATTGATTTATTTATCAATCTTTAGGGTAGTCCCTTCAGTTAACAAGGTAACTGATTTCCAAGGAAGCCCTACGTAACATGACAAATCATAACAAATCAGGATACAAAATAAATAACTTAACATAAACTTCATTAGTGATCAATTACACAATCATGTAACATAAACAGTAATGATCAAACATAGGAGTAATAAATCAAACAACTCAAATGAAATCGCAAAGGTCATACAACGGAGGGTCAGAGGTCAGATGTCAAAAGTTAAGAGATTTGTATGTTTACCAGAGCCTGTTTAAATCTAGCGATTGATGAGGCTTGTTTGATACATGGACTTAGCTTGTTGTAGGTAGTAGCAGCCAAATGGTGGTAAATGTATGAACTGCCAACATCGCTTTGTCAGAATCTGGCTTTGATTTTAATATGTTATGTCTCACAGATCTCCCACATCTCACGGGTGTCAATGTCGCTCTGAGAAGAAAAGCTTATCAAACAAGCACCAACGATGGTATGGCTGCCTCTTATGCCGTCGATGGGGATACCAATACCCGCCTCCTTGACTCTGCCTACCATCATCAATCGTGTACACACACCAATGAAAGAGTAGCTGACCCCAGTTGGTGGGTGGATCTTGGGTTCCAGTTAATGATTGAGAAGTAAGTCTATGGCACTATCTTCACCTTCGTTAAAAACTTACTGTAATTCACTTTAAGTTCACGGCAGCAAAATTCCACGGTGTAAGAAAAATCGACATTTTCACTGAACTTTAACTTCACGGTGGTAGCAAGTGACATGCAGAAAGGATGGGTGAAGGAATCATAAATAGGTTTTTCACTGTGATGATAAGTTCACGGTTCAGCGGTGACAGTGAAAACAGTGAACTTAAAGTTACAGTGAAAGAAACAAGAACTGCAGAGTATGTTCTCCGCGCCGTTTTTTTTATGGACACATTATAACTCGAGCTGGCTCCGTTGAACTCCTATTGGACAACGTCGCGACGAGGTCAAAAACTTCCCGCTCCAAAATGTCACAAACTGACCTGCTCATTGCAAGATTCAAACTACGGTGTTGTCCCCTGTAACAAAGCGTTGCTTGCGACGGGACCGTGGGGTACTTAACGGCTGTGTTTTGTCGCAACCTTTTTTTTATATTTTACAAGTTTATATCTTCAACACCCTTAAGCGTGCCAAGAAAGGAACAACAACTTCTTTAACAATTTGATAATTTGGGGAGTATTCTCCATTCGGAAAACTAATTCCCCCTAAACACCAACGTTCTCAACGTCGCGGACGGTGCTTTAAGTTCCAATATCTTTTGTTAACAGGACTTGATCTAAAACATATAGCAAAACATAAGGGACAAAGGGAATCAATAGCATCGGCTTGTAACAGTATAATTATGGTTGAATTCTTCCGACAGACTTGTGTCAATTAACTAAAAAAACGCATTGGATTTTTGTATATTGGCGTAAAAACTCAATGTCTTTAATATCTACAGAGTAGTCACCTTCAACCGCCAGGACTGTTGTTCGGAACGACTCAACCCCTTCAACATCCACATCGGGGATTCCAGCCAGGTCAGCACAAACCCCAAGTGCGGCGGTCATCATCGAATCGACGTGAATCAGCCGTCCATTTCCGTCTCTTGTCAGGGGATGCGGGGACGCTATGTGGGCGTTCGTCTTCCCGGACCCTCCCGAACACTGAGCTTGTGCGAAGTCCAAGTCTTTGTGCGCACCTCCACCCCTGCTGTGGACACTACCTGTGCTGACCATACATCTATAACGACATCAACCGATATGAACTCCAACAAAGCGACGCCGCCATTTGTCAAAACCGAGCTTGCTCAGAAAGAAAGCATCAATGATGTTGCTGCACCGAAATCATCTATTCAAAAAGGTATGGCATATTCAGCAATAATGTTTGTCTTTATATTTGTGTCTTTGATCAACCGAGGAAAGTCCAGAAACTTTTTTTTCTTTTTTTTCTTTTTTAGCCCATCATTCTTAATGGATAGTCAGCTCTGGATATCGACTTTTGAATGTTAGATCATAACAAGTTGTTAATCGCTACCAAGCATAATGGATATGCTCTCCAAGAAAACATTACACTATGTCATTGATAACGGAGATATGGTTGATCAAATTTGAGTTTTTACAGCTGGTGTTTATTATGTTTATGCACTGTGAGTGTTTTGAAGCATGCTTTAGTCATTTATTGCAAACCATTTCGGTTAACAGTGTACTTGTATCTGACCTCAAACGTGAAAGACACTGTAAGATCTCATAACAAAATTTGTTTAGCATTAGGCATTGATCTTGATATTTCACGTTTTACAGAACCCCCACATCGCACGGGTATCAATTTGGCCAGGAAAAAGACAGCGTACCAAACAAGCACCGCATGGGGTAGGCCTGCCTCTTACGCCGTAGATGGGAACATCGACTCTGCTTCCGGACACCAATCCTGTACAGACACTAATGTGGGAGTAGCTGACCCCAGTTGGTGGGTTGATCTTCGATTGCTGTATAGGATTGACAGGTAAATGTATGGCATAACATCTCCTTTGGTGAAAAAAAGGTTTTCATTGCAGTTGTTTTCCTAGCCAGTAGGCAGTATGTAGGCAGTATAACTCGAAATGCTGTGACATGGGCCCCCATTAGGGGAATATTTGCCCCAGTTTGGAAACTAATAGGTGGTAGCTGGCACAGCATGCATGGAAAACACTGTAAATATAGATTTTCCTGTTATGCAAATATATAGCATCTGTAATCAATGATATGGGCATGTAACAGAAGTAAACGATGGTTTAATTTTTTTGCAAGATTGGTATCAATTAACATCGGATTTAGATAAACTAACGCTAAAACTCCAAATTTTTCAAAAAAAATTTCCAGTTGCTTGATGAGTAACTTTTTTTAGCATATTTTACTACGCGGATGTCTAACCTTCATCAACGTAACGCTTAAACTCAAAGTCTTTAACACCTACAGGGTAGTCATCTTTCCCCGCCGGGACGCCTGTTGTTGGGAACGAATCAACCCCTTCAACATCCACATCGGGTTATACAGCCAGATCAGCATGAACCACAAGTGTGGCGGTGACCATCGAATCGACGTGAATCAGTCGTCCATTACCGTCTCGTGTAGGGGGATGTGGGGACGTTACGTGGGTGTTCGTCTTCCCGGGCCCTCCCGAACACTCAGCCTATGCGAAGTCCAAGTCTTTGATATTTTATTTGGCAGCATAGCTTCTTCGTGCAACGTCATTTCGTGCATGATCAGTCAAAATCAAGGAGAATGTTGCTAAGACCACGTAAAGATACTCTTGGCACCTCAATTGATGCGAAAGTGCAAAAAATTACCCTCATTATAAAATGTAAGTGATCAGTAGAGTTTTACAAATGACTAAATGCTGTTAACCAGATATAAAGTGAATTATTTATTCTTTAATTTTCACATTTAATAAAAGATTTTGGAAAGTCTCACTCAGAGCTCGAATACATTTTGTGTAAGGAGAAGTTTACGACAAATACCGTATGCTTTACGATAGGAAAGGACGCATTATATGACATTGGCCATGGTATCCGTGTTCCGGTATTTTTCTGCAATCTACTGTATATATATTTGGTCATTTTGCTGTTTCTTTGTGCTCTTTACAGTATGGTCAGCTTCTTTTTTTAGAACAGGCTGCGCAAGCGGATGCCATTTGTGTAATCAAATCAGCTATGCACAGCTGCACAGATAGCCTAACTCACGTTATGTACGTAACGGTAACATTGATCCTATCTAATATAAATTTTTCTCTTGCAATAACATAGTCATAAAAATGTATAATTTGTTTTTTACTGCCGGTCCGAGACGTAAGCCAAGTTATTAGTCTCGATTGAATTAGATTTTAGTGCAAGACAATTGCGTCCAAATTTTACTGTGATAGCTTGCTTGATATTTTTTGCGCATAAAATATAAATCAACATTTTGGCTGGCTACAAAAAAGGCGTTATCGTGTATCTTAACAACAGTTTGTATACTTAAATTGCGATATCGGAGTTAAGTATATCCCCTATCTTACTGAACCCGCTGCACGTTGGGGGCGTTGCTGCGACCTAAACTGACTGTGTTATCCTTAATTTTATGATGGGAATCCTGTGAAAATCAGAAAGTTTGACTAAAAACACAACACACAAAGCGTAAGATTTTGTTTTATCCACAAAATTTGTCTAGCGTGCCCAGTAAGATATGGGCTTAAAAGCAACGTTATACTTAAGAAAATATTTGAAATATATGAGTACATGACATAAGATTTCTTTCCTGAAGCAATTGCGATATCTACTAGTATTTATCTCTTTTTTTTACAACGGGGATTTGTCAATTATAATCCATACACCTTTTACTAGTAACTGTAACTTTGAAATTAAGATTATATACTGTTTATTTGCAACATATAACTGTTCGACTTTGGAAGATCATTTTTGTTGCACATTTTACGATGACAAACTTTAATACTTTGTTGGAGAATTAGGTAACTGAAATTATGAAACAGGCACATATATGTTAGGAATATTCTATGAATACGTTACGATTCTAAGACTATGCTATGTAGCTTGCTCTTATTTTCAAGTTGAATAAGAAATTGTGTAATGTCGTCATTTCAATGGAATTTAATTGTTTACAAATGATAGTTGAAAAATGATTGCTTGCAAATGGTCTGCATACAATATGTTTTTTTCTTGGTTCCATTTATTTGCATTGCATCGCTCAACATAGATACTGATAAACAAAGCACACAAACGTTTTATTCAATCATAAAACAGTTTATAAGCTTGACGTAGTCATGTAAGATATATTTGTAACAATGCATATGATAAAATTTAGTTTGTCCCTATATTTGTGACTGCCCTATCATACAATTATGTTGCGAATTTTTCAATTCATAATTCATCATCTTCAATTAAATACGCCACTAGTTTCGTTTCAGTTTGTCTCTGTGCCTGCTACAATTTTACCAGTGAGACCTTTCAAATTAGTCTCCATAAAAATCTCTGATTACTTATTCCACACGCAAAAGGTGTGCAAATAATTCCCAACATCGTAGAAATTCCTTGAATTTGTCACCTTTCATATTTTTCCCTTCTTCTATAAACAAGAATGGAATGTCGCAAACAGACAAGGTAAGCTACATAAGCACAGAGGAAAGTGGGGGAATCCCAAGACAGAATTTTATGATTAAGTAATGATAATTACTTTTAACGGAATTTATACAGAATATGGGCAATAGCGGATTAGTGTTCAATATTTGTTGAATAACTGTTTCTGAATTTTTGCTGTTTTGATTTTGTGGTTCCATATGTGTCTCGTTGTAACCTGCCATGCTATTATTTGTTTTTTTTTTCATTTTTGAGAAACGGAATAAAGAAAGATTCCAAGAAAATAAGGCGCATAATATAAACCATTTGATAAGATGATGCAAGTTAATGATTTCATCAATACCATTACAAAGGTTTGAAACGAACTATGTCTGTAGACACGTTAGTGGACGTTGTCTATTACAACCCAAATTGTCATTTACACGAGAGTCGGGTCGGCTATAACACTAGAGCACAGTGGTCCGAAAATAGCCAAAACCCTCAATAAAATCATTCTAACGGCATTAATAAAGAAATATTTGGAAAAAAAATCTGGCTGTATTTGCTAAGTCTATATGTATCCCAAATGTCATTTGGCCCAAGGACGACCGTGATTAATCGCTTTGAAGATTTGACAGGAGAAGGAGAAAGAAACATGACCAAAAACAACACATACCTATAGTATGGTCGAAATACGGTCGACATATTGTACCAATAGCCGTGCAGTAAAGGTAGCCTTTGACCGCTACAAAGGCATTTGACCATCAGTTTAATTAATCATTGTTTTCAAACACTCTGAGTTGCTTGATTTATTACTCCTATGTTTGATCATTCCTGTTTTATGTTATATGATTTATATGATTGTGAATTGATTACTCATTAAGTTTATGTTAATTTGTCCTTTTGTATCCTGATTTGTTATGATTTGTCATGTAATGTTAGGGCTCCCTTGAAAATTAGTTACATAATTAACTGAAGGGACCATCCTAAAGATTAATAAATACTGAAGTCAGTGCAAAGTGTTTTATTGTTTTCTTAATTGACTATTGTCTATTATACCTCCACTGAATCATTTTTTTTGTAACATTGTTTATTCCTATCCTCATATCAATCGATCTATATATCTGCTTTTCTAGCTAAATCTGGAAATATTGGAAATCAGTTACATAGTTAACTGAAGGGACAATGCTAAAGATCAATAAATACTGAAGTCAGTGCAAAGTCTTATATTGTTTTCTTAATTGACTATTGCTTATTATACCTCCAATGAATCATTTTATTTGTAACATTGTTTATTCCTTTTAATCTTTTTAAAGAGAGCTAGCTTCAAAGTACCGCTAGCCTTCATTATTCCGCCGGATACCCTGAGACAGCCATCACACACACACGCAGACAACAACAACGGTATTATCGATGCCTTCACAAAAATATCTTGAACACCTGGCTTTCTGAGGTGTGTATACCTCGGGGATTACTCATACTGAATCAGAATATATGTCTAACACCATTCTTTCTTTCTGAGGCATCGTGGTCTTATGAAACCTGATGTCCTTATATGTGGCTCTAGTGTTTAAATCAATTTACTATGGGAGCATTCAACAAAGAATTGCCCAACAAAAGTGCATAATTTTAATGTGCCGTCGTATATCAGTTCATTCATGTCATAGATATTCCCCTATATAAGCAATCGATATACAAGTTCACTTTAGCAAAGGCAAAAAATAGTGGAGGAAAATGTTGGATGTATAGACATGTATATGAATATATGAAAGGATCTTTTGGTAATTTTGTTGAGAACCAGACACAAAATTGCAGCATTTAAAATTGCTTCGGTGCGTTGTGCGTGGGTAGACGTCAGAAGTACATGTATGACATCAGCATATTGCAAAGTTTATCAGTCTGACGATACAAAAAGTGCAGGTTCACCGAAATGAAGATCTCGGAAGAATAGTCATTTATACCATACGAATACTTTTCATTTTTTTTGCCATCGCTAGGTGATAACACTTTTGTTCAGACAAGCACTTGATTTGCTTACAAGTGATCGATCGGCCCCTATCTACCACCCAGAACCAAGTGTTGTATTGTCTGTGCAGCTGAGATTAATTCTGCAGGTGAAGAAGACTCCTACTACGAGCCGCCCCCACAGACGTCTTGTCCTGAGTACATTTCTGCACACATCACTGTCTGTTTCTGTTCAAACTAAAACCATTCCATTGGATTTGTAACAAGAGTTCTACGACCTCATACCTTCGTCAAATGATTTTGACCTTTATGACTGACGTATTAGGAGTGTTTTTCATCAATCATCAATCATACCAGTTGACCCTCTTCACCCAAATAACATAAGTTGTCCAAACCTCCTTGTTATGACTATGAGCTTAACAAAGAAGGTTATGCTAACATTTATCATCAATTATGCAAATAAGCTCCCTCCTTATTAGCATAATTTGATTCAATGGTGTTCACATTCACACAACTTCCTAATGCCACAAGTATGAAATTGCCGTCATTTACTAGTATGGAATTATAGTTGTTTCTCATTAATTATGCTAATTAGGCCCATATTTGCATATTTCCTGTCTATCAACATTCCTCTCTTCCTTAGTTACAAATGTCACATATTTGAATAGTCATATCATGGAACACAGCAGATTTTTAAAATGGCCTCATTAATTATGCGAGTAAGAATTTCATTTGCATAATTATCATCCAATCATACAAAGCATCACGTAAGCTATCTACATACCAAAAATCATGACCATCCATCAAGACCATCTCGAGTTATAGTTTTTCTCATTAATTATGTCAATGAGGTTCTCATTTGCAAAGCTGATATCTATTAATATTTCTCTCTTCCTCAGTTACATATGTCACATGTTTAAGAGTCCTATCATGGAAATTGATGGATGTATAAACTTTCCTCATTTATTATGCAAATTAGATACTGATTTGCATAATAAGTATCTAATCATGTACATCAGCACTCAAGCTATGCACTTACAGAAATTTATGACCATCCACCAAGCCCTTCTTGAGTAATTCCCTTTCACAGTCTGAAGCAAAACCTGCCCCTGCTATAGCCAACCCATAGGTCTGCTTGGAGACTACCTTACCATTATGCCTACAGCTGGCTCACAGCCAATTTGTGTAACTGACGTTTCCTGCCCTCAACATGACCCCTCAGGACCTCCTTGCCCTATCCATGACGCCTTGGAAAACAACAGCCGACACGTACACATACTTCAGCATACAATGTAACACATTTTTACACTTTTCTCGTTAATTATGCAAAACACTTCGCCCAAAATCTAATCATCTTGAGATTTCCCACATACACACCGACACACCAACTACGACAACAAACCATCCAGGCGTTCTCGACTTATTCTGTTCACTAACAGACACACAGACAAGCACCATCGAATAACCTTGTCGACGAAACCATTCGTCGACGAAGGTAATAAGATACCTCGAGTAAAATGCTCTCTCTCTCTCTTAACGGGTTTCTTGTCTATGTAGACATTGTCAAGTTCTTTAATTTCAATTCTATACAATCTTTGATTGCTTGGGCAGTCTTAAATGATCCCTGGGCGATATTCTATACCAGAGTTTATTTAGGGCTTGACAAGAGTTATGAAAACTAGAAAATCTGTCTCTCTGATGCTGGTTTTAATGTTTTCTTTATCTGACTGATGTTTATTTGATAAATTTATATTTCAATCTTCTTTCATTGGTATGTAATCTCAAAACCCATCGACTATATGAAGTGTTTTGACGATTTTTACTCTTTGAACTCTGAACTATGCCTGTTGCTTGTACATGTGATGTACTGTGCTTTGTACTGTGTTGCTTTGTGGTCCCTGGAAGATTAGTAATGGAAAGAAATAAAAAGATATGTAAATAAGCTAAAGTCAGCTTGACTGGCTACATTTGTTCATGTGAAAGGCTCCGTTCGTACTTTCGTAGAGAATCAGACACAAAACTGTAGCGACGTAATTGATTTGGTGCGTGGTGCGTGGGTAGACGTAAGAAGTACATGTATGACATCAGCATTTTACATAACTATTCATTAATCTGAAATTTTATATGACTGATGATAAAAAAGTGCAGGTTCACCAAAATGAAGATCTCGGAAGAATAATCGCATTCACCGGATGAATACCTTTCATGTTGTGCAATAACTGGTTGGTGATACTTTTGTTCAGTCATGATTAATCGCTTTACTAAATACTAATTTACTAGCAACATCCACCCCCATCTACCCAGGACCAAGTGTTGTATTGTCTGTGCAGCTGAGGCTTATTCTGAAAGTGAAGAGGACTCCGGAGCTCTCACTACGAGCCGCCCCCGCAGACGCCCTGTCGTGAGTACAATTCTGCACACATTACTGTCTGTTTCTGTTCAAACTAAAACCATTCCATTGGATTTGGAATAAAGTACCTCAGGTATATGGTCTCTCTCTCTACCGGTTTAATTGTCTATGTAGACAATTTCTTTAATTTCAATTCTTTAAAATCTTTGATTGCTTGGGCAGTCTTAAAGTATCCCTTGGTGATATTCTATACCAGAGGTTATTTAGAGCTAGACGAGATAATGCAAACTATATGATCTGCCTCTCTGATGCTAATTTGAACGTTTTCTTTTCTGCATCTGACGGATGTTTATTGAAAATGTGTATTTCAATCTTCTTTTCTTGGTATGCAATCTCAAAACCCATCGATTATATGAACTGTTTTGACGATTTGACTCTTTGAACTATGCCTATATATATATATATATATATATATATATATATATATATATATATATATATATATATATATATATATATATACGTGTACGTAAATTGTCCGTTGCTTGTGCATGTGATGTACTGTGCTTTGAACTGTGTTCCTTTGTGATCCCTGGAAGATTAATAATGGAAAGGACAAAAAAGATATGTGAATAAGCTAAAGTCAACTTGACTACATTTTGTTCATGTGAAATGCTCCGTTGGTACTTTCGTAGAGAACCAGACACAAAGCAACTGTAGTGACGAAATTGATTTGGTGCTTGGTGCGTAGGTAGAGATAAGAAGAACATGTATGACATCAGCATTTTACATAACTATTCATTAACCTGAAATTTCATATGACTGTGCAGGTTAACCAACATGAAGATCTCGGAAGAATAACCGTATTCACAAAATGTAACCTTTCTTTTTGTGCCATTACTAGTTGATGGCACTTTTGTTCAGTCAAGCGCTTTACTAAATTCTCGATTTACTAGCAAGTGATCGATCAACCCCTGACTACTCAGGACCAAGTGTTGTATTGTCTGTGCAGCTGAGGCTTATTCTGATTGTGAAGAAGACTCCTACTACGAGCCGCCCCCGCAGACGACTTGTCGTGACGTGAGTACAATTCAAGTACCTCAGGTATATGGTCTCTCTCTCTCCCGGTTTACTTCTCTATGTAGACATTTTTTTTATTATTTTTGTTTACAAAAAAAAACTTTGATCGCTTGGGCAGTCTTAAAGCATACCCGAGCTATATTCTATACAGAAGTTTATGTTGGGCGAGACGAGACTTATGAAAACTAGATGATCTTTATCTCTGATGCTGGTTTTGATATGATTTCTTTATCTGGTGGATATTTCTTTGTTTCACGGCGGTCAAATTCAGGCTAAGAAATTCCCATGTCCAGCCAAATTTGAACGTTGTTATACACTTTTCTAAATGACATAATACGATCCAAACGCGTGTTCCATTTGGGGTCACCTTCGGTCATTGCGAGTTTTTACTGTTTAACCCTGTCTCGCTGTCATGCCTTTTTTTCCGCATCAGGAAAAACACAACGTTCACAAATATTAACCGTTTTCTGGCTCTGGACAGTACATATACTCGGACACTTTGTTGTGGACATTTAAAATGTAATGAAGATACTGTTCTCATTGTCGGTGACCTTGAATATCACAAGGTTTGTTTACGCCAGCGTCAATTACAACATCCCCCATCCGTGCGGAGTTCAAACATCGTTTAAAATTGATTCTGAGAAGGAAATTAACCTTAACTCATTAATGATGATGATCCACTGCATTTTGCAGCTCAGGTAGTTGTGGAAACAAACTCAGACTGCATTCAGCCTTTCTTCATTTCTTTCCACTGTGTATTTTCTTCCTGCAAGCGCGTAGCAACGGGGAATAATACTCTAGCAACCGACAACCGCATTTGTATTTCAATCTTCTTTCACTTTGCAATCTCATAACCCATCGATTTTATGAGGTATTTTGATAATTTGAACATCGGAACTCTGATCTAGGCCTATATATGGGCATGTTTTCTCTGTTGTTTGTACATGTGCTGTACTGTAAATTGTACTGTGTTGCTTAATATGCCCTGGAAAGGAACGGAAAGGGCCGAAAGGATCTAAATAATTCAAAATCACCTTGATCGGCACCCGGTTACATTTGAAAGGCTCTTTTGGTACTTAGGTACAGAACCAGATACGAGACAGTAGCGACGAAATGGCCTTGGTGCGTGGGAAGACGTAAGAAGTACATGTATGGCATCAGCATATTACATAGCTATTCACCAACTTGAAATTTAATTTGTCTGCGAAAGATAACATAAAAAAAGTGCGTTAATAACATCAGTATATCAAATAACTATGCCACAATCGAAAATTGCATTTGTCTGACGATACAAAAAAAGTGCAGGTTCACTGAAATAATAATCCTCTACACCATACTAACACTTTTCATTTTGTGTCAACGATAATTTAACACTTGTGTTCGGACAAGCACTAAAAGTTAGTTACACATGGTTTATCGGCCCCTATATACTCATGCAGAACCAGGTATTGTATTGTCTGTGCAGCTGAGACTTATTCTACAGAAGACTCCTACTACCAGTCGCCCCCATAAACGTCCTGTCATGAGTACAATTCTACACACATCACTGTCTGTTTTCGTTCAAAATATTCCATTGGATTTGGAATCAGGTACCTCAGGTTATATGGTCTCTCTAACCTGATTTACTTGTCTATGTAGACATTTTTTCAATTTTTTTTTTCGATACCTTTCATCGCTTGGGCAGTCTTAAAGTATACTCGAGCTATGTTCTATACAAACGTTTATGTTGGGCTAGACGATAGTTATAAAACTAGATGACCTTAATCTCTGATGCTGGTTTTGATATGATTTCTTTATTTGACGGATGTTTCTTTGTTTCACGGTGGTCAAATCCAGGCTTAGAAACTCCTATGTCAAATTTGAACATTGTTCTACTATTTTCTAAGTGACTTAATTTGATCCGAATGCGTGTTCTTTTTTGGGTCATCTGCGGCCATTGCGAGTTTCTACTGTAAACCCTCGCTGCCTGTCCCTTTTTTCCGCATCGGGAAAAAAATATATGTTCATAAATATTACAACCGTTTTCTGGTTCTGGACATCACATCTATTCTGACACTGTGTTTGGACATTTAACATGTAACGAATATACTATTCTCATTGTTGGTGACCTTGAATATCACAAGGTTTGTTTACGCCAGTGTCAATTACCACATCCCCCTATCCTATGACATGAGTTCAAACATCGTTTAATATTGGCTCCAAGAAGAAAACTAATTACCTCATTAGCGGCTCAAAATGACTGTAACGGTCTCCAGAGATTTTTGTTTTGGGGATTTTTGACAAATGCTCTTGATTTGAATTATGTGTGATTGAGTGTGAAAAATGTTTAAAAAAAAGACATTTTCATACATAGTTGTTGACATTTACTATATTGAATTTCAGAAATTGAAAAATCCTATGAACAAAAAAAATTTTCGATCAATTCCTAGTCGACGGAAAATATAAAGATGAGATATTTCCATTGACATTTGGAGTCAATCTTAAACGATGTTTGCCTAAACAAGAGGCCTCCCTTGAATTTGAAAATGATCATATTCAGGATCAAAATCTTTAAAAATCAGCAAATCAATGCAAAACCAGAACGTTCGAAATATATAAACTTGCTAACTTGATTTCATTTTGAAAACATTTTCCACACCCTACCATTTTGTTCATTTTTAAATGGTTTACCTTCAGCCGAAATGTTGCCTCGTGTAACCCGATATTTTGCCAAACGCTCGTAGCAATGGGAAAAAATACCCCAGCAATCGACCACAGCATTTGTATTTCAATCTTCTTTCACTTTGCAATCTCATACCCCATCGATTTTATGAGGTAGTTTCATGATCTGAACGTCTAAACTCTGACCTATGCCTATATATGGACATGAATTGTCTGCTGTCTGTGCTGTACGGTGCTTTTTACTGTGTTGCTTTAGAAGCCCAGCAAGGTTTATAACGGGAAAGGATGAGGGGATCTGTAAATAAGCTGAAGCTGTAGTTATTGGCTACATTTTTATATTTTTAAAGGATATATTGGTACATTTGTGCAGAACCAGACGCAAAACTGTAGTATTTGCTTTGGTGCGTGGTGCGTGGGTACACGTCAGAAGTACATGTATGAAATCAACATATTACATAGTTATTCACCAACTTGAAATTTAATTTGTCTGGCAAAAGATAAGATGAAAAAATACGTGTGGCTGTTGTAAAACCTATTGCAAAAGTTTTTGACGGCTCCTCGTATCGCCTGCACGACCAAAAATCTATCTTCTTATGTTTCTTGTTTTTCCTTGTACAAAGAAACTTTTCTGTCAGCAAGAAATTATTCTGTATACAAGAATCCCTGATTTTAAGCACAAACAAGAATTTCTGTTTTGAGTTGATCACAAACAAGAATTGCATCTAAGGAATTTTTTCCTGAACTTTCTGAAACCAGGAAAGTTCAAGAAAGATATTCTACTAGAACCAAATTTTCAAGAACAAATATATTTAGGAAAGAATCTGTTAGAATACCATATCTAACCAAACAAAAACAAATCTTATTTTTCTAATTTTTCTAGAAAATTCTTATTGGAAAACATCATGCTAGAAATATTTTCCTAACTTCAGAAAAAAAGGCATAAAATTCTTTACGTAAGACTTGACATAGACAAGACTTCGCAGAAGGTTTCTTGAATTTTCTTTGCATAAGAAAATATTTCTCAACATAATTAAACAAGAAAAATAAGAAAAAAACAGGAACCATATTTTTAATAGTGTGAAAAATGAAATTGCAAGTTGGTGAATAGTTATTGAATATGGTGATGCCATACATGCGCTTTTGTACTTCATTTATCGACAGAGAAATGATATTTCATGTTGGCGAATAGTTCTAGTTCCAGACACAAGCTGCAGCGCCGACATTGCATTGGTGCTTGGTCTGTGGGTAGACGCCAGAAATCAGCATATTACATAACTATTCACCAACTTCAAATTTCATTTTTTTGCCGATAAATGATTAACAATAATACCTGTATGACATCAGCATATCACATGATTATTCACCAACTAGAAATTTCATTTGTCTGACGACACAAAAAGTGCAGTTTCACTGAAATGAAGATCTCGGAAGAACAAACCTATACACATTTCATTTTGTGTCAACGCTGTTTGATGACACTTTTGTTCAGACAAGCAATTTACTAAATTCTTGATTTTCTAAAAATTGATCAATCGACCCCTATCTTCACACGACCAATTGCTTTTCTGAAGGTGAAGAAGACTCGAACTAAGAACCGCCCCCGCAGACGTCTTGTCGTGAATACAATTCTGCACACATCACCGTCTCTGTTTGAACTAAAACCTGCTTCCCTGCCTACGTGAACAGGTCAGAAACTAGCCCCTTGCTTTCCAGGTGGATTCTCAAAGAAGTCCTGTCCCTTGACCTAACCTTTGCCGAACTAAAACCATTCCATTTGAATTGACTTCGAATCAGGTACCTCAGGTAATAAAGTATCTCTCTTCCTGGTTATTTGGATGATAAAGTAGTATGTAGACATGCTTTTTTTCCATGTTTAACAATCTTTTATCGCTTGGGCAGTCTTGGTATATTGCCGGGCTATATTCTGTATAAGTCTTAGTGTTTATTTTGGTATTGTGCATGTGAAGTTGTGATGCAATGTGATCTAACTTCAATGTTTAAGGCCCCTGTCTAGAGACAAAGAATGTCCAATGTGACCTTTGTCCACAATATATCACGACTGCACATGCGCCCTAGAGACGGTGTGATGCCTCATACATAATTGAAGCCTGAAGGTGGGGGGCTGGTTAACCTTACTTGTCACATGCAGGAAGAAGAATGAACATGGCTGAAGATATCACCTGCAGCTGCGACGTTATACCAAGCACCAACAAAAACGAAGACAGCCTGACGCAAATACGTTCAGATTCCCAAACGCAGAAGAATTCGGAGCCAGGTACTGTTGCACATGTGTTCCCGAATCCGGTGTACGCAGAAGGATGCAACTCAGTTGAAAATGATGCTGACAAGTCGGTGCCTGTCAAAGAAAACAGGTACCAGGAACCAGGTACCGTTGCACGTGTGTTCCCAAATCCGGTGCACGCAGAAGGATGCAACTCAGTTGAAAATGATGCTGACAAGTCGGTGCCTGTCAAAGAAAACAGGTACCAGGAACCAGGTACCGTTGCACGTGTCTTCCCGAATCCGGTGTACGCAGAAGGATGCAACTCATTTGAAAATGATGCTGACAAGTCGGTGCCTATCAAAGAAAACAGCAACTGGGGTGGACATCACTCTACGCCTGCCGGATACAAGGAACATGACGACAATGATGATCATGATGATAATCTGCCTGCTATAACTGAAGCTGCTGTTGACAACGGACAAACAATCAGAATCGCCTCTACTGATATCGATGTTAATACAGGTGATAATTCAAACACGTCTCATATTAACACGACCCATTCCAAAGCAGTACTGGCAAAGGAAGAAATTAAATCGGATACGAACATCGATCCAGCATCCCCACAGCACCCGAATCAGTTGTACGTATCAACCATCGTTCAAAACAATACTATAAATCCGTACCTAGCAAAAGCAGTGCATCAGTCTGATTCTGGATACGCGACGACCAGTGGTCGCAATTCCTGCATCCCTCCATATGCGACAACAACAACAACAACAACAATTAAAACAACAAATACAACAGAAAAGGGAGGCGATAATGACAATTACATCATCCGAAAAGGTGGCGCTAATGTTAAGATACGAGAACCAGTCAACGTAACATACGATGATGGCAATTTGTTCCCAGATTCATCGTACGCAAAAGGATGCTACACATCTGAAGATGACGCTGACGAGTCGGCTTCTGTATACGATAACACTAACATACCTGAAAACCAACATCTTCCTAATGCATATCCGAGTGCCTACGGGTTCCCAGATTCATCGTACGTAAAAGGATGCTACACATCTGAAGATGACGCTGACGAGTCGGCTTCTGTATACGATAACACTAACATACCTGAAAACCAACATCTTCCTAATGCATATCCGAGTGCCTACGGGTTCCCAGATTCATCGTACGCAAAAGGATGCTACACATCTGAAGATGACGCTGACGAGTCGGCTTCTGTATACGATAACACTAACATACCTGAAAACCAACATCTTCCTAATGCATATCCGAGTGCCTACGGGTTCCCAGATTCATCGTACGCAAAAGGATGCTACACATCTGAAGATGACGCTGACAAGTCGGCTCCTGTAAACGATAACACTAACATGCCTGAAAACCAACATCTTCCTAATGCATACCCGAGTGCCTTGAACTTGAATCCGATGTACGTGCCAAACGCTCCACGACAAGCAACTTACTGTAAGTACTCTAAAGTTAATGTTTGAGTTTGATATTATCTATTTTATCAAGAGCAAACACATTACTTTTAACAGATTTTAGATATTTCCGCTCGTTTAGAGTTTTTAAAAGCATTCATTCCCGTAGGTTTAAACATTGTTATTGTGGGGATTGATTACTATCTCTGATAGCTGATCTATGTTCTGCAAATATAGATGCTTTCTGGTTTTCGTTTAGTTTATCTGTAATATTAGAGGTCTCATGGGTTGCCGAGATTTATCAAATTTAAAGTTGATTCTCTTGTTCAAGTTTATCACTATTCCTGATTAATTCTATACCCTCTTTAGGCACGGAAAAAACGTTTACATTATATTTGCAGTAGTTGTCAATTTGGCAAAAACCTTGAATTTTCTATCCTATGTATTTCATTTTCAGGGTGTTCGTACGTCAGGGTTGTCATTGTTCTGATAATAACTGCTTTGTTAGCGGTGCTTATCGGTGTCGGAGCCTGGTACTACTTTGGAAACAACGCCCGGTACGTTCCAAAGGTAATGTGACGTCTTTTATTCCGCTTCTAAATGTAGATCATGCGTTTTTCTCTTGTAGATGTACTTTTCTATACAACACATGGTTAAGCCATCAAAACAATCACTTAAAAACACATGTGTCTACATTTCAAACCTCAAAACTTTACCACCCCTGCAAAGCTGGATTTGTCAGGTTGCTTTAGGTAAAAAAATACAGTTCAACTCCAGCATTTTAACGAGCTGAAGACGGAAGTTTCAGATGAGACCAGGATTTTACTCCCATCCTAATATATTAGTCCAACCATAAGAGAAGGGTTCTGAGGTCAATCCGAGATCAAAACATGACAAAAATCTCCTATGTTGGCCAGATTTTTAAAATTCACATCCTTCTGTCCTCCCTAGCAGAAAACTGGACAATTATGACCAAAATTTGCCCAGGAAGAAAATTATTTCAAAAATAAGCAAGCTCAATAGTAAACTGCGCAACTCGATTAGCTGGTCCCTCCCCTGTAAGACATGTTTTGATCACTTCAGGACGATAGAAATGTTTTATTGGCATGGAAAAAGCCGTGTCACAGTTGACCGTTTGACACAAAAATGCGTATAGAAATACAGTAAACAGTTTACCTTCATGACCAATTCAAATTATCTTTAAAAAACTTTAACCATTTTAATTCGTCCGTCTTGCTGCCTTACCGGTTGATTAGCTATAGGGCTGATTTGTCCGTGTTTAAAATTGTTGCCAGTTATCTTTATGATATCGATGTATCATACACAAATATAGAACAGTATTCACTTGTGTTTTACTTTACTTGTAAGTTCTATTCTACCTGTAGCCAACCAAAGTTTTGGGCACAGCATACAGCTCTGGTAGCCATGATGTAATCAATATCTCCAATCATGGTCAGCCTGTTGTAGACAATACCTCCATCCCTGGTCACCCTGATGTAGACAATACCTCCATCCCTGGTAAACCTGATCTAGACAATACCCCCATCCCTGGTCACCCTGATGTGGACAATACCTCCATCCCCGGTTAACTTGATGTAGACAATACCTCCATCCCTGGTCAGTCTGATGTAGACAATACCTCCATCCCTGGTCAGTCTGGTGTAAACAATACCTCCATCCCCGGTCACCCTGATCTAGACAATTCCTCCACCCCTGGTCACCCTAATTTAGACAATACCCCCATCCCTAGTCACACTGTTGTAAACAATACCTCCATCCCTAGTCACACTGATGTAGACAATACCTCCACCCCTGGTCACCCTAATTTAGACAATACCCCCATCCCTAGTCACACTGTTGTAAACAATACCTCCATCCCTAGTCACACTGATGTAGACAATGCCTCCACCCCTGCTCACCCTGATGTAGACAATACCTCCACCCCTGGTCACCCTGATGTAGACAATACCTCCATCCCTGGTCACCCTGATGTAGACAATACCTCCATCCCTAGTCACACTGATGTAGACAATACCTCCACCCCTGGTCACCCTAATGTAGACAATACCTCCATCCCCGGTCACCCTGATGTAAAAAAATACCTCCATCCCCGGTCACCCTGATGTAGACAACACCTCCATCCCTGGTCACCCTGATGTAAACAATACCTCCATCCATGGGCACCCTGATGTAGACAATAGCTCCATCCCCGATCACCCTGATGTAGACAATACCTCCATCCCTGGTCACCTTGATGTAGACAATACCTCCACCCCTGGTAACCCTGATGTAGAAAATGCCTCCATCCCCGGTCACCCTTATGTAGACAATACATCCATCCCTAGTTAACTTGGTTTAAACAATACCTCAACCCCTCATCAGCCTGATGTAGAAAATGCCTCAACCCCTCATCAGCCTGATGTTGACATTACTTCCATCCCTGATCAGTCCGATGCGAACACTACCTGCATCCCCGGTCACCCTGATGCGGACGTAACCTCCACTCACGATGACCCTGCTGCGGACACTACCTGCGCTGATCGTTCTTCCGTAACGACATCAACCAATGTGACCTCCAACCAAACGACGCCACCCTTTGTCAAGACCGGACTTCAAGAAGAAAGCACCAACGGTGCTGTAGCACGTCCATTATCTATTAAAAACGGTACGTCTTCCTTTACAAAAATATTTTTTATATTACCAGATTGGAGGCATGCACTTCAACTCCTTGTCATTTTTGTTCAGTCTGAAATAAGAGAAAACTTGTATAGCATTTGGAGAAACTCCAATACAATCTAATCGAATTGGATTTCTTTATCTAAGGTATGTGACACATAGAAATCAGCCGTACAAATTAATACATAAAAACCTCAAACTATACAAACAACGATTTTTACACATTTTTTATAAATTTTCTAAACTGACAATACCACCTCAGAGGACATTGTATTATACTTGGTTTTCGATAGACTGAAGGAATCTGCTTGCTGGCATCGAATGCGTGAGGTAAGCAAACATTGACCTTGCACTCATTATGCTACCTGATATTTGGCTAGCATACTCGAATTAACATATGATCTTGAGTTACATAGCTGAACGCAAAACATCTGTCAACAATAGTTCATGAACAAAATGATTTTACGGCAGAAGAACAGGGAAAATTTACGATTTATGCTGATGGTACGGCAATCTAAACGTCTAATTATCTCCATGGAAAAAGGAGATATAGTTTTGGATGTATTTGTATGTCTGTGTTTCCGGAGGATTATAGTGACAATAACTAAAGAAACGCTGGATTGATTATGATGATGTTTGGTATGTGGGTCGGTGTTGGAAAGACGAAAGTCAAAGTTGATTCTGGGCTCCCTGGTATGTGAGCTTGGTACTCCAGCAAAGTTCAGTTTTTTTGGTATCTTTTGACTTGGACATGCTATGGTCTTGTTTTGTTGCTGTTGGCAGATAGCTTGTGATGTAAGGAATAAATGGTTCAGGTTTGGGGACCCTACCAGCTTGCTCTAAAACTACAGGGGCGTGTTTGTCAAAATCTTTCAAGGGGAATAACTGAACAAAGGAAAAACGAATGTCCTTGATGTTTAGTATACAGGTAGTATAGACAGTGATGTACACGATGAACTTCATATTATGCAAGTTGGGACAATATATTCACAAAATTGATGACGAAAATCTATATTTGTCGTGTTTTCCAGTGTAGGTCTCAAAGACATGTAATATATGCAGTTTATGGTAGAGGGAACATAAACAGATACCAATTTTGAAGATAAATTTTAAATGCATTATAAATGCAAAAGCGCCATAATGTATGTTTTTAGCTCGAATTTAATCGTTGTCAACTAACTTAGCATGTAGATAATATACCAAGATAAACAAAGAAACCCATAAAGTTTAAATATAAGTTAAAGATTCTAACAGAAGGCAACAATAATAGCAACCCCTATCTTTGACGTGTTTTTGATCGCCCGAAATCAAGTTTTCCCATTTAAAATAAAATTAACAGTCCTGAAACGTCATTACGTTTACTCAGCTATGGTGTTCGACTTTTGAATCTTGGATTATATAAAGAAGTGTATCACTAAAACGGATAATAAATAAGCTTTTCAATGATAGATAACACTTAAGAGCAGCTGTCTGTAAAAACCAAGCAGAATGATAAAAAAGTGGCCAAAGTCAAAAAATGAAATTCTCTTAGATTTTGTGTGGTGGTAGGGCCTTGGCCAAAACCTACAAAAATGGGACAGTTTTGAGTCGGAGGTTACCAGTTGCCATGGCAACGGCCATTTTTCAAAATGGCGGATTTTCGCCTTGTAAAGACCTCTCTCTCACTCAAAATGGACCATCTTTGGCCTACTGTACCTCCCACCAATGAGCAGAAATTTTGTTGCCTCTACCATATGTTATTATCCATAATTCAACATAAAAAAGGATGTAAAGTTTTGGTCAAAATGTTTAGGCAGTGAGGTGCAACAAACGTTTAAAGATGACCTGTTTTTGCAAAATTTCAAAACTGACAAAAAGCAATATTTGACGTTTTTAGCAAGCAATATCTTCTTAAAAGACACTTGGAATTCATTAATTTTTGGCACAGCTCTAGCTTAGACCATTATAAATATCAAATTTAAGATAAACTTTGGGTTCTCAATGGGGCGGGTCACAGTGACCCGAAGACTAAGCCATTGTTTTCATTGTAGCAGAATTGCAACTACAGAATTGTAGACGAAATAAACATGTGCAACTTGCTGATTGAGATGAAAAGGACTTTTCTTTAACTTTTTTATGCTGCCAGAAACCTGCCTGGCACTTACAAAAGTATTTTGTAACAGTTGACTGCTGGTTTCCAAGGCAACGACCATCTTTGTTCTTAACGGTGGATTGTTACATTGTTGCAGGAGGAAAACATCCATAGCTTGGCTATATATGTAAAGAAAATTGAATCCTGATTTTTTTTAGCAAAGAAACCTACCTATCGCTTATGAAAGTAGGTTTCGTCGGGAACCACCTGGTTACCATGGCAATAGTCATTAGCCAGCTTTCAAAGTTTCAAAATTGGTTCCTCAGCATTACAAATGTCTATTTTGACTACCAAGAAATTGATTATAATTATTTTATATAGATCAAGGCATGTAATTATATAATAAGCATTGAAGTCAGGCCGGGGCTTTGGGTGGGGGGGAGGGCGTATCCCCGTTACCAATGAAGATTTCATTCAAAACTTTAAACTTGGTGCAAAACTTGATAGCATCAAAGGAAATATAAAGGAATAATGAAAAGTGTTAAGTGTAATATTTCTAAATTGAAAGTCGGTGTCCTCGACTTTTTTTTCATTTCTGACAACCAAAAAAAAAACAATCATACAAGGTCTGGATGGTACTTTGTTCTGTGACCCCCTCGGACACCCTCAAAAATTGAACAATCTATGGATAAAAAATTGCTGAAATTGCGATGGCTAACTTGATGATTATAATGAAGATATGGATATAAGTTTTATATTTCCATATCGCATGCTTTTCTGAGTTTCATAGACGAAAAGTACAACAGTTGGGATCAACCTCCACTAACTGACCAGTCTAACTGGTTCAGACCTTTTAGCCTAGTGGTAAGCGTGTTGAATTCCCAAGCCGTGCGGATTGGGATCGGCGTGAGTTCGAATTCCGGGAGCGGTGTACTCGCCCCTTTGGGTTTTTACAGTGGTTCCCACACCGGCCCTGTGAGTGACGGCAAAGAGTACTCGCCCCTTTGGGTTTTTTACAAAAGTTTGAGATCAAGCATTAGGGTTTTAACAGAACCAATAAAAGCAGAATTGTTATCTCGCTAAATTCTAGTCATTCTTAAGAGGCATTTTCTCCTATCATCGGCAATGTTAAAAGTGGAGATAGGAACATCTACTGAGTCAAAAACAAGTAGTTAAGTGGGACACGCATAGCGGGTGTCGTGACTTGGGGGTCTTTATTGAGATTTTTTGTGCTCTACTACGGTGTAAGCTATGACCATTTTTGCTTCGCTGTGTGAAAACCACGGATAGATGCCAAGAAATACAATAACTTGAAACGTTAATTAGGGCACTACATGAGGGTTATATGGACACTTGAAAGCGAATTAAGCTGTTTTACACATTTTATTGTTGTTCTCTAAGACTTCAATCATTAACTGATCACTAAGTTCCTTACTCAATAATTTTGGGTATTCACTATATGGTACATAACGGCTCTCCATGGGGGTTATCAGGACTCCACAGATGTCATGTGGTATCATACCGTAGAGGTGAAAACATTGATAACGATAAAAGAACTAAGGAACATTGGGGAACATTTCTATTTGCCCGTTCCTAAGATTGATTTCCTACGTACATCGACTGGAGACTATTGTACCCACGCATGGATGAACTGCGGTAGACGCATTTTACTTTTAGTTTAATCTTTGGATAGTTTTGTGACAGATAGCTTGTGATGTAATCAAGGATGAGATAAAGAAGTGGGGTAGGTTCGGACCTTCTCTTGAAAATCTTCTAAGGAGAATAACTGAACAAAGTATGACGGATTTCCATGATATTTTTTCGATAGAGCTGGTTTAACGATTCTGCGTTATCTTTCCCAGGTACATGGCTGTCACGGGATTCATTATGGGTTGTGGACTCCGCCGGTACACAGCGGGTCAACAACGGAGTGACATATGACGCCGCAAAAGCCTTGGATGGGGACACTGGAACCTTTTGGAACCCTCAAGATACTGAGTTCAGGTACAACAACCGGTACATCACATTGGACCTCACAGCGCCCCACACTCTGACCCACATCGCAGTCAACAACTACGGAGACACGACCCATGACATTGCAGCCTTCACGTTGCAGAAGTCGCAGGTTGGGAGTCCGTACAACTGGGAGGACGTCGTGTCCGTTACTAACGTGCAGGGAGGGACGGACCAGCGCCAGGTGTTCGGCGGGTTCCAGGGAACAGCGCGGTATTGGAAGTTCGTGATCACGCGGACCCACTCGGGCTATCAGCCATACCTTACAGAGCTGAACCTCGGAACCTCACCAGGTAATGGGAAATGTCAGTCTTGTTTTGTTTTGTAACGTATACAAATATCGACAATAGGGAGGTTCACAGCAAATAGTCACGTGATATGGTGATTTGAAGCACACTTATTACAAGGGTACCTTTTAACTACCTTACAATTTTCGTGTCTAAATACCATACTCCAAAACGTACCATACTCAAAACGTGACGTTTTTTTACGTACGTAATTTTGACACGGACACGATGCCATTCTCATCCCTGAGGTACTCGGATATCGGATTTACAATTTTTGTTTCGCAAGGCTAAGTCCCTCGATTACAGAACAGCCTCATTGTTATAGAATGCATAAAACAAGTATACAGTAATATAGGAATAATCCTTCTCCTATTAGCGATAAATAGTCAAATCAAATCAGGGCCATGACACAAATACAAGGCCCTTCAAGAGTTCAGTTCATTACCTTCTTTTTCTGGAGCAATGCTGAATGGTCTGAGTGAAAATTCTTTTGATTAAAATGACCGTATAGTCTTCAATTTTATGATGGTCTATCAATTATGATTCTCCAATTGTATGCACAATCTTAAAAACAACTGTCTCTGCATCTGGATGTATCACATCAGATGTTTAGCGTGCTATTGCACCCCTTTTGGAAGTGCCAGGTAGGTTCCTTGCAGCATTAGAGAAATGCATCGATTTCCAACTTGCCAATCCTGCGGAACAAATTTTGAACGTTTGAAAGCTGGCTAATGACTGTTACATTGGTAACAAGCTGTCAGTTCTGAAGAAACCTCTTTCCTAAGTGATAAGTAGGTTCATTTGTTACATGAAAAAACTCATTTTCTTTACATATGTTGCCAAGCTATGGATGTTTTCCGCCTACAACAACGTAAAACCCCACCATTAAGAACAAAGATGGCCGTTGCCATGGACACCAGCAGTCAACTGTTACAAAATAATTTTGAAAGTGCCAGGCAGGTTTCTGGCAGCATAAAAAAGGTAAAGAAAAGTCATTTTCATCTCAATCAGCGAGTTTCACATGTTTATTTCGTCTACAATTCTGTACTTCTGGTGCAATGGAAACAATGGCTTAGTCTTTAGGTCTCTTTGCCCCGCCCCGTTGAGAACCCAAAGTTTATTTTGAATGTGATATCTATAATGGTCTAAGCTAAAGCTGTGCCAATAATCAATAAATTCAAATAACAAGTGATTTAAAAAAAGGAGATATTACTTGCTAAAAACGTCACAATATGGCTTTTTGTCGATTTTGAAATTTTACAAAAACAGGTCATCTTTAAGTTAAAACGTTTGTTGCACTTCACTGCCAAAACATTTTGACCAAAAATTTACATCATTTTTCATGTTAAAATATGGATAATAACATATAGTAGAGGCAACAAAATTTCTGCTCACTTGTGGGAGGTACAGTAGGCCAAAAGCCTCAGAATCGGGCTTTGATTTTGATATGTTATGTTTAACAGACCGCCCACATCTCACGGGTGTCAATGTCGCTCTGAGAAGAAAAGCGTACCAAACAAGCACCAACGATGGTATGGCGGCCTCTTATGCCGTCGATGGGGACACCAATACCCGCCTCCTTGACTCTGCCTACAATCATCATCAATCCTGTACACACACACATGAAGGAGAAGCTGACCCCAGTTGGTGGGTGGATCTTGGATTGCCATCTATGATTGAGAGGTAAGTAAATTTATATATGTATGTATGTATGTATGTATGTACTCATTTATCTATCTATCCATCTATCTATCTGCCTATCTATCTATCTATATATATATATATATATATATATCTATCCTTCCATCAATCCATCCATCCATTCATCCATCCATCCACCCATACAACTCACTCACTCACTCACTCACTCAGTCACTCACTCACTCACTCACTCACTCACTCACTCATTCATTCATTTATGTATTTATTTCTTTTTTTCCATTTTTTTATTTATTCATTTATTTATTTATTTATTTATTTAATTATTCTTTATTCCTTCCTACATTTATTAATTTATCTATTGATTTTTTTATTCATGTATTTATTGATTGATCTATTTATCTATGTATTTATGTATTTATTTATTTATCTATTTATTTATGTATTCATTTATTTATTCATTTATTTATCTATTTATTTGTTCATTCATCTATCCATCTATCAATCTATCTATATATTGATTTATTCATTCATTCATTTATTCCAATTTACCACATTTTTGAAATGATTAACATAACATGTGACCAACACATTGTCAAGTGAATGGCACCATCATCACCTTTTCTTTTAAATGTTTGTTTTCGGTTCCGTTTTTTTTTATGTAGACATTGTAATATAACTGGAGCTGGCTCCATGGAGATATCAGAGCAGTCCCTATTGAAGGATGAGGTCAAAACTTAACGCCCCAGATTGTTTACAGTGACCTGCTCATGGGAGGATTCCAACTACGGTGTTGTCATGAAACGTGGTCATTTGGCGCTTAACGGCCATTTTTTCTAACTTATTCTTATTTGACAAGTTTCTATCAAACATTCTTGGCAAGCCAAGAAAGGTACAGCACCTGTTTTTAAGCTAATCAGCGGCAAAATAAGTTTGGGGAGTACTCAGCCCACTGAAAACGCACACACCCTCAAAAAAAGGCCCCAACGCAACACACATACAATATGTTTGGATCAAGAGGACTATAGAAAAAACATGTATTGCAGTAGTGACAAAGGTACTAATAATCAATAATATTGGCATGTAAAAGAAAGAAATGATGGTTTATTCTTTTACCAGATTGGTGTTGATTAAGTCGAAACACATCGGATTTAGATTAACTAGCGTTAAAACTCAATGTATTTGATATCTTCAGGGTAGTCATCTTCAACCGCCAGGATTGTTGTTCGGAACGACTCAACCCCTTCAACATCAACATCGGAGATTCCACCCAGGTCAGCGCTAACCCCAAGTGTGGAGGTGACCATCGAATAGACGTGAATCAGCCGTCCATTTCCGTCTCTTGTCATGGGATGTGGGGACGCTATGTGGGCGTTCGTCTCCCTGGACCCTCCCGAACACTGAGCTTGTGCGAAGTCCAAGTATTTGTGCGCACTACCGCCACCCCTGGTCACTCTACTGTGGACACTACCTGCACTGATCACACTTCTTCTACAACAACATCAACAAATATGTCCTCCAACCAAACGACGCCGCCCTTTGTCAAGACCGAACTTGTTCAGAAAGAAAGCACCTATGGTGTTGTTGCACCGGCATCATCTATCCAAAAAAGTAAGGCATATTGAGAAAAGATATATGCTAAAGATTTGAAATGTGTGTCATTGATCAACTGCTGTTCGACTATTGAATGTCCGTTTATAACATGTTGTTTAAAGGATAATTAATGCCCTTTCTAATGGTGCATAACACATTACGATTGTTAAAATGATAACGGAGATATGGTTGATCAAATTTCATATCTTAATCTTTGTGTTGAATATGTTTCTGTGTTGCAGGTATTTTGAAGCATGCTCTAGTCGTTTCTTGTAAACTGATTTCGTGTGCTTGTACCTGCCATTAGACGTTGAAGACACGTACTGTAAGATTTTGTTTAGCTTTAGGCATTGATCTTCATATTTCACGTCTCACAGAACTCCCACATCGCATGGGTGTCAATATCGCTAGGAAAAAGACAGCGTACCAAACAAGCACCGCAAGGGGTGGGGCTGCCTCTCATGCCGTAGACGGGAACATCGACCCTGCTTCCGGACACCAATCCTGTACACACACCTATGTGGGAGTAGCTGACCCCAGTTGGTGGGTAGATCTTGGACTGCGGTATAGGATTGACGGGTTAATGTATGATATTATCATCTCCTCTGGTGAAAAAATTGTTTTCGGTGCCTTTTTTTCCTAGGCAGTAGGCAGTATGTAGGCCCGATTTACAAGAAGTGCTAGAATTGTACAGGTATTTGTGAAATTCTCCCGCGCGTGCGTAGTTCCAACATCCGTGTATTTCCTTGGGAATTTGTTGTGAAGTAAGCTTTCCCTGTATAGGGATCGGAAGTAACAGAGATGGCAAACAGTTTAATTCGGCATACTTATGATGTGTCATGTATTTGTCAAAAGGTATTATATTGTCAATGAATTGTAGGGATAGTTATGTCTGTTGACCTATTTATCAGTATGTTTAGCCAGGGCCGGGTTGTTGTAACGATCTATACATTTTATGTTTCTAATAAGAGCGAGCAATAAGTTACAATCCTATAATACCATTATGATTCAACTAGAAATAAATTGAAATATATTTTTGAACTACTTACAAACATTTTATTTTTCACGAATCCACAAGTTCTGAATAATTTAATGTTATACAAGATAGAAACAATAACAGTCAGTATACCAAGGATACAATGGGGGGTGATACATGTTCATTAGGTCTTCATTTGCATAACTTTGATCTATCTATGTCCCTTTATTTCTCAGTTACATATGTTGCATTTTTAACTGTCTTACCATTGAATGGAGTGGGTAACTGAGTAATTTCTCCATTAATTATGCAAATAAGATTCTGATTTGCATTATTATCATTTCATTATATCAAGCAAGGCTTAAGCTATCCACATCTTAACAAACAAGTATATGTGTTCGCTGTCTAGTAGAATGGGGGCCTGACCGAAAAAAAAACACATCTAATTTTAGTAAACTAACGCTAAAACTGAATGACTTTAACGCCTACAGGGTAGTCATCTTCCCCCGCCGGGACGCCTGCTGTTGGGAACAAATCAACCCCTTCAACAGCCACATCGGGCATTCCAACCAGATTAGCGCCAACCCGAAGTGTGGCGGTGATCATCGAATCGACGTGAATCAGTCGTCCATTTCCATCTCGTGTCAGGGGATGTGGGGACAGTTCGTTGGTGTTCGGCTTCCCGGGCCCAACCGAACACTGAGTCTATGCGAAGTCCAAGTCTTTGATACATGTACTTTTCTTGGCAGCATGCGTTCGTGCAACCTTCTTTCGTGTATCTTCAATCCAGCAGACTGTTGCTAAGACCACTGATTTGATCATTTGGATGCTCTCGGCACTTCAAAATTGATGAGAGTGTCCAAAAACAAATTACCTTCATCTGAAAAAACAGAAGTGGTCGAGAGGGTTTTACAAATGACTGAACACGGTATACCTGATATATAGTAAATCAGTTATTCTATATCATTATTTCTTTTTATTAATCATTTTGAAGATTTGGGAAAATTTCGCTCAGAGCTCGAATTGTGCAAGGAATAAGTTTACGACAAATTCCGAAAGTTTTACGATTGGAAAAGTAGCATTGTATGACATTGGTATCAGTTTTTCGGGACTGTTTGCGATCTACTGTATACATGTATATATTTATTTTGCAGTTTCATTGCGCTCTTTACAGTATGGTCCTTTTATTTTTAACAAACTGAAGCAGACTGCGCGCGCTGACATCATTCGTATAATCATATCAGCGTACTCGTGGCCTAATGTCCAATGCACGGATTGCATAACTTACGATGTATCCATACCTGACACATTACAGAACGATATGTACGTTACGGTAACATTGAACCTATGTTAATATCTATTTTGCTCTTGAATTAACATATCTCATCATTGTTCAAAATCTAATTCGTTTTCCATTGCCAGTGTGAGACCTATGCCGAGTGCCTATTCGTTTACATTGAATTATGTTTTCTTGCAATATAACTGCGTCAAAATCCTATTACGATTTTTGGCGTGCAAAATGTAAACGAGTATAAAGGTATATGTTGACTGCCTACAAAAAGCGTTATCGTGTACCTAAATGGCAATTTGTATAGGTGCTTAAATTACGATATCGATGATAAGTTAAGGCAACGTTATGTTTTAGAAGCGGATCCGCAGAAAAGAGCTTTGCAACAGAACTAAGTCAGCTTACAAATGTGATTTTGGTGGCAGAGACTGCCATTCTCGCATAAGGCTGTTTAGCCATAGTCGATGCTGTAGGGCTGTTGTGAATTAGGATTTTACCATGGTCAATACTGACCGACGGAGGCCATATATTTATATATATATATATATATATATATATATAAATATGGCCTCCGTCGGTCAGTATTGACCATGGTAAAATCCTAATATTTATATATATATATATATATATATATGGCCTCCGTCGGTCAGTATTGACCATGGTAAAATCGTAATTCACAACTATCTATCTATCTATCTATCTATCTATCTATCTATCTATCTATCTATCTATCTATCTCTCTCTCTCTCTCTCTCTCTCTATATATATATATATATATATATAAATATATATATTGATATATATCTCTTTCGGCCCAACTTCATAGCTTCCAAACAGTGTGACGTATAATCACCAAATTTGCAAGTAATTATGCACATGTAAATCTCAATTTGTTTCTCGTTATGGCGTACTTAGGCGTAATTATGGGTAATTGATGTGATGTACTTGGCTAAAACCGTCTAAATATGGAATTTTCGTTGTACTTAAAGGTGACGTCATTTGTACTTAGCGATCCTTTGGGATCCACCATCTTGGATAGACAATATTGAAATACATTCTTTGCAACTTATTACCCAAAAGCGCGATGGAATTATACCAGAAATGTTAATTTGAATGTTTGCTTTTTTGCTGACAACATAACAGGCAGTGACAAGCTTGAAGGGAAAAACACCCGTTTTTACCTCAATCTTGGAATTTTATCGCTGACGTCATCAAATTTGAATAATACATTAATGTTGAATTATAAAAGTTGCATTAAGTTACATATGATGTTAATTATGTATGAAAACAAGTGTGGTTGATCGATAAAACCTTAAATCATCATTGTTGAATCAACCAAAAATTTCGTAATTTCGTAAAATATACTTGTCAGAAACCTATTGCTATGGCATTACAAACAATGATAAACTCATACTATTATTTCGAATTTGTCCCCCCCCCCGGCTAGATAGGGTTAAGACCATGCTGTGCATTTGTAGCATGTAAATATAAGACTTAGGAAGATTCATATTTGTTGCACATTTTACGATAACTATATTCAACAGTTTGTAGGGGAATAAGATGATTTAAATTATTACAACTAATAGAAATATGAAATATGTAGTTTGCTCTTATCTTTCACATTAGATCAGAAATTGTGTACTTTCGTCATTATCATGAACATATATGTTTCAAGAAATTATAGTTTGACTAATACTAGTACAAGGACTGACTTCATTTTCATAATTATAAAACTATGAAAATTGTTCATACTTTTATTGATTTTCGTGGCAGGTTTTTGTGATTGACCGTACATCGACTTGTATTGTTTCCTCTTGATTTTCGTATTAATCTTGTAATGTCATCTATTTTGAAATGTGTTGTTACTTAAAGTAATTGCTTTATATATGTATGTATGGTTATAATAGAGGACCAAGCATTTAACATTTTCCCCGTTCTTAAAAGGCAAATAGATGGAAATAAAATAAAATGAAAATGAAATAGCGGCCAAAATCCTTTGTACAGCGTCAAATCACAAACTCCGATTTTCCAGTATCTCCGAAAATTCTGACATGGACAAAAATTTGGAGTGAGACTAATCATGAGCAAACAACAAGTTTAACTTCAGATATTGACATAATCAGCATTTTTCTAAACTTTATAAAGGTATACGCAGCAAATGAGTATTTACTTCATAAACTAAACACTGTCGAATTCGAATTAAACCTGTTATTTTAAACCTACACACGAGATGTAAATCATCACATTGATGCATCAAATTGCATCTATAAAAGTTTGTTTACAAGGTCGTTTCAAGGTTAATCAGGAATTCGTTCGGCGCACTTCGGACGCCCGAATTTCGGCATCCGCCCATCCGCTTTCGCCGATATTCTGTATATTGTATATATTATATAGAAAATGGAAAATTAAAATAGAAACCAGTGATCACAACCAACAATAGCACCGTAACAGACATTTCTCTGACAATACTTGAGTGATTATGAAAAAAGAAGGACCAAAGGAGGCCATTTGTCTCAACAGGGACGGGGGTGATATAGACTTTCAACAACATTTGACCTATTGGTGGGGTCACACGTGCGATCGACAAGTCACGTGTCCAGGGCGATTAGGTCAGAGAGCTGAAGACGAAGACTGAATGATTAAGTCAGAAATTGCAATTCCGATTTCTTTATTTGGAGAACAGTTAAACATTTTTCCATAATGCAAATTACCAACTCAGATGAGCTTTCATGCTAAATGGTCCATGTTAGCACGTACACATAAATCTGTATTGTGCATATAGATTTACAATAGTGTTTTGAACATTCTAGTATATTGTGTTATATAGTACTTTATCATCCATTAGACCGCGTGTGGGTCTGTGCATTTAGCCATTTGGACATGAATATGCAATAAAGATTATTATCAGGATGTTCCCAATTCTCCTAACGTAGAGGTGTTGGCCATGGAGCTTGTAAGTTGTAGGCATCAGTGGAATGACTGGTAGAAGTGTGATTTTGTGAGGCTGGGACCTGCCGAATGTGACGTCATTACTCGCCCCGTCGCCACTCCGGATCCTCTGGGGGTTGGTAGTCTACCTCGTCCCCATGGGGAGTCACTTTGGGGGTCGGAAAAGAAGACATGTTCGCCAGTTTAGGGATGAGTACCAAAACTCAACATTAGATACAGATACAGTTACCGGTACAGAAGTTTAGGCACAGGTCTGTACTATTGTTGTACCTCAGTTTTTTGACAAAGTAAGCTGTGGTCTACGAAACATAATACCGCTGAATGGCAGGTTTACATTATCCTATTTCTATCATTCATTTTACATATATATCCCGCCCAAGGAAACACACACACACACACACACACACACACACACACACACACACACACACACACACACACACACACATACACACATACACACACACACACACACACACACACACAATACACACAACATAAAACCTATAACAATTAAAAGATAATTAAGGTAAGAAACGACACAAATATATGAAATAAACAGTTTGCTCCTACACACCACATTTTACAGATTTCCTGCCATAACAGTTGTCAAACATGTACGAAACTAATATCTGCCTATAACAGTAACAAATAACAGTCACATTCAATAAACTTACCGTCGATGTTCAAAGCGTCGAGTCGCTGAAGCATGTCCTCAACGTCGTCTCTCTCACTTGGAAGGTCGCACCCTTCGGGATGAACACCGCCCTTCTCTTTACAAAACGTCAGGAAGCTATAGATAAGAAGGTGGGGTAAAGGTAAATTTGATTAGACTAGTTTAGGATGCCATTTCTTTCCAACATTGAAGCCCTTAAGCAACATGATGGCAGTACACTACGCTCTATACTGCTACGAGGATCCACTTCCTTTTCATACTTACAAAACTATAATATTTTCGACATTGTAATACTTTTTTGGATGGTACAGTCAGGTAGTCAGTTTTTGTCATTGATGGTCAACAAACTCGTCTTGTTTCCTGTTGATTGTTTTCCGTATTCATCTTGTATCTGTAATGTTGAACTGTATTCTTACTCGATGTAAATATGTTATATTTGTATTTATTTTTATGAAGTGAGGGTTCCTTCCAAGACTTTCGCCTAATCCTCAATAGATAAATAGATGCGATCAGAATAAGATAAAAATGAAATTTAGGGTATATGTAGCTTAAAGATTTTCGTACCGGCCAGAGTCCTGTAGACAGCATTGAACTACAACCCCCTATTCATCAGTATCTCCGAAAATGTTGATATGACTAAGAGAACATACAGCAAGAGGGTATTTGCTTTATAACGTCAACACTCAACGAATCGAACCTATGGATATGTATGATAACGTGAATCTCATTGCAAATCTAAAAAGTCAGGTTCACAAGGGCACTTAAAAGTTAAGCTATCCAACATGGCTGCCAATAATTACGTCATAGTCACGTGGGTTTAAACAACCTCTACTGCCCACGTACCTTCTCCAGTTGCCATCGCGAGTTAAGGTGTACGGGTTTCCCACCACGATCAGCAGGGCTTTGGCTCTTGTGATGGCCACATTGAAACGCTGGATTAAGGTATAAAATGTATTATAAGAACTTGAGAATGAGAACTTTATGTATATGCTGCAGCGCTAGCATCAGTGTTTGCTTTTTAGAAACAGAACAACAGAGAATCCCACTCTGTCACTATCAGAACATCAAGATAGCAACCAGACGAACCAAATCTCGACATTCGTTGACTTACAGAAAACTTTGAAAAAAAAGAGCAAATGGTGATAAAACGACACATTCGAAACCATTAAGCGACCAAAATTGGATTTGTATGACCATTTATCTTATAATTGGAAAATGATTCCCAATAAAAAAAAGGTTTATAATCCATCGAAAGGACCTGTCAAATGTCAATCAGCGGTTGCAGTCTGTAGTAAAAATGAGGTACACCAATTTTTGGAGTAATCATCAAAGAAAAATTTCACGCCATTCTAAATGTTAAACTAAATCTAGAAGTTTACCTTGGGATTGTTGAGGAATCCCAAGTTGTAGTCCTTGTCCATCTTGAGGTACTCCTGCCGGGTGCTCCTGACGGTGGAGACGATGATGACCAGCCTCTCCTGTCCCTGGAACTCCTCAACAGAACCCACCTTGATCTCACCGCGATGTCTCAGTTTCAGGGCCTGTCGGATCTTCTGAACCTGGTGAAATAACAGAAATATTTATTCGTTCCAAAACAGTTCCTTGCACACAACCAGGTCATATTTACCTGCCTACACTTCGGTAGTGACTACTGCAACCTTCTCTAGTGCAAGAATGACTGGTTATATCTGTACTTCGTGGCGTTGAATGGTCCAGTGGCTGGGCTAGTGGATACAAGCTCAAAACGTCATGGGTTCGATTCCTGGCATTGATGGCTAAAAAGGCACTTTATACGACTTTCTTTACTCCACCCAGGTGTACAAATGGGTACCTGACTTCGGTTGGGGAGGTAAAAGGCGGTGGAAGGAGAGGGTTTGGCTTCGCCTTCACTGCCCAAAAAATTTTTTTCTTGCTTTTCTTGTTTTCTTGTTTTTTCTTAACTCGTGGACAACTTTTCTTATATTAAGAATTTCAAGAATGAATAAGAAAGAAAAATTGAAGAATTTGTCTAATCTTTTCCATGGAAATTCTCATAACAAGGAACACTTTCCTAATTCTATTAAGTTCAGAAACTATTTCTCAGCAAGTCTTTAACCATTAAGAATATCTAGAAATCCAAGTCTAAATTTCTTGGTTTTATGAACTTCAAGATTATTTTTCTCGTTATGTTGAGAAAATATAAGATTTTTCTTCTCCTGTTTCTTGGATTACCTTGCTTAAAGACAAATTTTCTAAGAAAAAATTACTTAAGAAAAAAAATCTTAACTCGTGGACAAAATGGTTTTCTTAAACACAGAAAGTTATCTTCTTTTAAGAATTTTTTCCTGTGTATAAGAAGCAACAAGAAAACTAAGAAAACACATTTTTGGTAGTGTTCTAATACCATGCTTTCGGCATAGTGGATCGGATAAAACCCGCTGCCCCTACGGCCTCTAAAAGGCTGTTGGTGTGCTTGTACCTACCTTTACATTTTAACTAAATGTACTCCGCACTACAGCTAGCAGTTAGGCTGAGTAGTGAGTAAAATTATATTCAGTACACCGGGGCTTCCATTTTCTTCAAGCAGATATTACGGTAAAAGGGCTATAGCATTAGCCGCAATTTCTTTCGTAGAGGGAGACAAACTCGCGGCTTCCACTAGCCCCACGGCGGTTATCTCTACTTGGAGAATATCGCGGGATGAGATAGATATTTTGCAAGATAAAAATCACGAAATTATGTACATATGCAGAGAAGCAATTATTATGATACAGAACCTCAAACACTTCTTTTTTTTTTTTTTTTTTTATTAGTCAAAATAATACAACTGTACATAGAGCACCATCCAGCAAATCAATCTTGAGACATCATAGTATTACATAAAGTGTTCCATTTACCAAGGTGTTTCCCTTGTCTTCCCCTCCTTGCTGCGATTATATATTCTAATTGGTAGAATAAATTAACGTACTTAATGAATGTCTGAAAATTTAAATATGATTTGCCTCTGCTTTGAAATATATGTCTTTTGGCCAATAGAATAATAAGATTTTCGAGACAATTTTCGGAGGATAAATTACCAAATATAACATTGAAGGGGTTCAAATTCAAATTCTGTCCTGTATTATTGCTATACCAAATTTTGATTTCGTTCCAAAAAGAGACTACACCGATACAATCCCAGAAGACATGAGTGTATGTTTCTTCTTCGAGATGACAAAGGGAGCATAAGGGGCTATCTACACACTTCCAAATATATAAAAGCCTATTGGTAGGCAGAATTTTATGAATAAGTTTATATTGGAACAATCTAGAAGTTGGGTCAATGGTACATCTTACTATGGAGGTAAAAACTTGTTTCCAGGGGATTGGAGTGTCAAAGAGGTACAGCCATGATAATTGCACATTGTGTGGGACATCTGTTAATTTAAAGGATGTCAAAAAAAATCTATACATATTTCTATTAATCTTTGTCTGATTGAGCCAAGTACTGTCATATTGTTCAGGTCTACAAACACAAAGTGGGGGGCTACCATTCAAATTAGACTTCCATTTTCTTGGAATAGCAGCTATGAGTTGTATATAATGCAGGTTATCACAAACTGGACCATACTTGGCACAAAATTCAACATAAGACATCAAAGAACCATTTGCATTCAATATATCATTAATAAACACAATACCTCTATTTACAAAAGCCTTAAACAGCACAGGTTTTCCACCAATCAATATATTATCATTCATAAATAACAGTTGTTGCTTAATTTCAGCAGGATCAGTGGGGATCTTGTACTGATATTTATACCAAGCAGTAAGTATATCTTTTAAAAATGGATTCAATCTAAAGTGTTCTACAGAATTGAGTTGAAGGAAAGGAAATAGGTTACCACCCACTGATAAATGCATTCTCAATAACCATGCAGTTAACATATCTTCATTAAAATACAATTTAGGGATCCACGAACATTTAATAGTAAGAGAAAAAGCGTATAAATTCTTAAGATTTAGTCCACCATTTTCAATTGAGTTGTATAATGTTTTCCTGCTTATTCTTTCTGGCCCATTATTCCAGATAAATGAAAAAAATTTCCTTTCATATCGTTTAAAAAAAGATTTATCTGGATTTGGGAGAATCTGAAAGAGATGTGTAAATTGAGGGACTATTAAGGAATTAATAATTGTAATTTTTCCAAGCAAAGACAAAATCTTTCCTTTCCATGGATATAAAAGCCTATCTATTTTAGTTAAGCGAGGCTCAAAATTTAAGTCCACAATATTTTCTAAGTCTTTTGGAATATGTACGCCCAAGATGTCAACCTCTCCATCTACCCATTGAATAGGTAGATGGGTGGGCAATCTGAAATTACTATTCTTTAAAGTCCCAATTCTGACAACTTTACATTTTTCAAAGTTTAAAGAAAGGCCAGATATCAATGAAAAATTTTCTAAGTCATCAAGAAGAGCATAAAACGATTTTAAATTGGGGTCAAAGGGGAAATTTGTGTCATCTGCATATTGTGATATTTTTGTAAATTTTCCCAAGGTAGAAAGACCAGTAAGATTTTGATTAGAGCGAATTCGTATAGCTAGCATTTCAACTGCAATGATAAATAAATATGGACTAAGAGGACAACCTTGTCTGACCCCACGGTGTAATGTGAAAGGCTGTGATATATATCCATTATTTAAAACTGAACTTGTGATGTTAGTATATAGCGTTTTAACCCATGAAATAAACTGGGGGCCAAAATTAAAAAATTCCAGTGCTTTAATAATAAAATCCCATCGTATGGTGTCAAAAGCCTTCTTAAAATCAGACACGAAAATCAGGCCAGGTTTTTCTTCTTTTTCATAATAATCTATCAAATCTAATATTCGTCTTATGTTATCCCCGATGAATCTCCCTTTTACAAATCCTGTCTGGTCTTTGTGAATTATATCAGTAATAACTGTTCTTACTCTAAGGGCTAAACATTTTGATAAAATTCTGGTATCACAGCAGAGCAGTGTTAATGGTCTCCAGTTATCCAAAATAGTGGGATCTTTATGTTGACCATCTTTCCCCTCCTTTAATAGTAAAGAAATTAGTCCTTGCTTTTGAGTATTAGACATAAAACCTTGTGAAAGTGAATAGTTGAAACAATTAAGCATGGGGTTTTTAAATATAGAGTAAAAATGTTGGTATACTTCCACCGGAATACCATCTTCTCCAGGCGATTTTGCATTTGAGAATGAATTAATGGCTTTAAGTAATTCTTCATCTGTAATTTGACCCTCACAGGCCCACTGCTGTTCATTTGTCAGTCGTTTATCATATTGTGTTGGGAAAAAATGCTCTGTGTTACTGGGGGTTAGGGGTGTGGGAGGCTCATCAAAAGAATAAAGTGAAGAGTAAAATTCTCTTTGCTTTTCTAGAATTTCTTTGGGGTCATGGGTAAATGTATTATCTGATATTTTCAATTTCTGAATATTTTTTCTAGTGTAATTTCTATGTATCAAATTCAAAAAATATTTAGTACATCTATCCCCTAGCTCCATCCAGCGAGCTCTTGATCTTATTATTATTCCTTGAACCCTTTGATTGTACAGTAATTCTAATTGTTTTTGTTTTTCATCTAAGTCATTCAAAAGAGATTCAGGGGGGGAGGGCAAATTATCAATTTTACTTTGTAATGTGTTGATATCATCCATTAACTTTTTCTCTCTACATAGATATTGTTTATTCTTCCAACTACTAAATTTAATACAATGTCCCCTAAAAAAACATTTTGCAGTATCCCAAACAACATGTGGGTCTGCTGTTCCCTGATTGATCTTAAAAAATTCATTCATAACTTTTACAGTTTTCTGGTGAAAGGATTTATCTTCAAGCAAAGACAGATTAAATTTCCAATACCCTTTTCCCCTGGGAAACTCTGCAATAACAAATGATAAAGCAATCAACTTGTGGTCAGATCTAAAACTATCCGCTATGACACATTTATTAACTCTATTGATTAGGGAAAAACTCGCAAGAAAATAGTCGATTCTGCTGGCCTGGCGTCTACGGCGCCATGTATATCTAATTGTATTAGGGTTTCTGAATCTCCAAATGTCATGTAGGTCAAATTTACTTTTCAATTCTGAAATAGATTCATAAGCTTTGGGGTGGTAAGTGTGGTTTGATGAGAATCTATCTAAAAAGGGGTTTTGTACTGTGTTGAAGTCTCCAGTGATAATCAGATTTTCAGTACTATCAGCAAAATTGTCTAATTCTATAGATAAGTCAGAGAAGAAATCTGGGGAATCTTGGTTTGGCGCATAAATATTCACAATACAAAATCTAAAATCATCTATGGACAAATCAACAATAAGCCATCTCCCATTACTATCAACTTTGGTTTGGTGAATATTGGGATTAATGTTATTTCTAAACAGTATGGCTGTACCCCTTTGACTGGAGGTTCCATGGGAAAAAAGCATGGTTCCTCCCCACTCACTTTGCCATCTCTTTTCTACAGGAAATGAAGAATGAGTTTCTTGTAAGCAAATAATATGATATGGTTTGTCCTTCAACCAAGTGAATACCCCCCTACGTTTTACAGAGTCACAAAGGCCATTACAATTATAACTTGAGATTTGTAGTTCTACCTGAGTCATGTCTTCTGGAATGGGTCACGCAAGATGGGGAAGATACTGTAGTCATCTGGGATGTGAGGGCATGGAGAAATGATGTCTGCACTAGTATAAACAAACACAACTAAAGAACCAAGGTTAACATAATTGGAAAACAATAAGGCTGGATGGTGCACAAAAACAAAACATAAATACAGGGTCACAACTGCCCTGAGCTTATTCTGATTCGGCAGCATGTACTTGTGTGTGTGGCTTAGGTTCAAAGTTATACATACTTTTCCTTAATTATATATCTATATATTAGGATAACATGCACACACATACACCAAAATAATAATTTCAAACAAAACATAACATAGGGAGTGTAACCAAAACAAAACAATAAATGTTCAATAAGCATTTCAACCAAAACATAACAAAGTAACCAAATTAATGAACAAAAATTCAATGATCATTTCAACCAAACCATAATGGAGAGTGCCCAAAAATAATACAATCAATGATAAACTCATAAGTTAAACTCATAAATAAGTTAAACAGTATATAAATCAAAAGGGAACAGCATTGCATTAATAAAGGAAAAACAAAATCATTTCTCAATCAATCAATCCTTCACTCATCCCCAAAAAAGACAGGATGGATGGCGATAACATTTTATTTTATAATACATTCAAAAATTTCTATACTGTCTTTACATTATGTCTTGTTATGCACTCAATATTACAATACTTTTTGCACTTCATGTGTCAATATAAACATCGTCACAGTACAATATATCATTTGATCCATGAGCAAAAAGAGAAAATCCATCTTTCATGTACAAAAATATAGTGTTACATCTCCCTAGATAAGTTTATAACATAAACGTGCAGTAGAGCATGATATGTATTCAAAAGTTGTCAGCTCAACAAATACACAATACAATATCTCTTTGTTGTAGTGATTAAGATGTCAACAACAATAACTGTCACCTGATAATAACTGTGTCAGTGACTCTTCCTAGTACACTGTCAGCTCAGACAATACACAAATCAATATCACTTTTAAATATTTGCTGTAGTAATTGGGCTGTCAACAGTAACAACAATAGCTGTGACATAATAATAACTGTGCCATTGTCTCAAGACTACATGTACTAGTAAACTTGCTTAACTGTTGTATGTTCTGTAGTGTGGAGCAAAATGTCAACACCGTCCACCTTTTTGAGAGTCTTTCCATTTACAATGAGTAAGGCACATGTGTCTCTAGGTGGTACTCGGATGAAGGCTCTCACCTCCTTGTTCTCAGCCTTGGCTTTGGTGATCTCGTTGTCTCTGTCTTGCATCAGTCTGGACCGTGCCTGCTGGACAGGTTTCGGTAGGTGTTCATGTACTGCGAATCCTCTCTTCTTGTCAGCTGCGAGTTTCCTCCACGAATTCAGGATCAGTTCCCTGTCAAGTAAACTCACCAGTCGCACCAGCATGGGTGGGTTGGGTTGGTTTTGTGTCGAGGGAGAGAGTCGGTGGACTGCTACTAGGGGTGATGTCAAGTTATTTATACCGAGTGCGGTCGACAGAAAACTGTACACAACTTGATCAGGGTGTTCCTCTCTACGGTACGGTAAGCCACGGATAATAATATCCGGTTTCATAGAGTATCTTTCAGCAACAAGTGTAGCGCAAATACGTTCCCGTTTCTCGGCATGTAAGGCTTGCTGCAACTCCTCAATGTCTTTGCTTTGGTAGTTGACAGTTTCTTCCAAAACGTGGGTTTTGTCTCTAAGTCCACTCACCTCGGTCGCCATTTTCTCCAGCTTAAAAGTCACCGTTTGTATCTGCTCTGACAACTCGGTTCGGACCGACTTGAACTCCGCCATCACTTCATCATGCAGAGACTTGTTCTGGGATGATAACAGCTGAACCAACGGCCGCAATTCTGGTGAAATGTTGTCCAAACTCGGATCCACGCCGCCCGCCATCTTCGGGGGTGTGGGAGGGGGGCGCTCAGACCTCTGCACTTCGGGCGTTGAGACTGGGCTCTTTTGCTCGCTGCTGTTCTTCCTTGGGCGTTTCCGAACCTGCTTCCGCATTCAGAAAGTTCTCCGATGGCTGAACACAAGCGAACAGTAGAGTAGACACGCAAAACAGCAGAAAAAAAGCGGAAAATAGCAAAATTCTCAGCCACACATCCACAACACGTCTCACCCAAGCGCCGCCATCTTGAATCTTCTCAAACACTTCTTACAAATTCTACCCTCTTGACGTAGTCTCCACCAGACCCATCTGCGGGCTGAGAAAATAGTAGAAATTGGCTCAATAGGGAGAACACTCAGCCAGAGGAGTAGTTGGAAAGCTATGGGAGTTCAATACGCCTCGGACATAGTAGGCTAGCTTCTCTGTCAAAACATTCTCTACATATGGCCATTTCTTTTTTTCAGCCCGCTGTAGGGTCCTGAATAGCCTGACAAAATCGCGCTTCTTAGCGGTAGGCCCCTGTATCCGCCAGGGGTCATTAACCTCCGCCCGAGAGCTTGTGTAAACACAGGCTAGGGTCTTGAAGATAAATTACCTGTCTACGATACGGTGAGATGATGCCGATGTGATCCTCCTTGACCCGGATTCCGCCTCGCTTCTGCAGCAGCTTCTCCACGTAGTCCACCACGGCGGCCACCTCCAGTACGTTGAAGAAGGACGGACTGCTTCCCTCCCGCTCGTCCACCCCTTCCACCCCGTGGAAGATCACCGGGAAGTTCTTCTTCGGTAGCTCCTCCCACTGGCAGAACGACTCGCGAATCAACTGGTCAGCGTGCACCTGTTTTTGAAAGGAAAATACTCATTGTTTTCAGCTTTAGTAAGCAAAAAGAGACACAGAAAAGACACACAACATAACACACAGGTACTTCATAAAATAAACAACCAAGACAACAATAGAAGGGCTCGAAATAGTGGGTGCATGTGCGCATGTGTACATCCAAAATTGGAGCTGTGGGTGCACCAGTGCACCTAGATATTTTCGGTAACGGTACTATAATTGTACACTGATATACAGAACACTATATTCTTGAGATGCTAGTATCAGAAAGAGCAATGTAACCTTTTGTTGTACTTTTTTATGTATTACTTGTCTGAAATTTTGAAGTTAGATATAGAATTACAGAATGAAGTTCGAGTATTTGACGTTGTAATTATGCTTTGCACCAATGCACCTATATCCAAAAATGAATTTCGAGCCCTAGATAGTGTACACAGTCAACATCCACACACTTTTTCTTACACCCCTTTTCCGTTAAAAGCTAGCTGCGACCACATTCGACCAAAGATTTGTTTGATCGCTCAACGAATGTCATAGATAAAGATCGCAATGCGATGTTTAACCTTCAAATTTTCTGTTGTGTTTTAAATCATATATTTATGTATTTACGTCTTTCATCATATTCTAATAATGAATCCTAGAGTTACACAAATCCAATTTTGGTCGATGTACGGTCGCCGTCTAGTGGAAACGGGGCCTTACCTCCAGTTCACTGTCGTAGAACATGCTGTTTGGTTTCTCCAAGATGGCGGGATGGGACCGGTAGTTCCGGACCAGTTTGGTCAGCACACGTGAGTCGTACTGTCCGTCAGGACCGCGCTGGTACAGGGGACACTGGGTCATCAGCCGCTCCAACAGGGACATGCCTATAGAATTACAGTCAAACCTGGTCTCAGCAACCACTCCGGAAAATGGTTGCTGAGGAGTGGTTGCTCCAGACAAACGGGTTGGTTCGCCAGATGCAAAAAATGGTTTTATTGACACATTGTCGTTCAATCACATCTATCTCTAACATGGTATTATTGTTATGGAGATTACAGTGTGTATCAGAAAATATAGTTCTTAATCCTACTGAAATCAATGGTATACAATGACGACGCCTGCAGAAATTCTCAATTAAAAAGGTGGCTGCTGGGCTGGGTGCCACTGTCAATCAATCTTGGTGGATGTTGTGTGTCGTATGAATGCCCAAAAGGCAATGGGGATCGCAAAAAGTGGTCCTAGTTGGGTATGGCAGTTGATTAACTGTTAATGTGGCTTGTGACTAGAGGTGGTTGACTGCGCCAGGTAGGTGACATGCCAGGTTTAGTTTTTTAGTCAGATAGCCATGTCAGCCATTAGGAGGAATGCATTGTATGCGTGCAAGTTACAAACAGCTGGGGAATTTAGAATGTGTCGACAAATGACCTGAGTTAAAGCTTTGTAATTACATCGTTGGCACCATTCTGTGATACAGACTTATAACTGACGGAAGAAACAAATTACTACAGTGTAATGAGAACTCAAAAGACTCCTACCAAGACCATGCTCAATTGCAACAGGAGACCTGAGCACGGGACCGAGCTGTTTTTAGGGTCTCCAGCCAGTACCAATTGCCCACCCAATTCCGGAGACAGCAGACCGGATACCGGAATGACGGCTTCCGGCTCCACGGCGTGTCCGGACTCGTCAATGAAGATGTGGGTGAAGTGACCGGGTGGAAAGTTTGCCGAGGCAAGCCTGGAGATATGAAATACATTACGTAGACTTTATTACACAACAATTGCACAAGGCACAACGTGTGGCATCTTCTGCTACAACAACAGGCATCTTATGAGACTAATCTAACTTTAAAAAGACTATTTAGTACGGGATGAAAATGAGCTTGTAAAGACAAGTGTGCTAGTCTACTCATTGTAGGCGAGGCTATAGTATAATGATAAATGGATAGATGCTAGTTTTAGAGTAGTGCCACGTCCCGGAACACGTGGATTAAAACGCAGACGAATTCGTATTACAATATCAGCCAATGAAAAAGTACCATGCATCGCCTAGAGAGTGGATTACTGATATTACATGTTAAACAGAGTGTGTACCTGCCGGCTGTGACTAATGTAGTGACAATGATGCGGTACTTCTGAACCAGCTCCTCCAGGCTGGGGTAGTACATCTGGTCCGAGGATGGGTCGTAGTTACAGCACTTCGATTCCTGCAGCAAATGAGAGAAACAAGAGCTTTTAAAAAAAGCTGGCGTTTCGGCTACGTTTATAAGTGTGAATTGTCTTTTCCCTTTACTTGAAGTAAAATCTGCCAGAGGAAGTCACTCAAGGGCTGTTCAGTCTATAAGAAAAATTGTCATTTTGGGAAATGAGTACTGTTTTAATAGAGAAAGGCAGATTGGGGAAAGCAATTTTGAAGTTACGTCACTTAACTTAAGTGCTTTTGAAAAAGCTGGTCTTGGCCTACAACTTGTACTTATTTGTAAAATGTATAATAGGCTCATTATAAAAGCTATCAATGTAATTATGTACATGGCACGCAATAAAACATAAAATTTGAAAAAGCACCATTGAATCATCAGCACTATGGTAATTAAGTGAAATAGAAGTTCATAACAGCTAAGGTTCTATCTAAAATGACTACCAAATGTCAAACAAATCAACAGCTACCTCATCCGTATTATTCTGGTTTCCGCATTTACAACATTTCTTCCTTATTTTCCTGGGTAATTTTGCTAAAATTCATGAAAATTCCCATAGTTTTGTGCCGAGGGGCGCCACTTTCCACGTCCGTGTTGTCTGAATGAAGTCGATACTGAACAATGGAGCATTTGCTACTGTAACAAAGAATCGCTGTTTTGCAAACAACATCAAGAGCCTCTGTTTACATCGGGGATAGAAGTTCAGTGGCGAGTGTTTTGCAAGAATCATCTTACCGCGCATAGGAGCCGCTGCACGGTATTTTCCATTACAATGAACAGAAAAATTCGAATGCCGGGTTTGGAATCTATGAAGTCCTGTTCATAAGACAAAGGCCTTGTATATATTAAATGAATATTTAAAAATAACAAATATAAAATATTTCTTTATTTATTAATGAAAAAAAATGATATTCATAAATATGATATTGATAGATTAATATAATATCAATATATATTTTTGATATTCAATATCTAAAAAGAAAAAAAAAATCCATGCACGGAGACGAACCCGGATCTTCTGGGTCCGAAGTGCATTGCGTTGCCAGATCGGCCAAGCTGCGGTACGTGACTATTCACTCTGGACGTAATGCTATAACCTCATTATATGGTATCATTTATGCCGATTTTTGGTCGTTTTCTTGACGAAATCATTTTTTTTCTTCTGCAATCTTGTGGAATAGATGTAATATGGTCATTTTTCAGGATATCAAAGTCCGAAACCACAATGCAATGATATTTCCGAACAGTTGTAGCAGTTACATGCGGTCGCCGTCCTGTGTCACATGCAAATCTAGCCTGCCTGCATTTTCGTGCTCTCTTGCCATATAAGGCAACGGCTATACAAGGATTTGAGAACGTATTGCCATATAAGGTCTTATTGTGTGCGACACAGTGTTGAACCAAGCTTCCCTGGTTCCTTCCTCCTTGCTTGAAGGTAAAAGCCAGGACAATGCGTTCCGGCGCGCATGCGCCGAAACGCAAAAAAATCAAAGAATGCTTTTCACTGGCATTTGTTTCGTCAACTGAATGACTGAACGTTATGTCTTATGAGTTTTGGGTTTCCAAGATCCGATATAACAAGGAAAGACTTGGATTTACATCAGTATCTAAGGAATGTCTAAAAAGGTTCTTAACAATATTGCAAGAACCATGCAGAAATGATTGCGTTGTTCTCGACTAAATTCACCAAAGTTAATTTCTTTCACGGTTACACAGCTTTTAAACATTCTGAAAAAGCAGTTCGTTTAACATAATATGCGGAAAAGTTTTCTATATTTTATTGCAATTATATGAATATAATTACATTTTGCGTAGATTGGTTGAGCTCCCTTCGGGACAGAATGAACTCTCCGCCGCCAGGGTAAGCTTTGACAACCGGTAGTAATTTTACGCGGTAGTAGGAGTCGTGGATGGCCAATCAACTCCGACCGCGTAATACTACCAACGTTACCGGGTGCCAAAGATTACACGGGCGGCGAAAAGCCCCTTCTGCCCCGAACAGAGCCCGGTAAAACCACGATAGACTGGACGCCAGGTTACCGAACCTTGAGATCCTGCGGCACGTCCCTCCAGATCCGCGAGGCGGCGTTCATCCTGAAGAGCTGCGGTTTAAGCTGAGTGGTGGTGATGAGGCGCTGGGCCAGCAGGTCCGCCGCGCTGTTAGACGGCGCGCAGGCCAGGATCACGCTTTTGGTGTGCACTGTGTACACCTGGCAGGATACAGAGGTGACTATGAATATAACATTAAATATTTTGCAAGCAAACACATCATGGTCTAGCCTTAGTTTCTACCAGTCTAACCATATAGGGATAATATTCAGAGCAGTTTGGCCATCGCAGGGATTCATTCGCGGGCGAAATGGATCTTCAATGTGAACTCTACTGGGTTATCATTAATTTTTCTGCCGAATTCTATGACCAACACGCCCGTAGGATGGCCTGGCGGAGGTTAGTCTAGCCTAACAAAATACTGCTTTGATTATTCTTGCCCGGACACATTCATATATATGGTGATCAGCCCCTCCAGCTTTGTCCTACCACTTGCTACATTATGAAATCTAACACCACATGGTATCTGGTCCAGGTCATTGACCTCATTTGTTTGGACCGGTAGAAAAAGAGGAAGAAAGGGAGCAAACCATTACGTTTTCCTTCCGCGAAGGTAAATATAGATATTTGCTGTTTTGGTAGGTAACGTAATCAAATTCACAGACACTCCAAAAAGGCCGAAAAATCAGTTGAAAATGTGGTAGACTTGAGTTGAAAAGAAAGTTTGAAATTTGATTGCCTAAGAAATTAGAAGAAATCAAGATACAAAACTTTAGGAAAAGGATTCCATTTTCATATCATCTATTGTCAGTTTCCTGTATTCATCTTTCATGTTCTATTGTCATTTTCCTATATTCTATTTTCTATTATCATAATTAGCTTAAGCTTCATTCATAAAAGTGTTGGTTACCGTTCTTCACGTGGTGAATTTCTGTTGTAAGAATTTTGTCGATCTTCTCGGTATCTATTTAGTGTCAATCGTCAGTTTGCTCATCGTTTTTTACGTCTATTTCATTTGGTCGATCAAGTGTGATGACGTCATGACGTACCTGTTTAATGGCCTCCACCAGAGTCACGGTCTTCCCCGTCCCAGGTGGGCCGAACACCAGGTAAGGGGCGGGGCGGGAACTTCCGCCCACAATGCACCTCACCGCCCGGTTCTACTCTTCGTTATCTTCCAGTTTCCGATTATAAAACCTGCATAGATGACAATACTTATTTCCGAAGTATAGATAACTTTGACTTACCAAACTACTGCTGTTACACTAGAATCGTTGATAACTCAATACTAAGAGAACCTGACCATACGGACACGTGACTACAGCAAAGGTCAACGGTGCCAGAAAGTATATACCGTCTCCCGTCACTGTTAAACGAATTCTTAGGTACTAGGTTACTGAGTCCTAGGATTAACTTATTCATCTGTATATTCAAGATAGTGCATTCAATTTTGAATTTTGAAAACCATTTGTCGCCGTACTTGAGCGGTATATCCTGGTCACGTGATGTGCGGAGCGTTTGAAGATGACCCTCGTCCGGGAACAGGACGCCCCCTAGCGACAGCCTGGAGCGCATCAGCTGCAGGGAGCGGTGCTGCAGTTTCAGTGGCAGGCGGTTAAACGTGAACTGCACGTCGAACTTCATGCCCTGGATGAAGTTGTCCAACAACCTTTGAAACATACGGCACAGTTAAGACTTTTTCTCAAAGCAATATCCACTTTTGCATCACTCAAAAATCTCTACAAACAACTCAATGGGTATATTGATTTGACTATATCTATGACATCCTCTGCAATTCGAACCCCAAAACTTATGCAAGTGTGCAAATAAAAGGAAAAAAATGGCAAAAATAAGTTGCCCTAGCTATAAAATCTAAGTGATCAGGAAGGATGAACAAATTACTGACAGTATCTGTTCCTGCGATTCTTGATATTAACAATTCAGCGTTGCCATACAGCCACTCAGCCACTCAGCCGCATATGGGACAGTGTTCTCACCGCAAAAGCGCCACCTACATCGGCTACTTATAGCGGTGCGAAACAGCACTCCAGTCAGAAGCTCTGAAGAAGGTGTCTGATAGACATCGAAACGTTAGCAGGTGAGAACTGTACCTGGTTGTGTACAAAGAACCTCCTATATCCCATAGTAATGCCGTTTTCATCTGTGCGACGAGAAGGATCGCAAAGCGGCATGATACTTGGGTAAAGTCTGCCGTATATGATTGCCTTGTATTGTGCAATGTGTTGCGTTTTTGTTTGCTTGCAAGTATAAATTCTATAAGCTGTGTTGGAACAGAACAAAATGGTCACGGATCACGCTGTCATGAAGCCCCTACGACCATTGATTGAGGTCACGGGTCTGAAGTGAACATAAACAACAGCTAAGCAACACTAGTGTTCAAGAAGACTTATTTCATGATGTCTATCACAAATCATAATCACAAATGTGAATAATTTCACAATAGGAAACGTCACAATTCCACTAATTAGTGCTTATTGACAATTTGACAGGAATATATTTAGCCTGGTGTTGATGCTGTCCATGGTGCTGATTGGTAATTGAACTGATGAGCTGTCCGGTACTCTATGTCTTTTGGTTAGGGTAAATATTCATTTCATTTATTCATCTATTGGATTTCACCATAACAACGGAGGGTACGATGGAATAGGTATATCAGCTTCTCGTAACCACCTGCATGCTAAAAGAACAAAAAGGGAAAAAATAAGCTTAATTAAGCCCCTGTCACACTTGTGCGTATCTATAAGTCCGCATGAGTTGCGTATTAACATGTGTTTGATTTAGGCTAAGTTTGCAGCCGAAAAAGTGATTTCTTAGGTTCGATCACTAGGCTGAACAACGGTGGGTCAAAGTAGAAAACAACTTTTACCCGCAAACTTTACTTAAACTAAAAAAATGTTAATGCGCAACTCACGCGTACTTGAATATATGCACAAGTGTGATAGGGCCCTTACTTTTGACCGAATCCAATCTTGACGCTCAGCATCTCCACGTGGTGCACGTAGCCCTTGTAGCGGACGTCGCCCGGCCGGTCCCCGAACCGCACCAGCACGAACAGGTGGTCTCCCTTCAGCACGGACGGACGGTTCTCCGCCAGGCCCGGTACCTTCAAGAACATGGGTGAAGAAAGAGCACAGTTTGGTTACCATTCTGTTTCAAACACACCCATTCGGCGCACACCTTTTATTCTTATCTATGCTACAATATGGTATCTTTTTTGCTGTACATACTTATGTTCAGTGGCACTGTTGAAATAAGTTTTGCAACTTTGTCCTTGTCCTTGTATCATTTACTCATTACAAATCTCAACCGATATATCTAAAATCACCAGGAGACGAAAAGTCACAAGCCCTATATATTATGTATTAGAGTAGTTTTAGAACCTATATTTTGGATAAGTATTAGAAGTCCTGTCATTATATGCACTTCACTACTACTTATGTACCTGTATGCCTGTACACGGCCCGATAATTATGGCATGAATTTACATGAAAGGTTATTATCAAAATGAAATTAGTATTGTGATTCTTTTTATGGGTCAGAAGAAGATGTCCAAAAAGTATGAGCCATGCATCACTGAAAATGAAATGCAAATAGGGACTCCAACATGGAGGCGGACACAACGATGACGTCACGTGAATGCTACGTTGCGTGCACAGTTTAGCGGAATATGTCAACCGCTTCTGGACCTAGAGGTCGTCAGTTTGATGCACGCTATTGAAAATGATTGCAGTCCTTAAGCCGTGGTACACTGTTCATTTTCGAAAGCATCTAGGGGAATTTACCCAGTACAATGAAACTGTAAGTACTGTGAATAGCGTCTGTCTTCTCTGTCACGACCATTGGAAGAGCAGATCATTGAGCTCATTGAACTAAACTGGTTCAACATCACTTTAACTATCATGTGAAACGTTCTGTACTCACCTCCAGACTCATGAGCCTGTTCTCCCTCCTCATGACCACGCCCCTCATGTCGTACCTCCTGATATCCACCTCCATCTGTACCTACTCTATGTGAAACGTTCTGTACTCACCTCTAGACTCATGAGCCTGTTCTCCCTCCTCATGACCACGCCCCTCATGCCGTTCCTCCGGATGTCCACCTCCATCTGTACCTCCTCTATGTGAAACGTTCTGTACTCACCTCCAGACTCATGAGCCTGTTCTCCCTCCTCATGACCACGCCCCTCATGTCGTACCTCCTGATATCCACCTCCATCTGTACCTCCTCTATGACTATGTGAAACGTTTTGTACTCACCTCTAGACTCATGAGCCTGTTCTCCCTCCTCATGACCACGCCCCTCATGTCGTACCTCCTGATATCCACCCCCATCTGTACCTCCTCTATGACTATGTGAAACGTTTTGTACTCACCTCTAGACTCATGAGCCTGTTCTCCCTCCTCATGACCACGCCCCTCATGTCGTACCTCCTGATATCCACCTCCATCTGTACCTCCTCTATGACTATGTGAAACGTTCTGTACTCACCTCCAGACTCATGAGTCTGTTCTCCCTCCTCATGACCACACCCCTCATGTCGTACCTCCGGATATCCACCTCCATCTGAACCTCCTCTATGTGAAGCAGCGTGCCAAAGATGGCGGCGTAGTCGGAAAAGCACAACGGCCCACGGACGGCGTCACTAACAGTATCGCAGCAAAAGAATGATAGAAAATGGATTGTAATGAAAACAAAGTGATGGACGTGTAGACAGCTAATTAATTGTAATTACAGAATTGCAACTCAGAAAAGAAAGAGAAACAATCAAACGGTTACAAATAACAGACTTATCATCACAGGATTATTGTTGATATAGTAACAACACAGTATCGTGGGGCCAGTTCGAAAATCCCTTCTTTTCCTTAGAACTACAGCCATCTGGAACTCATCGTAACTAATGCATAGTTTAAGTGGTTGAACCATCTTCTTAACTAGAAGTTACTCAGAGTCAGATTTGCAAAGGTTATGTGTAACAGGTGCTGCGAAGCTGGGGTGTTCCATGGAACGGCAGTACATTATACGCATACAATACTGGCGATATAGAAGCTAATGGGTCACGCCGAAGGGTGATTATACTGGCTTCACAATACAAAAATATTACAAAAAGAAGTTTTATTGCAAGTGCATGCCCGTTGGCTAATTACAACCACATGGTTAAACATAGGGAAAAACATACAAGTGCATGTGTCAGTGAACTGTGACTGACTTTGTTGTAACAATAGGCTACTAATACTAAATACAACTATTGGTTATATCTAAAGAAGCTGCGTTTGACTTCTTTTTTTTGGAGGCAATGGAAGACGGAAAGTCCCACTTTTTCTAGAATTTGTTGGTTCTGTGTTTTCAAGAGCTTTTTGTTCATCCCTGAATGTGTACAAGTAGGGGTCTTTCGTGGTAATTTGATTAAACAATTCGGTTCTTTCGTCATGGTTAACTGGACGATTGGAAATAGAATGTATAAACATATGCATATAACTATCGGACCTTAGATCGTCTCCCCTGTTAATCTGCATGCGCAGGCTGCTGGGAATGGGGTACGAATCTAGCGCTGCCATCTTCAGGCCGTCTGCTTTGGCCCTGATGGACAAAATAACAAATATCATCTGTGTTTTATGAATTGTGGAGGGTACATAGAAATACAAGCAGAGTGTGCAAGTCTTAGTTAGGAATGCCATTCATACTAGAGATTGGTACGGGAACAGAGAGTGTTCTACAATGTTTAGTGAGAAAAAAGCCCAGAAAGAAAGGTATACAGGGAGGTTGTTTGGTAAAGTGTGGAAAGGCATAACAATAGGAACTGATGAAGAGTTCTTTTTCAATTTTCAAACAAAAAAACATCGGACACATCACAAGTAATATCTTATATCTACTTTAGAATTAGATAGTGCTGTCCCTGTGGTGTAGTGGTCTGTGCTTCTGTTACTAGCCACATCTGGTTCAAATTACTTGGACCAGACGGCCCGGGTTCAAGCCCCGGGTAGGACACCTAGAGGCGCATTGAGTCATACTGAAGACTTTATGAAAATGGTGCATACTTCTGAAACGGTATGGAAGTTAAACACACTCCACTGCCAGTGGACTAGCCCCCTGCTGCAGTGATTGCACCACATTGTGGCCCAGGGCTATGAAACGGAGATGGGCACCGCCCTATACACCTTATGGTGTGGGAGGATTTTAACTAACTTAATTTCCCGATATAGAGGGACATTGTTTTGTAATTTTCACGTTATAACTTACATATCTGGTGGCTGCCCCTCCACAACCTTGGTCCCCTGCCGGACGCGAGCAGCCTTCGGCGGCGGTCTGTAGGGACTTGTCGGCCCGAGGGACCTGGTGAGATCGTCCGCCACCTCCACAGACAGGAATCGCGCGATGTAGAACGTCCGGCCGTCGTCATGGCGACGGAATTGCAGGACGACAGGGACGAAATGGCGACCGTATCCCCGTATGGGCCGCACAGAGACAGATATATGGTACTCGTCACCTTACCGAGAAAAGTAAAACAATCCAGACATCGTCGTATATCATTCATTTCTCTTTGTAGCAAATGTAAAGGCACTTAACACGAATCTCATTACTTTACTCAGGTGAAAATTGGTTAGGGACGTCCCTTGGATAGGACGTTAACTAGAGGCCACGTATTTGAGAACACATCACGCTTGTCGAAAAGAGTAGGGGTCTTCCCCGTTGTAAGCGGGTCAATTAAATCTGTCCGGATGTTCAGATTGGTGCAAACCTGGTATGCAATTAGCCTCTACCAGGCCACGCGGATGGCTGGAAAAATAGTAGAATTTTGCCAAATAGAATGATTATAGCTATATAGTATGCTGAGAGAGTCGGCTATATACGGAGAGTGGGTCCAATATTCCATAGAGGTAGCAAACTGTAACTACTATAGTGGACTAACTTCTCTGGTATGTTATTCGTCTATTTGGCCAATTTCTACAATTTTTCCAGCGTCCCGTGGAGCCTGGTAAAAGCTAGTATGAAAATTCAAACTAATACAATAAATAAACAAGCAAACAAAAGTAAAGACGGCTATAGTCCGTTACCTGGCTGCAGCCGTTGTTTTCCAAGACCGTCCGTGACCTTGCCGTTGTCGCTCAAGGTGAAGACGGCTTTCTTCCACAGCATTTCACAGCGGCTGAGCAGCACGTCTTGAGACCCTGAGTTCCTTACGGTGATGGCGGTAGAGAAGTGCTCCTTCCGCTTGACGGCGATTTTGATGTGTCCTTCCGCAGCGTCCTCGTTACACACCACCTCCACATCGCACTTGTCCTCAATCAGGATATCTCTAAACATGGTAAAAAGAAGAAAAAAAACGGAAGGAATGAATAGCTTTGTCTAGGGACGTCCCTCGGATAGGACGTTAACTGATGGAGGTCCCGTGTCTGAGGAGAGTTACACCTTGAGCACGTGAAAGAACCCACCTGATCTTTGGGAAAAGAGTAGGGGCATGCCACGATGTGAGTGGATCAAAACATTCCGGTCTAAATGGGGTAGGGAATTACCCGAGCAGCCTTCGTAACCCCTGCTTCTCCTAATGGGTCAGTGAAGTCATGCTTGTCTTGAGCATTGATGTTTCTGACATAGGGTGAAGAGATGCTGCTACAGTAACAACTAGTTCAGTGCAGTTCGATGAGTGGCCGCCTACAGCCCTGCACTGAGCGAGTTCGTTAACAAAGATGTATGTCACAGTAGGGATTGGGATGCAGGACAATATCAATCGAGGATTTCCATAGGGCAGACTGGAATCGGAGTCTCTCCTAGGACAGATTGGAATCGGGATCTGTCCTCGGACAAAGGCATCGAGAGGATGAGTTCGGAGACCTCAAACCTCCACGAAATATTTCAATTATGCAAATGACTTACATGTTTACATAATCTATACATAATACAATGCTAAACTTTCTTCCAACACTAAAGTATTCACGGATCGAATTTTCGACGACCACTGTCGCCTTCTTCAGGATCAATAATGACCAACACTGCCGAACGTAAACTCGCGAGAGTTACGGACACGTGACTCTATTGACACATGTCACTGCGGATACGTGACGTCAGCAATTGGTCAAACGTGCCAGGAAGTTTATAAAGGAGGCCATATATATCAGGGCACTCCAGTCGTCACTCAACAGAGACAGTGGGCGTTATAAACTTCCTGGCACGTTTGACCAATTGCTGACGTCACGTATCCGCAGTGACATGTGTCAATAGAGTCACGTGTCCGTAACTCTCGCGAGTTTACGTTCGGCAGTGTTGGTCATTATTGATCCTGAAGAAGGCGACAGTGGTCGTCGAAAATTCGATCCGTGAATACTTTAGTGTTGGAAGAAAGTTTAGCATTGTATTATGATTACTACCAACACAGATGAGCTTTCATTATAATCTATACATGGTTATGCACACCTTTAACTAACTGCAATACCAAGGTAATACACCAGGGTACCAAACTTGACCTCGACCTTCTTCTTCCCAAGATCTACCCACATACTAATTTAAAATATCATCACAATCCATCCGGCCGTCCTTAAGAATACGTAGTTATGCTGACCGCAAACAAGCACAAGCACTCGGTGATATTTTTGGATGGGGGGTAACCTCGAGCACGTTAAAAATCCCACAACACTTATCGAAAAGAGTAGGGGTTCTTCCCGGTGTGAGTGGTTCATAACCGTACAGTTCAATGGCCGCACCTGGGGCTATTGTCGTATTGAGGTCACCTTGGCGCCGAAATGTTTGCCTCCAGACCCTTGCGATTCAGCCCTGTGGGTAGTAGCCAGTGAGATGGTGGAAGGTGTCAGCTTTCCAAAGATGTTTTCAGATTGGCAATTTTGGCCCTTAGGAAGTGATTGAAAGCGACCGCGATTTAACGTTTAGAGAAAAGTAGTAGAAACTATTTTTGGAGATATTGTTTTCTTTTTTGTATAATGATCACCGTGACTTACTACAGTCATGAATAATGAAGAATTGTGAAGAATACATTAATTGTTAATATCCTTTATTTGATCATTTCATGACAACGACTTCTGTTCCCGGTTCCGAAAACGACAGCGTTATTTGGTTTTCGTTTTCAGTAGATGTGGCAAGAATGGGTTGGGTGATGCATGCACTGTAGGTGTGGAGCAAACATGACGTCACAGTCCGCATGAAATCATGCGTCATTGTTGACCTCTGACCCACCTTTCCCAACCCAGCAAAACTTGACGTGTAGGTACAAAGTACAGGCAAGAACAAAGCACCTACTGCTCAAAACGTAGACGACGATACTATGACTAAATATACAGCGTGGCGTGGCGTCGAGTGGAGTAATGGCAGGGTGTTTGGCCCAGATCTCAGAGGTCCTGAGTTCGGATCCCCTGACATGCCCGACATTGGAAAATTAAGGCACTTAAAACACGAATTTCTCACATCACTCAGGTAAAAATTAGTACCTATAGCTAGCTTCGGTTGGACAGGACGTTACATGGGGGTCAGTGTTTAAGGAGAGTCACAGGTCGAGCACGTAAAAGAAACCATGGCCATCACGAACATTTCCCCTTTTAGGGTAAAATCCTTCATGTATATATGGCTTAACACTCCATTTTGTCCCTACTGTAACAGTGGGGTTCAAGCGATCCCGGGAGCCAGGGAAGTTTCTACTCGCCTATAGTGTTCCACTGGTTCCCACGCCGGTCCTGTTTGTAATGGCAAAATGTGCCACACAGTAATATCGATTTCGCGATATCCGGAGATTCGAGGACGAATATTAAAAAGAAAAGGGGGAGTAGTGTAACACTGTGGGGTTCAAGCGCCTGACTAACTGACCAGTCTAACTGCCATGGCCTTGCGGACTACCATGCAGCCTTTGGCTGACTCGCCTCTAGTGTTTTACTAATTAAATTAACGTCGGTACATTTCCCATTTACAGTACCTGTGAGTCTTAATCCAAGTCAGCAGCATCTGCAGTCTCTGCTCTTTCGTCTGCAGTTCCGGGTCGGTGACGTTGTCGGGAGATTTCTCAGGTTCGCCGCCGGCCCCAGACGTTTTCCCCTTCCTCCGCACCATATGCTGGTCCACAGCATTCTTGGGCCTCAGTAGCAGCACTTCTCCCGACCCTATGATGATGCTGTGATCCCCGCCACGATTAGCGACCACCTGTACCTTGTTCCTGTACGACAAAAAAAACAGGATCTTCGAAAAAGAGGTCCCCTTTGGGCGACCTTGTGGCTTCGATCTCGTGTACTCCCCCTCGTAGATTTCTTTGAGATCTCGCTTTGTAAACTCTTGCTTCCCTTTTCTGTGCTTCTTCAGGTAATTAAGAAATTGTCCACCTTCCTTTATAGAAGCCATTTCTGCGAACGATTCGCCAACAAGAAGGTGAGAAGTTGCGTTAGAGTCAGCGTGCGGTTGCAAAGGGACAAGAAAATGTATAGAAAGTCTTGGTTTCGTTCCAATCTCGTGACCAGAGCCGGATGCACAAAGGGCGTTCAATGCTTATCTCTATGAATGAAGCTACCCTGGACACGGGAATACGTGGACGAGTTGATTTTACTTCCGGGTTGAAGTATATCGAAGTACATTTGTGTGATTACATTGAATACTGCAGTGTCATTATATGATCAGAGGACTATATGCATACATAGTATGATTTAATCAATACATAATATTCTTTTAAAAAACGTATTACTACTAAATGAAAGTTATCGATTCATAAAAAACATGCGTATGTGTCCCCTTTTTTAGAAAGTAAACTGTTCCAGCTGGTAACCTTTGAACTCTATTATTCTTGGAGGACTGGTAGTGTGAGAAACTACAAACGTAGATTCTCACGTAGATAACAAACAAGTTATTGTAATGTTATGATATTGTCTTTAATACCGTTATACATGTATATTACGGTATAGCAAACTAGAGTTCCACGACCTCATACCTTCGCAAAATGATTTTATCTCATTTTAGTGTAAACTAGCATTTCCTCATCAGTTATCAGAATGTAGTACTGATCTGCACTATTTATGTCTAACAAAGTCCACATTTACTAAACTTCCAAATGCTGCAACTGTGAAATTCGCGTCATTTAAGTAAGTAAGGTAAGTAAGTAAGTAATTATGCAAATTAGATCCTAATTTGTATAATTGTCATCTAATTATGTCAAGTGATCTCTCGATCTGTCAACCCCTTCTAGAGTTATCGTCTTTCGAAGAGTTTAGCAAAAACGCCCCTGCAGTTCCAAAACAAGCTGCTAGGGAGCTCAGACCTGTGTCATTTCTTCCCCTGCACACGAATTATCTACCGCCCTACTTTGGTGAACGTGCCAAATTCAAATCAAAAGATTTAGAAAAAAGGAAATTTCCGCTACAGTACCATATTAACAAGACGCTAAGGGGCCCAAAATCTAATCGTTTTGAGGTCTCATCAAGACCAATTTACAAAACAAATATCAAGACAATCCACCCAGGCATTCTCGAGTGATCATGCTCACACACACACACACTGACACACACACACACACACTCACTCACTCACAAACTCACTCACACACGGACGTTCCAGAACGCTCTAAAGTTGAGAGCCAAATTGTTTTGCACGAGAAAATAGGCAGAGGTGGGAAGATGGGGGTCGGCCAAATCGGCTCATACTTTGTATTTGAGATAGGTATGTGGAACTATGAACGGCCATATGATTACATCCCTGCAGGTATTTTTCTTAATGGAGCTCTGGGACCCCATCCCCCCTTCGGAGACCTTCAAAAATTGAACAATTGGTAAATAATACTGAAATTGCGATGGCTACCCTGATAATTCTAATGAAGATATGTATATCATAAAGTGGTCGCCAGGTTAAACACCGCTCTTTTTTCATCTGAAAAGCTATTTCAGCGACGCGAAGTGTGTAAATCAATACTCTGTTTTAAGTAAAGTGAATAAAAATAAACACCAACACACGAATATTGACTGTACAGATATCCGGTTTATTATGGAAGTGGCTATTATTTGTACAATATCACAACATGTATACATTGATGTTTAGAGCTGCATGAGTAGATTTGTAACAAGCGTTCGGTGCCGATAAATCTTACGTCTCAGGCGTAGTATATTGAAACCAGGCTTTGTCGTACTTTATTACTTATCCCTTTCCTTGCATGTTGATATATGAAAAACTATGATCTGTGTTTGTAAGTGACATAAGGCCACAGCAAGTACATTTTATGGATAATATCGCGCATTGATTTTTGCCTGATGTTGAAATAAAAACAAGAATTATTTTACCCTTTGCCAATGGTCAATATACCGAAAAAGGGGCAATGTGTTTCAAACGTTTGTCAGTTTCATTGCAAAACGTTCTAGATGCTGTAAAAAGGCATTTCCAACAAAGTCATGTACAGAATACCAATAGGATATAATAATGATGGTACTGCAGGCAGTCGTTGTCTATCAGCAAAGTGTGTTGTGGGGCTAACTGGACATTACGTGTCAGTAAAAATTAAGCCAAAATCGGAAACTTAATTGGTATATTCGCGCCATGTATTGTTTATTATAGTATCTGTCCTTTTATCAGGTTCGCTTTTCTGATCGCTGGCAAGGGAAGCGACCAGAGGAGTGAACCGAGACTAGAATAGGATGGGTGCCGGGCTAATCCATTGTAGCAAAAGATCAAGTAATAAAGCAAGACTAGTACTGGTACTTGGCGCGTTAACAACTTTAAAGCTAATACTGCGCGATTTCATATGATTTTCCCGTGACCATCTTTTTGGTCCTCTTACTTAAGCTTTTTTTGTGTGAATGTAGATCAGGCTATACCAAGTAATTTGTATGGATGACGTCCGCGCACGCATTGATTTTGGTCTGTTCCCAGAGAAAAAACAAGAAATTCCGCTTTCTGTAACTATGACCAAAGAGTTCCTTTTTGATATAATATGTTTCTGCAGGCCTGCAAAATCAATGGGATATGGAAAGAAACAGGACAACAACTGCTGTTCAACTTCAACTGATTTATTCAAATCATTGCTGTTTTCATGATGAATAAAAGAATTGTTAGTTGTTACACTGTGTTCTCTCATTCATTTTCTGTCCTAACATGTGTCGTCGACTATTATATTTCAAATCTCGGCATCTTGTTTTTTTCGGCCCTTCTTGTTGTTTTTTTCGCGCTCTCGCATTAGATTTAGGGTCTCCAAAGAACGTCATTCATAAAAATTACTTGGTGTAGCCTCAAGAATCTTCAGGCTTTGTTTGAGTTGAAGATGTCGATGTAGAGAAACCAGTCACGGCCAACTTTCTTCCAAATCACAACGTACCTGCAAAATATCAAAAAAAAATATCCGAAGTTAATATTCTTAACAAACCTACAATTTCAGCACGTCGCTAGTACATTATAGACACTGCATATCGACTTGCAAACGTCATCATCAGTCGACGTGCTTTAGCTACGACGGGGTTATACCACCCCTTACGGGGTGACATACCCTTTCGTTGGCTGTCATACAAGACGGGGATGCGCCAGGTCTCCCGTCCGGGTGAATGGTGTAAATCACCGTATGGCTGCTACGAGGTGAAGGCTCGCTGGGCCTCCATCCTGGTGATTTGTAGTGAATCACCAACTCCAGACAGAAGGATTTGGACCATCGCACACCGGGGCATGCCCCAACTCTTTTTCGACGTTAAATGGAGGTTCCGTGTTTGGGGAGAGCCACTCCCCGCGCACGTAAAAGAACCCACCACCTTTCGACTTGCAATAGGTAAGATGAGATGAAGGCCACAAGCTCTTTAAGAGCGACCGGGGGCCGATGATTGAAGAATTTCCTCCTTCTGCCAACCCCTGCAAACATACCAAATATCATAAAGATCCGTTCATGACTTCTCGAGTTGTGCTGTTCATACGCACGCACGCACGTACACACACACATACACACACACACACACACACACAGACACACACACACACACAAACACACATATATAGAGAGATACGCACACGCAAAGACACAGACACGCCAAAAATAGTTACTCGAGCAACTTGATAAAATTTTGAAACAGTCAGACGTTTCAGACAGCCTCCGCTGTCTTTCGTCAGGGACCTTTGTCCAGTTGCTTGAGTAACAATTTTTTGGCGTAATTCCACACACACACACACACACACACACACACACACACACACACACGCACGCACACACACACACACACACGCGTGCACACACACACACACACACCGTGACACACACACATACACAGACACACACACACACAAACACACAGACACACATACACACACACATACACATGTACACGCACACATAAACACAAATATGTACACTCACGTATATACACGCACATTCGTACTACACACACACACACACACACACACACACACACACACACACACACACACACAAACCTAACCGACAGTAGTAAATCGATGAAGTTGATTGTTCTTGTTTAAAAGACATTCATGGAACCTTACCACTCACCTGGACATATGCTAATAACACTTCACTTGCTACATTGCGTCTTTCGTCAAGAACGCCGTGCCGGTCCTACGCAACGGCTCAAAAATCAAAACCTTCGGAAGTTCCGTTCGTTCTCCTATGTAATAACGTTTTTTTTTTTAATAAATGACTTTCATATTCTCGTGTTTTTGCAAATGTTAATTATATAGGTAACGTTATATAGTTCCGACCCCGGGAAGATACGAGAAGTTCCCGAACACGCCACGAGTGTATTCGGAATTCAAGATCGGTTGCTCGGATTTGGACCGTTTAGGATGGCAACGACCGTTCTGAGAGATGGCAACGACCCTTCCTGAAGGCAACGACCTTTCACGAGACAGAAATTTGCGCCGCCGCCACCGCACTCTATCCAAATGAAAGAAAACAAAGGCATTGCCCGTTCTTTGTTGGCACCTTTGAACAAATTGAAGGGATTTGTCAATGCGCGACGAATACAATGAACGTATCTTTCACTCATTCACCTAGCTTTAACCTTTTTGCAGAATTTCTCTTGTGGTGAATTACGTGACATATGTTTTGTGAAACGATATGATACTCACTAACCCCATACAGACCTTACCCATGCATTCCCTACAGTATAGGTGTAGACACTTCGATCATCATGAATATTTTCGGCATACATGGGGGCGATGAGTACACCAATAAGGCCATTTTTTAAAACGTATAACAAGACGTGTTTTTCTCAGTGCCCTTGAATTATATTTTTAACCCAACCTTCAGTTTTCAGGCCTTGTCAGACATGCTGCATTCAGCCATACCCATTGGCTGAGAGTACCTAATTGAATTAAATTAATAGATGGTTAGTAGAACACTGAATGTTTTTTGATGCGCGCGACTAATGGTACTTTATCGTATATTGTGAAGTAGCGTGCTTTTTTTCCAGTTTCCTAAAAATATCATCTATTGAAAAATAGCACTCCCTAGGCTTCTGTAGTTTAGGGTCTCTTTTAAGTAGATTTCACCCTCACCCTCATGTTTTCTTTCTTTCTTAATCCAAGAAAGTAACCTTGTGTGGCCTAAGTTGTTCTCACGCTGTATCTGAGAGTGAGGAAAGAAACTCATCCTGTACAATGTTTAGAAAACGTTTTGAATGGTAGTAAATACCATCATCTTTGGTCCTATACTCTCTGGGCATTCATGACTTCCCCCTCAAAAAATCACTACAACGTCCGCAGGGGAAGACGCAAACAATCAACGCTCAGCAAAATACATTTAATGTCCTTCATATCCCAAGCCCTAAGCCTCTACTACAGTAATGACTCCAAGTAGACCACGCATCGAATATGTACCACCTCAATTTAAGCTAGAAATGTAACAGAACTTTCTGTCAATTTTGCGGAATGTTACCGTATATACACTGAGTCTGACCACATGTCACGAAAACTTATAACTTTTTATTCAATATGATACGTTTTCATAATTATATATTTCGTCGTAATACTACGTCAATAGTGCGTACTACAGAGTGATTTTAGATTCGTAGCTGTTTTGATGATTACGGTTAAATGTTTTTACGTGTTCCACTAACAGTATGTAAATGAGCGTGCAATTCAGCCGTCAGGCTGCCATATGCTTCTTTGTGCAATAAACTAATACTACTGTACAATTTGTCGATTTTAGTATACATTTAGTTTATCATTTTGCCTAGTCGGAGCTACACATTCACCTACAGCTAATGTGTGGTAAGCCGCAAAAAAAGAATATACATGTACTTGAGATATTTTGTTATTATGTTGCGAAATGGGACACTTATTCCTTCAGTATTTGATTCCTACGTGTTACAGTGAGGTATAGAAGGAACTGAACCTGTACTTAAAGGCATAGCATTTTATGAGGCTTGAAACTTGAATAAAAAGCTCTAATTTCTAATCATTCCTACACACAGTAATTTTCAATAACACTATAAAATTACATAGCGACATTAAAGGAGCAAAGATACGATGTCCTTGTGTGGTGAGAATTGATAGAAAATCCAAGCCCTAATGGACTGACTGACTGTCCATCACAATTAACGGTTCGAATTCGACCACCAAGATAGTGACTGCATGTCCCTCAAACATTTGCATTTTTATGTTTTAATTTTGCATTTCTATGTTTTGACCGAGGTGGGCGGGGCTATGGTATCAGTCTATTTACACTTGGCGCGTGAAACTAAAAGATCACAATGTAGCGTATTTTTGTGCCACTTTTGATAAGAAATCCGAACGCAAATGTGGTAAACAGTGGCATTAAATGTCAATTTCATAAAGATTACAGCAGGAATATTTCCAGTTTTCAAGCCTCATAAAATGCTCTGGGTGCCTTTAACAGTATTGGTCTTTAGATGAAGTCACGTTTTTAACACCACTGTAATTATTCCACTTGACCTGTGTTTAGCTTGTAAGAGCAGAAACGTACAATAAAGGTCTTTCATTCATTAACCACACCGGCAACAGCAGTAAACTGAAACAATTTTCTTTACTCTGAAATAAAAACGAACAACAAAACATAACTTATTAATTCTATAACATCCTCATTGTGTAAATACATGTACAGGGTCTTCGCAGTCACACCAATGAGACAAAGGTTTCCGCCATGTCGGTGATTAAAGCAGGAAGTTGCCAAGGAAATTTGTATTTGTGTTGATCTAAGTCATTGACACAAAGGTACATACAATGTATGAACTGAAACGAGTTGGAGTGACCCAGTATGGTTGGCCAAATTGCTAACATCACAGCCTTATCTCCAGTCAATGGCTGATCACATATGCATAGTGATAATATATGCAAATTTATAGGTCAGACTCTTTCAGGTTCAAGTTGGTTGTTCTTTAGCCAAGAACCGTATTGTGTGTAACATGTTACACGAAACCAGGGCTGTCTCCAGCTTTTGAATTTTGTTCCGTTCCACTCATTGTCTGGCTATATTGAGAAATTTTACATGTGTTGTAGTTCATAATGACACTTTCCACCAGCAATAAATAGTTCTTTAGTTTTGACGACACATAAAATTAAAAACACCAGTATGCCAGCAGATATACACATTACTGTACACTTGGAATTTCATACAGGGACAAAATAATGTACACTTTTATATCTGTTCAACTTTACAATATTTCAATAGAAACAAGCACTTTTCAGTTGGCACAGAACACTCACATACATCTAAACAAAAAAAAAAGAGGTTAACAATTGTATCTATCAAAAGCTACTTCACAGTTCCAAGTGTGCATCTGAAGTTGTGATGCACTGTATTCTAAGGTCAAAGTTTAAGGTCTTACTTTGCCCATGCACACTCAGAAATGTGACATGACTTATTGATAGTTACAGTAGTCAGGTCTAGCCTAGAAGAGTACATTGTAAGTACAACATGTTACAGATTAATTGTTTTGACTTTCTGACTTGGCACATGCGAAGAAAAAACTTCAAATCTTTGAGTCTTAAAAGCTTTCCAAGCCAAAGTCTTAAATAATGGCTGTGTTGGAACAAAAGGTAAACACTGTTATCTAAGTCTTACATTTTCATAGCCTGAGTGTCATCCAGGCTCTACCTTCACCAAACAGTCTGAGATCGCTCCATTTGAAATCGTTTGGAATAATATATTCGTCCAAAAATCTGGACGGGCACGCTGATTGGCTCCTTTTATCAGAGCTCCACATGCTATCTCAGCAGGGATCACCCATCCCAGAACTGACCAAAGGATTTGTTTATTTATCTTAGATAGGCTGTAGTACCTGCTTTTTGGCAGATAGAAAGTGTTATCCTGACGATTTTACAAAGATTTGACAAAAAAACTACTTGGGATCTTTGTCTATACGTGTTTTGTACAACTTGGGATGTTTGTCTATCTATGACCTATAATCAACTCCATGTTTTTGGTCATTTCTTTTGGCCATTACTGGTATCTGTGGTTTGTAATAAGAAGTGGTCCCTACAGAGATACCATGTGGAGAAAGTCATTAGGCTGAGTGACAAGGACTATTCCCACATGGAGATCTGATAGAAGGAACCAATCAGCGTGCCCGTCCAGAAATCTGGACGAATACATTATTCCAAACGATTTCAAATGGAGCGATCTCAGACTGTTTGGTGAAGGTAGAGCCTGGAACTGAAACAGGATGACACTCAGGCTAACATTTTCATACCTCAAATACAAGTATTTTCTACAGTCTTTGTGTAGAGATTTGCTTAGTCTTTGTGTAGAGATCAGTCCACAATCCAGACTCGCTGCACATTAAAAATTAGTCTTTACTACTATTGTTGGTTATTTCTTGTGTTGTTTTGTTGTACAAAATGCACATAGGTTTTGCTACATGTAGCATGTTATTTAACGTTACAAAAAACTATTCTTTTGACTGCCAAATACAACAATAGATGATGGCATTGGAATCTGTAAAAGCCAATGTCACAAGATATACACTAGAACTTATTACACATGTGCGCAGATTAATTCTTAAAAAGGAAATTCTACCATAATTAAGGCAGAATTCTACTCTCTGTTCCATTTGGTAAACAACATTGAAACAATGTTGATATCTCTAACATATGAGAAGACTTCAGTTGCATTAAGAGCACAGCTCTTGAAGTTTATAACGTGGCAAATACAGTAATATGGTATCATTGGCGAGACTTTAATTTTGGCAAATTGTGCATAAATCCCTACACGCTACTATGTAAGTTTGATAAAGGCTAGCTTGAGAACTATTTACCTCTAAAATGAAATCTTGCCAACTGCCTTTGCAGTTGCACTCAGAAATTGCCAAAATGTAGAGCTACTAAGACAACACATTTTACAGTATTTCCAACAGATTATCTCATCTACTTTGCATTATTAATTTACCTAATTATGGCCTTTTATAATCACATATGTACATCAAAATAAAGGTATCTCTGAAGCTATAGATTTTTAGACGTGACATCTACGGCACACTAATATCCACAGGACGTTTCAGCAGCATAAAACCCTGCTCACTCTGAATGAGCAGCTCAAGAGGGCATTAAAGGAAGATATTTCCTGGACTGATGTATCATTTCCAGACTATACTGACACTACTATACACAGTTTTTAATCAGTACATATATTTTTCTTGAGTCAAGTATCTTCCAATAATCTTGAACTTGAAGGCGATATTTCTCAGCTTTTCTGTAATTGCCGAGATTCAGTCCTCTTTCTCTCTAATCTCAAGTTGCGAGTTGCGTCCTGTTCTTGCCGTGGTGTGTCTGCATCTCCCTTCAGTAGTGGTCTGGTACAGTCTCCAGGGCATCCTCGCTCTTTCTCAGTGGGTCAGTGTTCTGAAACAACAAGACAAAACAAATCTATCAATCAATCAATCAATGTACATGTATAATCCCTGGTTGATTCACTGCTCCCTTACTTGTTGTAGAATAAATCGCTAGAATTGGAGGATTCTGGAATGATAACTTTGAGACAGATGTTGTGAATGGCTTACTTCAAGGATCTACAATGGTACAAATGTATCAAATGTAGAAACAAACGTTTGAATTTAACAGTGAAGATCATGAGTTTTTGATGCAGTAACAAATGAAGTTTCATGTCAAGAGTCTAGTCTCGTTGTTGTGATTGATTCTGCATTGAATGTCTAACCTTCATCAGCACACTGCTAACATATTGAACAAAACTATATTATATATGCCCCTGACTGTAATAATCCAAAAATCAAGAAGATAAAACACACAGAAAGGAAACATTGAGATTATGACTGAGAAGCAGATTTGGGAAACTGAGGTTATGATAACAACAATGAAAGCAGATACTGTCACAGTGTCAGGAAGGGATTTTATATATGTATCGATGGAAGCTTGCTTGCTAAACCATAGCTCAAAAAGCAACATAAAAATAACTCAAGTCTCTTCACAAGAACAAAAGACAACATTGCTACAACACCAGTGCAACTTTGCACCTGTAACGGCCACACACAGCTCAACAAACCAGACAGAATGCTCCAAACGCAACAAACAAAAACAAACACATAAGTCGCTGGAAGTTTAACTGACCCCTGAGGCAGAGAACCCTACACTGACAGTTTGACAGCAGCCAACTCAGCGACGGGGGCACTCGAGGACTGATCCTATACGGTAAATCATGCATCGCATGCATCAGTTCCCAGAGCTCCATCCTTAGTTTACACAACTTCTAGCACTTTCAAGTTTGATTAGTGCAACTACTGTGCAAGCCATAGAAGGCAACATTATAGGCACTTCAGTCTTCTATTCATGCTACTTGTAGACCTTAAGATAAGGGACTGAACTTTCAAAACAAAATCTTGCAGCCAAGCAACCACAACATGCATGCTGAACTTCACAACATACAAAATGTACATTTTACTTGAAAAAACCTCTTGAAATCAATGTCTCCATAAAAAATTGTTTGCATGAAAATAGGATGCTTCTAACAGAGGATTGAAATACTTCCGAATCAAATTTTTCTGTAAAAAAGTATGAATATTGTCACTTCTACCCCCCCCCCCCCAAGACTAGATGCAGCAGTTTGCACCCATATAAAGAAAGCACATGATCCTTCATTCAGTAAAAGCCTAGAATGTTTTGGTAAGATTTCAAGCTCAACTCCACTCTCTACTTTACCTGGAAGGTTATACTGCCCGGCCTTGTCAAGCTGCGAGCAGACACAAGAGAACACAGGAACACAAGGCACACAATAACATGACTGTAAAAATACAAGCAGTACAACAAAGATGGCTATGCTAAGCTATCTCACATCGAAACTCTTCTACAAGCTGAGCAACTCAAAGCTATGAATAAAACCAAATAAAGAGAACAGCTTGGGCAAACATGTTCAAAAACTCTAGGAGCAAAATTTAAAAATGCAAGCAGCAACAGAGATGGTAATGATGTTTAAACTTCAAAACTTTTCTTCCAACTAAGCAAAACGAAGCTAAAAACAAACAGAACAGCTTGAAAACTTTAGGAGAAATTCAACTGACGTCTCCTTGGATATCAAGACTTTTGAAATAGGAGTCAAGTAATTTTAAATCTGTGAAGGATACACTTCGCCTCAGAGACAGGCCTATTAAAGCATACCTGCACACTACACATTATTGGCAAGCAAACCACAATACAATACTGAACAAGCAATTGGCACAGATACTAATTTCCTACATGTAGATCATTGTTGCCGTGAGAAATAAGTTACTGTAGGAGTACGAGAATTATGGTAAAGAAAGTAGAAGTCAAAGGGATGAAGGTATGTCAGAACAAAATGTAAGCATTGGTTTTGCCTATTCCCATCCCCCCCACCTCCCCCATCCAGCCATACGCAACCAATGCTCATTTCAACATCATTCAGTAATATGGGGCTGAAAATTTCATTTGAACATTAATTGTAGGATAGCATTGTGTGATATCAACAAAAGTGCTTTAGACTATCTAAATCCCCTTAAAGTTCACACTGGCTAATGCACAGCCCAGGGCTACCCTACCTTTGGTCTTTCTCGGTGCGTGTTGACAGCCTCGATGTTCAGGTAAAAGGACTCCACCTTACAACCTGGAAAGCAGGAAAAAAAAAATCATTCATTTTGTTTAGAAGAAACAGAGGGCAGGAATTTAAGATATGAAACTATGGGCCAAGGAAGCACACCTTGCCTACAAGGGCTCGATTAAGAGCTTTGAAAATGGTAGTGATAGAAAGGCAATGGTTTGGAGCAGATGCAATGCCATGCTACCTAAAATTACCTTGGTTTAACAGGAGCTGCTCGACATGTGCCTATGGCCCTGCAGACTTTCTTCTTTACTTCAAAGTTCTTTTAGTCAGATGTACAATGATACTATGACATGTTCAAGGTTTGGCTCTGCTCTAATCTCCCTTTTGATGCCTACATTGTACCCCTGCAACATATATTTCAGGGTACAGCTTCAGAATCATAACAGATAGGCTGGGACTAGAACCCCATACCTTTGATCCAGAGGTACATGTACTATGATTTACTAAGCACTACATCGCAGCACAATCCCATGGTCATCTAAAAACTTGTTGTGTGACTTACCATAAGCCATCGGGGTCAGCTTCATGATTGTGTGTAGGGGCACTTTCAGATATGGAAGATCATCTAAGTACCAGAGAAAACAAAAGATAAGGTCAGTACATTTGCAGCAGAGGCTCATACAAAGTAAGACTTCTCATCTTTAATAGTAATAAAAAATGGAAATAAAGAGTATGCACAAGTGAAAAATCAAATGCTTCCATGCCCCTGGTTGTGTGTTGCTAAGAGTTTTCAGCTTTAAGTGTATAATGCACTGGATCTATTGTAAAAATACACTAGACATTAAGTAACAACTATCATGGTCCTCATGAAAATGCCATATCTTGGGTGCAGACTGATACAGTAAATGCATTTAAGTTTGCATGTTTTTGATTTCACGCGAAAACAGAGTGTTTGCCGTGGCTTTAAGTTCGAGGCAGTGCTATAGTCACATACTCAAGCACTACAGTACTGGAGAAAAATGTTTGCGATGGCTTTAAGTTCGCGGTGAAACGGTCCCTGCGAAAAATGCGAACATTTCTGCATTTACAGTGCTGTGTAACACCCCAAGTCGATGCAGCCTAGTACAGTTGGTGGGAGAAAGCAAAGACATCCTGACCTGAATTTTTATCCAGGAAATAGGCCAGCAGACATCTCATGACAGCCTGGTGACAGATGACCAGCACGTTCGTCTGTCTCTCCAGTTCCTGAAGAGGGAAAACATACGGGTCAAATCGTTTGATTCCGTGTCTGAATCTCATGCCGTATTCTCCCTATGAAATGTGAACATCGTAAGTATATAACATTATGATAGCATATCTGACAGAATTTCAGAACACAAAATGCATGTTTTTAGATCTCATGTGTGCAGTCATAGTATTAGAAATGATGTTTTTGGTTGTAATATACAATTAATGTAGCCTCATATACGCTTTAAGGCATGCTTGAAAACTACAATATGTACTATACATGCAGCACTTACCATAATCACAGGTTCCAAGCGAGCCACTAGGTCTTGGTACGACTGTGGGAAAAATAAAGACAAAAATGTTGGGGTTGCCATTAAACTGGTCACTAGTCTACTTTGAAAACCCCATATAGAAACTTCATCTCTGCAAAGCTATGAGATTTTATATAAAAGTCTAAAAGATATAAGATTTTACCATATTTTCCTCTAGTAGCATTGCTAAGAAACCATAATATAGCAGGACCTATACTCCAATAAAGGATAGAACTGCAATTTGTGGGTTCAGTGGTGATGGCAATGATGACAAATGCATACATATGATAGCTGATAGCTATATCTTTCTGCTCAAGTGCATCATTTTCAATGCATACAGATGTACTTAAAGTAAAACATGTTGAGGTCTGAATTTCTGATATACATGAAGATACATGCGAAGGATGCAATACAGAAAATGATAATAGGGTTGTCCAAAAGTCTCTAACACTAGTATCAGCATCATGGTACACATCTATGTTCAGAGATTATTACAAGTGAGAAATGCTGACAAAATGACTAATCAAAATTGTTACTATTCTCAGAAATAACAGAAATGTATTCCATCTATCAATTGTTGCCTGTTATTATCAGACTTGTTATTATTAGTGAAACACACAAAAATTGACGCCAAAAAGACCAAACCACAACAACACAGCAACAACGTTGGATGAGAAACAGATCTGCCAAACATGGGGATAGAAAATGCAATATACTGTGCACAATAACATCCCGCCATTATGAATGAATGCGACAGTGCAAAGAATACATTCAGATGGCTTTATAAAGTTTTGAGCAGGGGAAAGGGACCTACATGTAGCACAAGTACGAATTTTTTGTTTGTTTTTACCAAGCATTTATAGGCCCTCCTCAGGATATAACTTTACTCCTAAATTAGTTTTGATTTTAATTCCAAAAGATGTTGCTTTTGGGAGTTCCGTAACAATTTGAAACCCCTTTTAATAAAAGCAAAAATCAACAAAAACATCTCTCTCACTAAAAGAAATGGAGAAAAAATGAGCTAAGGACTAGGTAAATAGCAGAGATTGTGCTACACTGTGAAGAGGATGGGACACCATTAAATGCAGCTTTAACATCTTTAAATCAACAGTTACTTTGAGACTTCCTAAAAAAGAGAGAAAAATGAGCTAAGGTAAAACGCAGAAAAGGTGTTGAACTATGAAGAAGATGGAACAGCAGGAAATACCAGCTTCTTTACATCCTTTCATTTAGTTATGAAGCGAAGGGAATGAGGGAACAGCGGAACAGATGACAGAGGGGTTGTTATGACGAGGCTCACCTCCCCGGAAGGGTGTGGCACGTGATACTTGTCGCCGTCCCGCTTTGCCAGCTGGGCGGGAAAGTCGTGAGCTATTTCCGCGTAAGTCATCTCCTCCCACTTACCCTGCAAATTCCAGCCACACAAGATTGTACTGCAATGTTGGGAGGAGGAGGTAGGAGGCGCTGCTGCGCTGCCTTCTGCACATGTGGCTACTTTGCAAGGCTTTGTTTGAGTCCTTTTGACTTTCAAACACACCTTGCTGAGAAGCACATGTGCAGGAAGGAAGTCACAGTGAAGGCACACCTCTGACTCCGCCATACACACTAACTAACTCGCTAACTAACCACCCCACGGACTCACCTCCCCTCGAGGGTACCGGTAGTGGTACTTGTCCTGATCCCGCATAGCGAACTCCTCGGGATACTTCTCTTGGATCCCCTCGTAAGTCATTTCCTCACAAACACCCTGCATAGTTAAGGAACACAAACGTAGGTATTCCAACACTGCTGGTCGGAGAAATCACCAGGTACCTAACCACGCTTGTGGCAGGTTTTTGGCAACTTCCAGTAAAACAATTTCTCTGTAACAGTTTGAATTATTGGCTTCATTTTAAAACATTTCTTCACTTACTGTGGTTTTTAATCACAAGTGTGTGTATTTTTTTGAACAACAATAATATCATATTTTGTGTTTTTCAGAAGATATTACAGTTTTTTATAGTTTGGTTGGAATACCTAATACTAGATGCATGCACTACTTGCTACATGTACCATCTCCCAACCAAATAATTAACTACAAAAAGAGGTGAAAATTTTGTCAATGAATACAAGTTGATATCATGACTGTCAGTAAAAGGGATTCAAACATGTGACTACAAGCATATTTTTTTAACATTGCTAACATGGGTAAGAAATATGCCCCTGCAAGTTGCAACCAGAAACTTGCAAGGAAAACTCAAATTTGGGGTATAAATCTTGAAAGTTCCGAATTCGCAGCCCTCGCTCCCCAAAACTATGGGTTTATGCAGTGTTATGAATATAAAAAAAAAATTTGTCAAATACAAGCTTGCTTAATTATAATGGCATTGAAACTTCCAGATGAAAAAAGGATGACTTTGAATTTGTAATCTCCTATACAGCAAAGATATAGTCTATCTACACAGTAGACTTTTCTCCCTTAAAATGATAAGACCAGCAAAGTAAGACTCACCGCATCAATCTCGTTCAGAGCCTTCCACTGTTCGATGGGGGCGTGGAACCCGCCGGCCGTCTCGATGGTGCGTTTGAGCTGACTGGTCCACACCTTCAGGTTGTTGACGTCCTGATCCTCCATGAACTTGGCCAGCGAGTTGGCGAACTGTCGCCCCCGGAAGGAGAGGGAGGAGTCTCCGCCAATACGGCCCTTGATGTTCAACTCACTCTCACCATGCTGAGTCAACAGATAGTTGTTAGGGTGTTTAGAAATGACATGAGAACATTCTACCCCCATTATTGCATGCGAAACCTGATCTACATGAAGATGTTGGGGGCAAAGGATGGTTGTGTTTTCTAAAGGGTACTGTCTGAGAAGCTATAGCTTAGATGGCTATCAGAAACTTTTAGATTTTTCACGCAAACATCTGCTTTGATATTAGGTATACCGCAAGAAATTCTTCTGCATCCAATGATATTTATCCAAATACTTTTCAACAAAAAAACACAACATACAAATTTGCAGACAAAAAATAAAAATGACTGCATAAAATCTAAAAAGCAACTGTTCTGCTGCCCCACCAAAATCCAAGGCTTAGATCTTTCTATATCAGCCATAGATGCTTCAATCACATCAGACATTACCTTAAAGAGATCAACCAGTGGATTCTCCTTACCCGTGTTAGGTAGATGCTCCTGGGGAGAACATGGATGTTCATCAGGTAGTAGCAGATCTTGCTCTGGACGTGATCTTGGATCTGGTTAACCAGGAAACGCTGTCCAACATTGTGCACCTGGATGAAGGATTTCTCCCTAAAGTAGAGGAACAAGAAGTTGTTAATTTGGCAAATGATATTCAGCCAAGAAGATTATGCTGTTTGAGTTAACTGTAACTTCATGTTCAAGAGTAATTCCTTTTTCTTTATTATCTTTATTGTATAACCGGCAGCAGCTGGTTATATTACACTCAACGACCTGTCGCACCTAACCTTTGCATATCTAGCTGTAAGCGTTGTTTAAAGCTATATAGTTGGGATGCCCTTACTGTATTTGGTGGCAAAAGATTCCACTCTATGATATTCAGTGTTGAGAGGTTCGTAGCTTTTCTTATACACGCTGCTTCCCCACAGGAAGACAATCATACATTCAACAAGTTTACTCTATGATAATGTACATTTCATGGCCTTACTTGTCGTATTGCGTGTCCAGAGGCTCGTAGCTTTTCTGGTACATGCGGATCCGCTCCAGGAAGTCCCTCATGGCCTCGTCCTTGTTCATGTTCCTGTAGTCTGGGCTGTTCACCTTTACTTCCTGCAATCAAGAAGGAAAACTTGTCAACAACTTTTGTCAATCTCCAAAATTACTAACCCCTATTTATAGTGTGATGTAGAATTTGGTACCTTTAAGGTGGAAAATTCCAATAAATAATTTGAGAAAAATTATAACTTTTGATAAAGAGGGAGGTAAATTCAGGTACATTTTGAAAGGGGAACTTGGAAGAACTTAGGAATTATTTCAATCCAAAATTGTTTCGAAAGTTCTCAAATAGTTGTGTATAACATTTTTGTTGTAACTAATTTTGGAATAATTCTGACAGTCTGCGATAAACAGAAATTGTCAAATTTTAACCCACCATGTAGTTGTTGAACATGGGTCTCGTTTACTACTGGAGAACACTGTGTTATGCTTCACATGCAAAATTCGCCACACAGTTAAATACGTAACTTACATATTGTACACGCAACAATTATGGTCAAGATAAGGAGCAAAAGAGCCAGCAAAAACTGTACAAAAGCGCAGGCAGCATTCATATGACACAGAAAGCCAAGGGAAAGAAACACCAAAGCTACTATCAAGTTTGGATGCATTAAGGGCGAGGATTAAGAAAGTCCTTTCAAAAATTGGAACACCTTGAAGAATTTTTGCCAAGGAGTTTTGGGACATGCAGGCACATCGAAGGATGGGGGGAGACATGTCAACTTACTAGATATACGTACATGAAAGCTAAAGATACTTGTTTAGATGGTTTTATGCATTTGGGACAATAGTTCTTAACATTCTTTTATATGGTATCAATTTTGCCTAAATGTAAAAAAATGTATGCAAGTATCTACAATGCTTTTAGAGACTGTCTTTATTTGCACTTGCCTTACATTTTGTATACTTGCTACATGTATTGCTTTTCATACATGCAACACATCTTTTATTCTCATACAGGATCAAAAGGTTGACAATGAATAAGCTCGATTTGGGACAGAGAAAGACAGTGTGAAAGAATTTATCACAAATTCAATCTCAGTGCAATAGTAGAGACTAGATTACACAAATTTGTTTATCCTCTAGTTGAAACAAAGAATGTAATAAGTTGGACAGTGCATTACACAATTATAGTCCAATTACAAAACCATCACCAGTTTTGCTCCTTTCCATAAAGTGCATCAACTATTTTTCTGTGTCAGGATTAAACAGGATGATATGTGTTTTATATAAACTTTACCACCAGGCACATACAAGGGCCTTATCTCTGCTTGCATGCCAACATTACAATGTAAAATGAAAAAAACAAATTGAGAAAATAAAAAGGTGTGGCCAAAACTTTAAAAATTTTGAATGACATCATCTAATCAATACAGAACACAATCATCAAATTTCTAATAGTTTAATTTCTTTGTTACCCATGCTTAAAGGCTAGAAATTTGTACACAGGTTCTTAAGGCTATCTCATTCAAAAAGTTTAGTCCCAATTTAGCATTCTCTAAATCCGAGAAACTACAAATTACAACAATGTGGCCTAATCGAAGAATGTTGGCATACATGCAGAAATACAGCCTTGTAAAAACTGCTCCCTGTGTTTAAACCATTAAACCCTGACATGCAGTGTGCTGGCAAGGGGGGGAAACTTACGCCGGCATCACGCCTGAATGGCGCTGCGGCACCGCGTCCCTCTGATATCTCCCCCAATTCCTCATGCCCCTGCATGCAAAGAGTGAGACGTGAGGGCCTGTATGAAGTTCAAGGTCGCCTGCGGATGGGTCAAGGTCATCCGGCGAAGGACAGACCTTTCAGGGACTTTGACTTGGTTATGGTGGCACAAAAGCCAAAAAGTTAGATTTCATTGACAGTATGATTAGCAGTAGTTTGTTGTTAACAAGCTGCACCATTCTTTTCATTTCGACATGCTTTCATCAAAGCGTTTTGACACTCTCTGCGCCAAGTTTGGTACAATGGTTGTCTGTGAGTCAGCGTGACTTTCTGGATACTCGTTATTTCACAATTTTAAAAATTGCATGGAGTACTGCCACTTTTACAATGCTATCATTGAATACAGATACATTGTGCATGTGTGGCATGCAGATTCTTTGTTTCATTGATTGAGGAAGGACAGGCATGGATTCTTCAGATTTGTTAGTAGAGATGTAAAGCAGCGATCAGTGGCATTCTGCTAGCAACAGGGACATTATTAGTAGTAATGGGGACAGGTGCCCTTTGTCGGTTTAGAATGCGATGCTGATCATGTTAAATTTGGAAAGCTGTTCTGTGTTCTGAATTTGAATCATTTCAAAAGCAATTACAAACCCACATGGTGAGACACCATTTCAAGAGAACAGTGACTTTGATCACGGAAATCATTGACAAATCAATTTTTCAAATCCAATTGTCTCGCCTCTTTGAACCCCCCAATTTATGTGGAATGGACTCAACATATCAGATAATTAAAAATTTGCATAGAATTTGAGAGATTCTGCATTTCCAAACCTTGAGAGACCAGCTTTTACAAGTATTTGTTGCATTTTATAAGGGCAGCAGCATTAGAATGTGCTTCAAAGGATGGAAGCAAGGGATTTAAAAATGGGAAAAGATGGAAGAAAGGCAAATCAAATTGAAGCGCAAATCAAATATCATCAATGCAAAGAGTTTGAAAATTGCACAATTATCATGCATAAAAAGAGGAGAGCAAATTTGACAATGTCTAAGCTGATCTAAGACACACACAAGAAGTATTGTTTAAATCCTTTAAAAAATACATTTGCGTTTTTTTTTTTGCACATACCTTCACATTTTCAGCAACCACCTCGGGATCATCGCACATTGATTCGATGAAGAAGACCTGGCGAGAAAACAGAATAATTATCTACTGTAAATGCATTAAAGTTCACATGGTTTTAATTTCTTAACGGTATGGAGAAAATGGAGTGTTTGCGATGGTTTTAAGTTCATGGCGAAGAGTTTACCACGGGAACCGCAAACATTTCTGCATTTACAGTATTTCAGTGATGAGAGATATACAGTGTAAATTGCAAGGGACTGTAAGCTTAAGTGGTGAATTTGGGAGAACTTCAAATATAAAACCTTGTCAAACATCTTACATAGAGAGCTTGACAACTCTAAGTCTCTTTTTCAAGAAGTAAATCTGTCCCACAAACCTTGAAATTCTTCTCCTGTTGACAGTAGTCCATGACTAGCTGGCGTCTTTCTCTAGTGGTGTTGGTCGCATCAAAAACCTGGAAAAAAAGAACCCACTTTAGGACACAATCTACCTAGATTTTTGGGGTCACTTTTAATCATTTTGAAAGATTCATTTCAACATTACAAGCTCTTTCTCTTTGGTAGGATCTGGTCGATTTCAAGACTTAGACTTCATAACCAACAACATATTGGAGGAGGCAGAAAGAAATCATCTTCAAATTGGTGCCAACAAGATTCCATCATAAGTTGGAAGTATACATAGACAGAATGACTTTGAAACTTTGTGTTACGAAAACTGTTAAAAGTTACACATGACAATACTTATAAAACAGTAAATGATAGACAGATTTCAGTCTTGAGAATCCAAGTTTATGATAAGAAGGTAACCTCAACTGGTTGCCTCCAAGTCCAACAAATTCTGGATGCCCATGAGACTAGGCAACAATTACTTTGAAGACTGATATTTCATTCGAACACTGAGTGATCTTTCAGACACCCGTGGATTTTCATACTTACAGCTACATCACCTTCACCCTCTAGCCAACCAATCATATCTTCCATTGCCTGCTCACAAACTTGACTACAAAAAGAAACACAAGGCAGGGGTTAAGGCGATATGCCTAAGGTTATTCCAGGGACGTCGACAGCAAACTTTCCAACTTGAGACTTCTCTTCAGGTTTCTTGAATATCATTTCCTTTGCCAATGTTACTAACGTTGTATTTCAAATTTTCAGTTTGTCTGTCTGTTGGTTAATTGGTTGGTTGGTTTAGAAAAAGGACGATTGCAAAGGTTACAGATGGATTTTAAATTTTACTGGGGGTGAGAAGGGGGGTTTTTGTGATTAGAAAAGAAGTATTGGAAACGCTCATATACAGAGAATTTAGGGATTCATGAAAATTTCACCTTTGGCAGTCTGTAAAAAATTGTGGGGCGCTATTTCTGTGATCAACTAGAATATAAGGAAAGAAACTTAAGAATTGCATGTTATAGACGACGTGTCTTAATTGGTAAAACCAGAGGCAGTTTCTTTTTTCGGCTGACAGCAGATCGGTCTGGACTTGATATTTTGGTAAAGACACATCTATCCTGAAAAGGGGTTGTAAGAGTTTGTGTCGAGGTCCCTGGGACCGTCACCGACATGTTAAACACACAGTCCATGGCACAGCAGTACTTACGGCGACTTCGCCCTCCCCTTCAAGCCACAACGACATGTCAGCGAGGGCATCCAAGGCACATTGTCTACGACGCGTCGGAGGGAATGTTCGAGAAAATATAATCAGAGGAAACACACACACAAACAAATATGTGATTGAACCACATGAAATTACACATGATTTAGATTAAAGATGCCATTAGGTTGCAGATGAGATGATCAACAAAGAAAATAGAGCACAGAAAAGCCAATTTTGTTAAGCATTGTCTGATGTTGATAAATCGTGCACTTTTGAACCAGATATCATCATGCAAAGGTTGCAGGCACTACATACATGGTTGTGTAAGTTAAGTGCAGGTGGTAAGAATGAATATCATTAAGAAAATTCAAAATGTCACATACACGCAAATAGCAACTACAAAAAATTATTTCATGTAACTTCAAAAATGTCAATATGCAAGATGTTTTGATTTCCAATGGATGAGATACATGAAGTACTAAAATCGTAAACTGGCAAAATGGCAGTGACAAGAAGTTAAACATGCATGTACATGCATGCGCAATCAGCTGACATGAAAACAAGTACTCTCACCTCTCAAATAAACGTACCGGTACGTTTATTTATTTTCGCAAAAAATTCCACCCTGTACGTTCTTATTTTAGACGGTACGTTTATTTTTTTTTCAGAATCGGGAAAATTTCTGGGCAAATTTGCGGTCCCGAATCGTGAAATGATTAAAAAAAAATCAATGAAGTACGCACCCGTGACTTTTCCGCGCCGACGTCACGGTTGAAATGTCCCGACAAGTACATGATTTGAAGTCAGTTTCTCACAAATAATTGCTAGAAAATATATTTAAGTCGTTTATTAAATGATTGTGTAGTAACTTGTTGCAGTATTCTTGCCGAAACTTTTCATGTTTCGTCCTTGGTTCTGCCCGCTCACAAGAAGGTCCGGGAAAACGAATTGCCACCGCATCGAAAGGTAAGAAAAGCGCATCGAAACGTCTGGCGTTGGAGAATGTTGGCGATCTCGGAAAAGGTTCAATAAAGGGTTTGAGGTACCGGTAAGAGGAAATAAAAACTTATCTACACTCTAAGTGTTTACTAATGGTTATGTCCAAAATTATCATATTCACCAGCGTTGCGCTAGAAAACGCTGTCGTCCGTACGAAATGTAAGGAAACCAAAATGGCGGCCGGCGAAATCAAAACAACAACAAACCATAGGGGGCTGGGCTACCGGCGTTACTCAGAATTCCGAAAGGGAAAGATCGACGTCGGCATTGTTACAGAATAGCACTCGTTATGTAACGTCATAGATGCTGATATCCAATAATTGGAAGGAATAAAAACTCCAAACATGTATTTCTTCGTACTCAATCTTTATTTGTAAAAGTACGGCCTGTTCTCAGGCATGTCAGAGGAGGGTCAAGACCGTCTTCTCCGGGCCAAGGTCGCTAAAAGCTGCCCCAAGCGTTGCCATGGCCTTCCCCTTGTCCTTCACCTGGACGTGAACTTGGCAGGGGATCAGAGGACCGCCTCCTTTCTGTCCCGCTTCGGGCCAAGGCCAAAATGATCTTCGGGGTGGCCCTGTGGCGACGCTATTCAGTGGTAAGAAAAAAATATATGAAAGAGGTCAATCAATTTCACACGCCTAACGCTAATTTTTTTTTGTAGAATCGGGAATCAAAATAATATTGGTATTTCAAGACTTGGATAGTGTTTGTGGTCGAAACGAAAAAGGCTACAAGTCCCATGGACGTAGACACACATAAATATTCGGTTTTACCGGTGTATTATTTATTCCTGATCAACAATCTTTACCATGTCATTGCCGTCACCTCGCCATCTGACACCATTCGACTTAGGATCGACGCCAGGCTTGCTGGTAGGTGGCCTACAGACGTCCCGGCGATCTGTCTGACAGTGAGACGACGCTTGACGTCGGTGACTAGGTCGTGCTGATCCACTGGAATCTGTCCCAGCGCTGGCATGAACACCGCCATAGCGTTCTTGTCATGTTGGTTGTCGTGCTCCGACACTACATTCAACCTTAGCCCAATTAACGGCCGCCGCTGATAGATATGATATCTGCAGAAGTGTGTATTTGTTTTAGAATCAAAGTCCTTGAAATGTTTATTGTCTTTGTTTTAAATACAAAATGTTTTGTGTTGAATAAAAGACATAACATAGAATGTCCATGGATAACCAAGACAGAGGGAAATCGAAGAAAAAATGTCATCTCTACTATATTTCGGTGATGACAATGAGTTACGTACCCTTTTATCACAGCGTTGCTAATAGTGATCTCCAAGGCGCTCTCCTCGGGGGGCGGGGGGGAAGATGCTCTTTTCTTCCTCTGTTTTAGCTCCGAGTTTTCGCTTTTACCTAATGGGATAGTCCAACTTTAATACATGCACGTGAACAGGACTATATAAGCCTTGCAGTGACCGAAGGTATCGAAATGTTATAAAAAAATCTAGCGGCAAAATGTGCAGTTAAAATTTGTGCACACCGGCCACACATGTTTTAATTTTACGGGGAATGAGTTAATGAGCCATCATCACTTTTACAAAGCTTTACGTATTGGATAAATACAACAGTACACACAAATGGGAGGTAGCTAACACTTACGTTTTCTATCCATATTTCCTCTGAAAGCTCCAATGACAGAAATGTGCGAGTCCTGCAAATCTGACTTTCTCCGGTGAACGCCAACTGTAAATGCCCTTTTCTCTTACTCCGTCCTTCCGCTATGACACGGAAGACAATGGCCAGACACTGTAGGCTCCTTTCATGTTTGCCCCAAGCAGCTTTCACACAGCAGTGGGCTACAATATGTGAGCTTCAATATTTTCACTCCCTTGTACCACTCGGCACAGGGCGTCTTCACAGGACACAGATTGCGCTAACTGCGACTGGAACTTATTAAAAAAGAATACAGAAATGGGCAATAAAAACGTCCCGCGCGTTGTTTTCCCACCACACTGCCACACTCACGGCTTTGGAGTTTCAGCAGCATGGCCGCGTCAAATGGTTCTGGTAAGAAGAGGAAAAAAGTTTCGATTTCAGAAAAGTATGATCTCGGGAAGCGCTGCTTCGAGTTCAAGAAACAATATGAAGAAGAGGCCGCTGCTCTTTCCATCAGATATGATTCAAAACACAAAAAGTGGGTTCAACCGAAGCCGAAAGTCGGGTATCTCGCTAGGACGGTAAGGGCAGCTTATCCAGCGCTGGCGACAGCAGCGAGCGACGACCCAGATTTTCTGGCAACAAGGCAAGTTGTTCGGCGCGCCCTACTTGAGTACGAGTCAAATCTTGAAGACCCCACTGCTGTGAATGAGGTTCCACGCAAGAAACAGTACCGTCAGCCAGGGGGCGGGAGAAAGCAGGCTATACCAGAAGTTCGTCAAGCAGTCTTCCAGTGGTAAGTAAATCTGATTATATTCAACTTCAAGAATTACTTTTATACACTCACTAAATGTGCAGGTTTGTTTCTGTGCTATATGTGTCGGCCTGATTTTTGACGGGTCAGAGTAAAAAAAGTACTAGTACAAAAGTTGGTTCACTTTTATCTGCAACGTTTTAGAAAATAGAGTGTACATATGATATGCTGTGTATACTTTGCAATGTGTGTTTGATATTAGTCAGTTCCATGTCACCGCGCGGGTTTTAAGAATATATATTTGTAGTGGTTTAAAAAGCCCCAATGGTTGACTTGTTGACATTTGTCAAATTCACACGTTGGTATCCGTGACACGTCACACGTTTAATCTCCTGCTACGCTCCAAGGCGCTACCATGGGATATATATAGATAAAGTGCTATGCTGTCCGCTACGGCTGTGACAGATGACCGGCGAGTGAACGATTTATACATGTAGGGGACACAGGAAAGAAAAAGTGTTGTGAAGGAAAAGATAGAGAAATTGTTATCATCATCATTTTATTTATAATTACGTCCGTTCACAATTGAACAAGTAAGTAAAGTAAGTACAACTGAATATCCATTATTAGGATACGAAACGACAAATTCCAAAACATAATTTTATCTATTTCTTTGTATACGTTCCCCGTGGCACCAAATGGATTGTTCCAGTCATGTGACTTTCCAGACATCCCGGCGTCTCCTTGTGTCACGTGCCGCGCCTCTACTATGACAGAACAAGAGCAGAACCACGTAGTCGGCGTGAACAAAGGGCCAATGTTGTAAGGGAAAATAATTGGGTGTTTTGAGAATTGATACCCTTACGTTGAATAAAATGTATGACTTCTAGCTTCCTATTGTCCGTCGCTCTTTACCGCAAACATAAAAGATTAATAATCTGTACAGACACTAGTAAGGGAGGGATAATCTAAAGGTGAAAATTCCTAAGGAGCGTTTTGTTTTAAAAGCGATCTTTGACGGGCGCGGCAGGGCGGGGCGGGGCGGGGCGGGGCGGGGTGGATCGGGCGGGCACGTTTCTCTTGTGGTTCGGTAAACAAAGGCTTGTGTAGACGCGCCGCGATGGGGGCGGGTGGCATCAGCAAGAAGTATGTGTAGCGATTTAAAAACAACTGCGTGGTGATATGTGAACTGGACTGTGTTTACACTTCGGTGAGTGTATTCGAAATTGCAAATCCAGCATATCTTTTAAAAACTGTATGATTTTTTTTTCCAACAAAAGACAAAAATAATTGCTATATCTGTATGTATCACAAAACTGTTATATCATAATAGAATCAACAGAAAAATGACGTATCTTTACTTCTCAACAGGTTTGTTGATGTGCGTGGGACATTAAAAGCCCGGTTGCCAAGAAAGGTGTTTGTGTTGAAGTGCAAACAACTGTACCAAGAGTATCTGCAGCAGAAGGGCTTACACCCAACAGAAGAGGAGAGGATCAAGTTCAGCGACTGCTGGGTTCACGGTTGGCAAGAAGAGTACCGGGTTTCCCTGAAACACCCCAACAAGCGCTTTGCTGTGACAGAGCCTGTTCGCAAAGATAGGATCATTCAGTTCATTAAGAACATGATTCGGGCCAGAATTTTCTTTGAGAAAACACTCAAAGTCAAGGATGTTGATATCATCAATGGTGACCAGATGCCACTCCACCGAAATGAGACTGCAGGACAGAAAACCATGAGTTTAAAGGACTGTCCAACCTATGTTAAGGAGAACTACATGCAATCAAGGGAAAGGGTGACTGCCTTTACCCAGGTTTCCAGCAAACAAGGTCTTGTGATACCCCCACAGTTTGTGTTCAAGGGAAAGGGCACAATTTTGCAGGGCAGGCTAAATCGCCCAGAGGGGGTGTTCACACATTGGGGTCCTAAGGGGTCATACCGGATGAATACCATGATGGCCACAATCGAAACCTTGCCAAACTTGAAGACCCAGAACCTGTTCACCCTGAGTCAGTGGGCCATCTACATCCTAGACGACTATTCAGTCCACGTCACCGAGGAAGTCAGGAAGGCTCTACTGGCCCGGGGTTACATCCTTGTTTGCATCGGTGGTGGAATAACAGGGGATGTGCAGGTGAACGATACTCACATTCACCGTACCTTGAAAGCGGCCTACAGGGAGCGGGAATCGAAGCTCATGATCCGTCAGCTCTCCGAAAATCCACTCAAGATTCCTTCCCCCTCCAGAGATGACATGATGGCCATGCTCGTTGACAGCTGGAAGTCCCTCGAGATAGACACCTCCATGGCATTGAAGGAGAACTTTATTTCAAATGCCTTAGATGGAACTGAGGACATGTTCGTTCGGGACAAGCTGTTCCAGCTAGTGGGAGCAGAGATCGTGGCATTTCGCAATGAGGAGATGTCAAAGGAGCCTCCCAAAACCATCAGGGACCTCCTTGCCACCATTACTCCTCCGGAAGGAGTCCGTCGTGCCACCGTAGAGAGGGAGGATCCAGTGGATGAAGGGCGTGAGCTCCTGGATGCAGATGACGGGGAGCTGGAGTTCAACCTCGAGGTGGAGTGTGAGGCTGAAGATGAGGATGAAGGTTCAGCCCCTGTGGCTGAAGATCAGGATGAAGGTTCAGCCCCTGCACCAGCACCAGTACCGGTAGCACCAGAATGTAGCACTAGTAGTACAATATCCTCAGGATATATTGGCTTGCCTACTGATACGGCAGATCCTAGCATCAACAAGGATGCAGTGTTCTTGAATGAAATAGGCAAAGTGCTTAATAGCTGTGGCAAAGAAACATCCACTCTAATGTTGCCACACCTTTGCCACATGCGCTCTGCATATGCCAAGGCCCGAAACAGTGTAAAGAATCGACTGAAATCAAACACATCTCTGGCACAGAGTTTGGTGGCGTCCACCACAGACATGCCTGTTCCTGTATCTTCATCCACACCTGTGTCTCCGTCTCCACCCACACCTGTGTCTCCGTCTCCACCCACACCTGTGTCTCCGTCTTTATCCACACCTGTGTCTCCATCACCATCTGGCACTAGCCCTGTTACTCCACCCTGTTCCATTTCAGACAGTACACCCATGCCACCTGTGTCACTGAATGTAAGTGATCACGTTTTGGTTAAGTATGGGAGTCTTGAAATGCCAGCAGTAGTTGTACGGGGGGAACAGGATGGGCTTGCTGTGAGGTATTTTGAACATGTCAGCGTTGCTAGTAGTAGCACATCTTCAGGGCTGTATGCAGCACAAGAGTATGAGTATGAGGTGCTGCAAGATGATGTCATTAAAAACATTGCAGCACCTACAATCAAGCAACATGGCAGTCGTATCTACTACATGTTTGCTGATTAGTATATTGGAAACCATGAAGCCTGTTCTATTACTTTGTATCATTGCTTAATCTTATTGTGCATCTCAAAACTTATAAGTATAAGATGATTTGTCAGAGCTGATGTTGCTATGTGGCTGTTAACTATGATGTACATTGAAGGTTTGTTAAGGTATGACACTACTAGTATAGTATTCTCTTACCAGGTAGCCTTTTTTTCATCAATGATTATATTTTTAAGCTATAAGATGACTTTTTGACAGTGCTAATGAAGCTTTGTGGTCGTTTACTGTACTTAAATTGTAACTATGCTTATGTACTCTTTTATTTTTACATCATGTTATGCTAAAGGTAACTATATTACTACTGGTAGTAAGTGTAAGTTTGTGCTCAGGCATGACTAGTCATTTGTAACTAGACAGCCATCTTGTTTTACTTTGCAACAATAATTATACTTCCAAACTACAAGTGTTGCCTTTTGGCTCTATTTGCTGTCCATTTATATCCCTAATTGCAAGTAACAGGGTCATAGACGCGCACATACACCTACAGAACACGTCTTAGTAGCATAGACATAGTAATACATGTCAATTTTGAAATTTTCCGGGGGGTACTTATATTCCAGGGGGTACTTATATTAGATTTTGAAGATTTGTCCGGGGGGTACTTATATTCCAGGGGGTACTTCTATTTGAGAGGTGAGAGTACATCAGCAAATTTCTGGTAGAAACAAGTGATATTTTGGCCCATCTTGCACATTACGTTTAACTGAGTTACATCAAAACGGAAGGAAACAGACATATTTCTCACTTTCTAATCTTCATGGCCTCCCTGTTCTCTGGATCGAAGAAGTCAAACTTCTTGTACTCCTTGACTGCACTCCGTCGGTATTCTCCAACATTGAACACTGGGAAGGGAGGGGGGCAAAATGTTTGTGATTCTCACTTTTTAACCATATTGTCCTTATTTTCAGTGTAATGGTTATGAATAGGAGAGAGTACATATATCTAACTTTTTATTCTACGCCTGATTCTAACGTTGGAAAAAATTCAACAAATGCTCATAACAATTACAAGCAAACTTTAATGTACATTAACAGGGATAAATATTTACAGCTAGTGTTGTTAAGTTTCCAAGGAGCCTACCTCTGCACTTGACCCCAATCCAGTTGAGGTATCGGGTCAGTTTCTTGGACATGTAGGTCTTGCCTCTGGCCGGCAGTCCCACCATCACAATCACGGTGGGGCAGTTGGCCAGCTGGGGGCATGATGCTGCAGAGAGAAACATGCATTGGTTCAGACTAATTTGATGGACAAACAGTAAAACAGTCGGGCTACCAGGGCTGTCTCCGGGACCCATTCATCCATCCTGCTTTGACAATTTTGGGACAGAAAAAAATATGCCCTATTTCCAACAAAAAAAACCTGAACCTCATGACTTGAGATCGATGTATTTTAAAAAAGCTTGATATGCCAGATGAACAATGAAAATCTAAAGCTGGAGACAGCCCTACTGACAACCTTAAGCATATGGATGATAGTTTGATACTGGAACACACAGTACATGTAACTGATACACACACATTCATGTGTACATATACATATTACTTATACCTATAGCTATACTATGTATATATATTGGCACAGTTACATGTAGGTAAGATTTTAATTAACAGAACTACACTTAGTATCTCTTTTTTGAATGTAAGATTTTAGCAATTTATGGCTAAAAATCTAACTCCAATTCCATTTTCCATGGCACTGCTAATGTATAAAACCATTTCCCACTTGCAAAATTACACACAAACGATGTAGAAGTATTTGGACACAAATAACTCATTTCGCCAACAGCTCTAAGCACTGTATGACGAGTCCAATTTTGGGGCAGCAAAATCAAATCAGCCACTAACTCCAATACCTTTGACACTGACGGGCATACAAAATGTAACTGAAAGCAATTACATGTACACTGTGTACAAGATCACCTTATAAATCTTTGAAAGTAGGTTATTATGCTTAAAATTTATATCGATCAAATTCTTCCTACACCAATAGCACCACCCAAGTTTCTTGGTCTAAAATTTTAAAGAACAACGGGTACATGATAACATTCCTCAAGCATTTGCCACAACAGACCCCTATTTCAGACTGGAAATTGTATCGAATTAGTTTCCAACTAGGTCCAAATCCAATATTCCTAACACTGCCTGGTATTACTGCTAGCAGAAATTATAATCTATTGATTGTACAAATTAATCATTCATGTTGCTGGATTGATATGTGAACAGATTTTAGACACTTTCTCAAATGCTCTAGACAAAGGATCATTATCTCAATGGTTCCAGCCACAGCCCTAAGTTTCAGGCCAAAGGTTCTAATTCAGTAATTGTCACGAGTCCAACTTCCTGACACAGCACCTCAAATCAAATCAGCCTCCAGCTCCAATTTTCCTGCCCCTTGCCCCAATTGGAATTTTCCATAGCAACTCTTTCCGGCAGTTGGCAATGTGACAAATAGGCCCCAGACCCAGAAACTATCAAAACTGCTGAAGATTCTAGAAAATGATACAATCTAGCCTGAAAGGCTGTGATGAAAAAAAGTATCGCACCAAACAAACACTAAACTGGATTATACCATAAGCCTTTACACAGGCCCTTTCCCAAGAGAGCTGTTGGGTAATTGAATGTAAATATGTACATTAGCAGGTGACGACACCCCTATAGAGGAAGTCCCCATGTGCGCACGTGAACCCATGCGCTGATCATGCACTGATCATGTGAACACTTACTTTCTTCAGGTGGCCACTCGATGACCCTAAACCACTGGTTTCCACATGGCAGCTTGGCCCTTACAGTACTGCCTTTCTACAGTACTTCTCTTTTGATAATATATAGTCACAAAATGCTATGAATATCACAATCCCAGAGTAACCATGGCAACCTGGGCAACCTATCGAGTATCAAATTATTTCTCACACGTGTACAAACAACACAATGCATATATAACATTGTTACGTAAACCAAAGGTTGCGTGACCAATGTTAGCTAAGGACAGTCACGTGTAAATCGAACAGTGCCAAGGTACACCCCCCTATACGCACAGAAAACACCCCCTAACCGCCTTTACAACCAGCCAGTCCAAAGGCAGGGATATGTAACCTGATACTCCTTTTCACGAGCTGACCATGCTAACTACACTGACACATCATCCTTGTCCCCAGTGGAAATTTCCAGGACACACAGCACCACAATAACAATATGGAAAATTTGGTTAGGTTCTCAAGAGCTGGGAATGTCGTTTTGATTTTGGAAGTAGCCTAGACATGAGAGTTTTTGCAGACATTTCGATCCCCAGACACAACATTATTACACAACAGCTACATAGACAGGAAGTACACATCCTGTGAAGACTCATGTGTTGTTTTGACAGTAGTGAAAATATGGATAATGCAAAAAACACTCACAGACCAGACAACTGAAACTGTAATTTGGGGACAAACAGCAAGATATGTACAGCATGTGTTTTGAATAATGATATCAAAGAAGCAGTTTGCTTCCATGCAGTAGAAACACTAGTCTTTTGACTGCAACCAGTGGCAATAACCAACACATCACGAATTTCCACAATATACACATGTAATTCTAACTGATGAACACTGCCTACACAATACACAAATGTGGGAAGAGTTGGATATAAGCTGAGATTTAATCCTAACAGAAACCATAGTCAAAACCACCACATGTGTCAAAGGAAAATCCCACCACCTACCTGGCCCCAAGTTCCCCAACTCAGACCCACTGACGCCTACTTCTGGACAGGACAATTTTCTTGTTCTCATTTCGTCAGTCATATGAACCTCATTTCTTCCACGAATTAACCCCAAAAAGGCACAGTTAGTTATGGCACTCTCCTTTAACAGCGACCGGCTAACTGTCAACCCCAGCCAGAAATAGGGCAGTGGAAAACCTGATGCAAATAAGAGCTATTGACAGACAGGCCAACAGCCAATCAGAGCAGCGTCATGTGATACGCTTCTCTTTCAGAGGGAGGCCTATTCTGGGCAGGCACCTGAATGGTAGGTGTTCTTGCCTTTCACCTGCTTCTAAAGAAGCTAGCAACTGCCGTTCTCGTATACTAATTATTCACTAACACAAAGAGGTGTAAAGAGATGGCCACGATACCTGGTCCAATAGGCATGCTGGAGAAATGTGACCCTTTAAACGCGGAGCTAAACACCTAAACTCCCCTCTTGACAGAGTGGTTGGTTCCAAATGAATGGAAATGTACAAATGTAGATCACTTTGCCCTGGAGACAGCCTGACCTAAATATTTGACAGCTCACACCATCCAAAAGCCTCCAAAATAACTACAATAAAACATAGACTCTGGACACATTTATACTCTTGGCCTTGTGCTATTTATAAGTTGTTTGCTGAAGTCCTCAATTTGTGGGAAATCTACAAAAACCGTGTCACAAGTGGATGACAAACAATGGGAAATGGGGGAGGGGGCAATTATATGTCGTCATAATTGTTCTTTGACGTGTTCATCTTTGGGTAACCGAGAAACTACATCATTTAAACATAAAATTTCCATCAAAGTTGCACTGTGTATGATATACATATTTGAAGATATATTTTTCGATGTAATAGTGGTTTTAAAATGATAAGGAAACGTTCACAACAGGATATACTTTTTGGGGAATTTTTGAGAAACCGTGGCAACGTGCACGTAGGCATCAAATCCCGCGCCAAAATAAGTGGATGGCAAATTTGCCCTCCCAACAAAACTTGCACAGTCAATTTAACAATTTTCTAGTCCGTATGTTCTTAAATATACTACATTTTAGTCACAGAATTGATTTTTACACGTCAGTGTCCTTAAATTTTGCTTCTGTCGTGTTCTCTGTTGAAGAAGAAAGCCGACAGAAAACGTAACATTTGTCCTTGTGACCTGCCCTCACGTAACGCCCATTCAATCAATTTACGTATGAATGAACACCAACTTTAGGGCGCAATTCCTCACAAATTAAACACCTAGAACTCCCCAAATCAAAGTCATATCGAAGAAAATTATATCATAATTTAAGTTTGTGTACTTTAAGTGAGTTTTTGACAAGAAATTTGACGGAAATGAAGGTTTTTTCGGACTGACCTGGCGGGCGGGAAGGCGATTTCCGTCCATCGTCAGACGACATCTTGGTGCGTGTTCTGTTCAACCACTGCAACCAACCAAATGAAACTTTTCACTCAAAAAACAAACGTTGATGAACATAAATCAATCATTTTACTGATAAAAGATGCATTGCTAAAATTTCAAATGAATCTGAAAGCTATATTGATGTAATATTTTATTTCTTAATAATATTTTCATCATTTCAACATTTGGTAGTGGTGTACCTGACCTATGACCTTCATGATCGCCATTTTGTGTTGGTTTGAATCAGAACAGCTGTTCTTTGTTTCTTTGTTGTGTATTTTGGAGATTTCAGAAAAAGGTGGGTAAGTTATGGTTTATCCCAGTCAGAAAACGAAACGTCTGTGAATTCAGCTATTGTATTTGTATACCCAGTTCTTAAAGGTTCACACAGACTTTGAAGCTATAATTTATAACATAATTGCCTTGTGTTCCATAATTTTGGAAAACCAAGGCCAGTTGGCTCAGAAATGTTTATTCTTGTCCTTATGATGTGAAACGGTTTTCAAAAAGCCCTTCTTTTCAAAGTTCAAAGATATTGAGATAAAATTATCAAATTCTTTATCTGTGATACACCAAGGAAGTATACCTGATTAGAGTCAAATGATTCATCCTGAGTCACTATAAGTTTGAATTTAGATTATTATTAGAACATGACATAATATTTTGTTCACCTTTTACTCTTCATGTTAGAAGCAGTCGACAACAATGAGTGGGTCCGGTTCAGCTCTCACGCTACGGTGCAAGTCCAAGAACGGTCAGCACCTCATGAAGGGACTCACGACGCAGTCTACGGTCGCCGACCTTCAACGTCTCATCGCTGAGCTCACCAACATCCCGAAGGATTCGCAGAAGATCTTGATCGGTTTCCCTCCCCACCCCATTAAGTTCGAAGGGGAGGCCGCGCCGCTGAACAGTTTACCGATATGTTCTGGTGACACGTTAGTGATAGAGGAAGACAGGAGCAAGACGCCGGCTCCAGTACCTTCGAACAAGCGTACGATCCCGACGAGTAACAGCAACTTTAGTTTGTCCGGGCAGGGCGTGATGACGCGCAAAATCGTGCCAGCAAACAACTCCTGCCTCTTCACCGCCATCGGTTTTGTCATGGAGGGAGGGGTCATGGACTTGTCGCGTGCCACGCAAATGCGGAATCTGATTGCCGACGTCGTCGCCTCCAATGACGTCCTTTACAACGAAGCTCTCCTTGGAAAGAGCAACGCCGAGTACTGCGCGTGGATTCTTAACGCCGAGAGCTGGGGAGGGGCTATCGAAGTCTCCATCTTATCTAAAGTCTACGAGACCGAAATAGACGTTGTTGACATCCAGTCTTGCAGAGTAGACCGCTTCGGAGAAGACAGTAGGTATGACCAGCGTGTGCTCCTGTTGTATGATGGTATCCACTACGATGCCCTATACATGGAGGCGCTAGACCCTAACCTTCCCGCGAAAACCATCTTCCCAACGACTGATGACTCCATCCTCGCCCTGGCGCAGGAGTTCGCTACCGAAGCCCGCAGTAACCGGCAGTTTACAGACGTGTCCGGCTTCACGCTGCGCTGCCTGGTGTGTAACACGTGTCTGACGGGGCAGAAACAGGCCCAGGAACACGCCACGCAGACGGGACACATCAACTTTGGCGAGGTCTAACACGCCCCCTACACGCAGAATTAATAAATGCAGTACTCGTTTTCAAATGCTTTATCCAGCTGGGTGGCAAGAAAAACCATAGCCATTTGACTTTGACTTGTTTGAGTCTGAAAAGGCACTAGCAATTTTGAATTTTCGACATAAGTTTTATAGTACATGTATGTCTCTTTAGATAATATTGTATGGCAGAAACATGACAATAGGTGTAATAACATAAAATCTGAAATTTTGGGCTTCCAACATGGCAACAAAAGGATTTACGAAATGACCAGTGGGAAAATAAAGAGCCCAAGTCCCAGAATACCTTTTGCGAAACTTGCCAACATGTTTACAAGTTAAAATAAATGTTATAGCTGGTTTTGGGAAAGTGTTTTGCTACAATACATCATAGAAGTCTCTTCCGAGCTTTAGTATTTTGTTTTCATGGAAATGATAACATATATATACTATTTTATCTTTTGCTGCAATTACTAAGCTTTAATTATTGTCTCCCTGCCATGTTTTATTTTTGTGTTATTCCATTTTTATCGTCTCTTTATTAAAGGACTACCAAGACAAAAGTTTAATGAATTTGGAAATCCTTTTTTTGTGGTGTGTACATATATACAATGAACAATGTAGTTGAAGTTTACAAACATTTCTAAAATTTGTAAGTACTGCAGTTCTATAAGAGGAGGAATGATGACAATATGGAAACAATTACATTTCATTACGTGGTAATGTTAAAGGTGTACTAGAAGCATTGTATTTGGTTATATTCATTAGAAAGTGTGAGAACCATTTATTTAGATGGTGGTGTACCTACCTATGCACCAGCATTCAAGTCAGAACAGCAGTTTTTAGAATACAGTTACTAGTACAAGCTAAATGCCGTTTCTTTACATATTAGAGCAACTTTATTTATCCGTGATATTTAAGTGCAGTGATAAAATCCACTTGTATTTGAACCTCCCTGTAGCTAAGCCCGGTAACCAATGCAAATTTGGAGCCAAAAGGCTTGTGTTTTAAAATGCCTCTTGCAGCAACAATTATTATACATTGGGCCATGTTGATTTGATTATATGGATGACATCTGAGCGCGCATCAATTTTCGTCCATCTCCAAAGAAAAAAAAAATCGGCCATACTGTAAATCATACAAAGCAGCTGAAAAATGAGAAAATGTATGCTGTAAATTACAAACAAAAAAAAAATTTCCGAAAAGGGATACTAATGTCGGAGAATGCCAAAGTCAATTCCAAAAAGAAGATGTGAAACACTGAAAGAACAAAACTGAAGAATACATTACTCGGTTTACCATACTCTAGCCTCCATAGCAGGCTCTGAACCGGCCTTTTTGGGGGCTAAACCTTTTGCAGCCAGCCCGTAACCATCAGCCACCCCCGTAACCATTTTGTCGGTAAAATAGTTACGGGGGTGGGTGATGATTACGGGCTGGCTGCAAAAGGTATATTATTTAGCCCCCTAAAAGGCCGGTTCAGAGCCTGCTATGGAGGCTAACCATACTGTGTGTTTAGTTTTGTTCATCCTTCCTGACCACGTAGATTTGATAATGAAGGCAACTTTTTTTTTTGCCAAACATTTTTTTTATTCCCATGCTCGTATGAGTTTTGGAGTTCCCTGAGGATGTCATCCATAATCAAATCCACATGGCCTTGAATGTTAACAGAATTGAATGCCATGTTTTACTAAATGTTGCAGTAAGAAATACGTTTTTGTGACAGATGCATACACAAACAGAAATGATGACAAGTGTACATGTGTTTGTATGTATAGATGTTTTTATTACTCCTTGTTGAATAGCAAAATGCTATAATAGACTTTGCCAATAAACATGTCTTTGTGACTGAATAGTTGTGCTTGGATGGAAACTGGCATCTTTAGACTACTGGTGTAAATAACTTGGACACATTGAATTCTTAAGTACATTGTAAATAATTGAAAAAGCCTATCTTCCCAAAAATTCTGACAAAATTTCCAGCTGAAAATTTATTACTGGCAGAAGAACTTTTTTCTAACATTCACTGTTACGGTACCAGTAGCACATTTTTTTTTTTTTACATTTTTCTTTTCCACCAAGTTTTGTGTTATACTTGTAGTCTCCCATTGAAATTAAGCGACAAGTAGCATAGCAGAAGAACCCACATGTAAAATATGGTAAGACACTGTAACACATGTAGCTAAACAATAATGAATTTTAGGCCATAAAACACCATATTGTGTGTTTGACATCATAGTTTTATGTGATATACAAGCTTTCTCAACCTACTTAACAAAAAATGCATAATGGTTGGGGTACCAAAATACTAACATTTTTTTAATAACGTCAATTTTCTATGACGTACATTTTCATCACATAGTCTTCAGCAAATACCTGCAATTCCTAACCCCGCTACCTGATGGCGCTATTCAACCATCAAAGGAATACACAAACAATTCTGACCCAGGACCACTGAAATAACTAGTACATAACCATCCTTTAGATTAATATCTATACATCATATGGGCTCTATTGCGCATCCCATACATTTGCTATAGCGAATAATAGCAGCAACACATACATTACATACAAATTTGACCAATTCTACATGCAGAGATGGTGTGAGGAGATACATTGTATATTAATTGCAGAGAATAAGCTTTAACTTTTTTCCGTATTTCACTACAGAATTCATGAAATAAAATTAAACAGAAGCATCATAGCAAACATAGCACCAAAGTTGAAAATAAATGAAGGTCTTTTTTGACTGGCCCCGTGGCTTTAGAAAAACGGCATGTTTTCTAGTTGCCTTCTAAATTTTGGCAATGAAAAAACAACACTTTCTTCATTTAAATTTCAAGCACTTGACAGATTAAAGCAGCAATATTAATGATCATTATGAAATGTGCAGCATGCGCAGATATACAAATAAGCATCATGTTAGGGTCAAATTCTTGGCACATATACTGTACATTTCGAGACATTGGTTTCAATGTGATACATAGGGGTGTCTGATCATGAATGAGCAAGGAATTACAACTATTTCACTATTAATATCCAAGCAGATATTGATACGGTAAATTTTCGTGCTTTCTAGCTTCCATGTTTATGCTAACTATCAAGATAAATGGGCAAAGAACATTCAAACTATAACATTTTAAGGAAAAACAAAAACAACATTTAACATGCCTTAGAGATTATGTGTATCTCACAACTTGAAGCTCTTATTTTAATTTAGGATCAAAGCTGATCATAAACATGTACACTGTACAAGGGTACACTTTAAAGGTAAGGTAAAGCAGGCATCCTCGATTGAGGTGAAGCATAATGCTTTTTCAAGTAGCTAGTGGTAGTGCAATGCGGCTTCGCCACGGCTCACGTTTTTTGGCCAAGCACACCGGGTCACCCCTACTCTTCTCGATAAGTGTGTTGGGTTCTTTTACATGCAGAGGTTTGACGCCCTAAAGCTCCCTCATACACGGGGCCGCCGTCTTTACGTCCCCATCCGATAGGACGATGCGCATCTCTTCCAGTCATGTCCAGGCCCGGGCGCGAACTCGGGCCGCTGGCTCCACGGAATTTGAACCAGATGTGGTGAGAGGCAGAGTGTGCAGACCTCTACACCACGCGGACACGACTAAAAGTCAACAATGTAGTTTCTTAGAAATATTTCTATCTGATTTAACTATATCTATAGCTCACAACTCAGCCTTGAACAGTTCACAATACGGCTCATAGAACATAATGTTGTTTACCACAGTAATCAAACTGTCATTCAATGACCAAAGTATTTAGTATCATTATAACAGAGCTACATGTAAGTTAAATTGAAGGTAATGCAGAGAATAAGGAAGCACTGGAAGACTTCAAAATGGTAAATAGAACCAAATTAGGTTTTGACTCAGATTTTCTTTCTATGTAATCAAATTAACACTGTATATATCTATCATTTGACTACATCATGTGACAGGGTCGGCTCTATATGTAGATCACTTGCAGAGCTTCCTTATAGGTCAAAGACTTCACTTTTCTTAGATATTCTTAGAATAAAGAAAGGGTTAATCAAACGGTAACACTCCTTGACAATTATTCCACAGTCATACTTCACAAACTCTTGCGTGCATATGCCCGACACCCTCCACCATATATAATTTGAATTCCACTCCCCCACTTTGAAATATTACTTGAATATGCTACAGACTTCTTAGTCTTGGTCACCTGGAGTATTTCTCTTAGATTATAGATAACTTGTGGGGGTCAAGATCAATCTTATCAGGTCTTACTCTTTAAGATGCCCAGATAAATGTATCTTATGTCTTCAAGAACAGGAATATGCTTCCATGCCTGTAGCTTACTGTAAATCCATTTTACTTTTGCAGTGGGTTTATTTTCCGGTAGAGAGGGAAAGGAGGTTTTCGCTTTTTTTAAAGTTCACAATCGAGAAAATTTTGTACAAAAAAGGCAAAGCATGTCAAACTTAAGAAATAACATTAGAGACAAGGCGCATTGCTTTAAAACTTACTAATAATTCAGTAATACATTAGAAACGCATATTCATGGCGTTGTGATTTCTTGGAAAAGAGGTCCCCGCAAAGACTTTGAAAATAAAACCACTGCAAAAGATTTACAGAATTAGAAGGTGGGAGGGATAAAGGAATAAAGGGAATGGTTTTAGCTGTTTTTTTTTGCAGTGCTGAAGTTTTTATTTCTTGTCGATTCTACCAGGGCTTCTCTGTACAGGGTCCTTCCCCTTGCTCTGCTGCAGGGCCATGGCGTACATGTAGACACGCGAGTCCACGATCACTCCCTCCTTCTTAGAATAATCTGGAAGGAACAAGTAGTTAGAGCTATGATAAGTGGGTAATAGTTTATCTAGTAGTTTTCCCGCCTTCTGTATCCCACACCTGCACACTACATGTAGGTCCCAGGGGCCAAGATCCCGGATGTAGTTTTCTACTCTGTGAAGAAAGTTCTTTGTTCTGTGAATATACAAGTGGGTTTGTAGAAGTGTGTGTGTTGTGATTCTTTCCCTAGTTTAGAGGGAAAAACAGTGATTTCCTTGTTTTTACTTATGTTAGGTCCAGGTCCAGTCCTCGTCCCTGGCCACCTTCGTCTCGAAGGTGTCCAGTTCTGTTTAGAACCTGACCTTTGACCCGTGACATGTCAGTGATGGCCGATATCCGGCCGATGTCATTACCAGAAGAAGAAGACACCATCTACAGTTGTGGACATAGCCTCAGTGCTTCGGTCTCTGTGACTCCAATTGTATGAACACATTGAACGAGCCAGTGGCTGCATTAACACTATCACATTAACTGCAGTAACTGGGCAACAAAGGATGAGGTAGGCCAAAAAAAATTGCATGGAGTGCGTCGGGAAGGACATTAAGGTTTGTGACCCGCAGGACAGAGCCGCTTGGAAGCGTGGTGTGAGGATTAGCCGACTGCTGGCCACTCGTGTCAGGGAAACCCGCAAAACTATAATCAATTACTGGATACAACTGCTATAACAAGGAACTACTTGGGCACCAAACCAGTCGTTGTTTGCCGAATTAATACTCTGCCACAACTACACCGTTCATGCATTCTTTCGTAACCCAGTGTTACAAAAGAGACCTGCTCCCAAATCTCAACAAAACGTTTTTCGTTGACTAAAAGTTCTGTTGGAGCCTGGGTACAAGAATGTGTCTAAGGGAAACCTAAATATACATGTCAACGGCACGCTACTTGCTTATGACCATGGCATGAGACATTAAGTCTGTTGCATTAATAAGGAATAAACTAGTACCAAGGTATATGTTTATTATGGAACAAAAGTTTGTATGAAGATGTACATGTGTTGGTACACAATAACAACTTCCAACCACCTTTAACAATTTACCCGCCACATGTACACATCTGAAAAGTCACATGTTTTGCGCAATCAGGTTCTAAGTTACTTAAAATACAAGAGGCTTCATAAAAAATGTGTCTATTTTCTTGTGTTGGTAAAAAGATCCACCTTTTCCAAAAGGTATGATTTTGATAGCGACCTGGCATATGTAGTATTTTGATTTAATGAAATCAGGACAGACAAGACCCTGTCTCCACATGGACATAACTGGTTTCTATCAAAGCAAAAGCCTCACCATTTATCCTCGTCATCAGCTCACTCATGGGGAAGTACAGCACCTTCAGAAACTCTGGAAGATAGAGAACATTGAGATGACAATTGATTACCTTGGACCCCACTTTCAACTTTAAAGCTTTTAGTTGTTGTGTATTCAAGTTGATCCACTGATTGACTTCCAGTAGACTTCTGGACATATATTACTGTTATACTTAGTTATCTTGATTTATTTGTATTGAATTTGTACTAGTAATGATGATTAATTCATGAACATATTTATTTTAGTTGACTTTTTCATTGTCATCATACAATATTATGTTATGTCATTTTATGTGGCAAATTCACCTAGTAGCAGGATAACCAAATGTAAGCTGTGAAGAAAATGCTGAAGGTAGATCTAGACATAGTGATCACGAAGTTTACGGCATAATGCATTTCAAGTTTGGTCTTCTCAAATACTAAGAGTCTCAGACCAGTGTTAAGAGAAGACAATAACCACCACCCACCTCCTTCCTCTATCAAGGTAACATGCAAGGGTGAAGAAAAAACAAAAGACAAATGTTAGTTTAACACCGAAATGTCCACTGAGACAGACATCAACACCATATTGTTATTTGACAAAGGATACTGTATAAAATCATACAATAATAGCTAAGGACATTATAACAGTTACTGTTCGATAAAAAATCTAAGACAAGGGACAGGGCCCATTTCAACCATGCAGTGGATGTAAACTGAAGAAAAACTTTCACACTCATTCAACAACCTTTGATTTCCAGAGAAAACAGTCAGTGACACTCAGAAAAGCCTGTCTGAAACAATCGGATTAGTATTAGTCTTCAATGCTACGATCACAAAATGTGATACGGTAACTCCAAACCTACCTGGGTGTGGTTTTGGTCTGACATTCACAATGTCATCTCCATCAATCTGTAAAGGAACAGAAACATGCAACTCATACATTAGAATCTTGAAACAGGATTAATGATGACTGATGCATTTACACAACTTACATGTACACCAAACAACACTCAACAACCCAATAAGAACCTTGACATACATGCCATATCATACAGATCTTTTTCAATCGTTTTCAAAAATATAGCAGTAAGAATTTAAACATTGACTAGTAAAATGCAAAATTTGACCAGTCGTTTCATTTTTTTGTTTCATAAAGTTATTAATAACTACATTACTTGTACAATTATGGTACAATAAGAGAAGTTCAACATATTTCAGTTGGTCTAATATCTCACCTGTGCTGTGACCAGGCAGGTGGTACAGTTGGAAAGTCCTGCATCCATACAGGTAGCTGGAACAGAGTTGGAAAATAGTAACTGAATGAATATGTTGTCCCAAACAATAAATTTCTTATCATCATTTCCTTATCCATCAAGAACGCTGTCTCATAAAACACTTATAGTCCAAATGACTGTCAAACAGTGTTCTAGCCAGCACCTATCATTCTAGATCTGTCATTCGACAGAATTTTGTCACTCAAAAACTTTGGCCAACGCATCATTTTTGGTGGACAAAAATCAGCTCCAAGATGGCCCCCTCCCAAAAAAGCCTTTGTGTAATTTTTCACCAAAAGAATTGTCATCAGACTTTCTACCAGCAAAATTTGCCCCTCAAAATGCAGGAAATAGACTTTCAGAGGGTTTATATTTCGACATTTTCAAGGGGAGCATGCCCCCGGACCTCCCTTGCATCTCGAAGGCATGGCGCCTTGTGCATTCTGTGCTCAACAGGATATTCAGTCGAACAAAATTGAGATGGCGGGTAAAAATCTCAGGCTGGCTAGAACATTGATGTCAAAAATAGCTGACTTTGAGTGCCCTCACAAAGTGACATACAACACAAACAGTGAACAAAACTGCCATGGGCCAGGTAGGTTTACAATGTCTTTAATGAAGGACTGCAACCAATAATAGTAATCAAGACCCAGAACATTCCAGTGGACTACAGACGAGTGAGGGACTGAGAACTACCTGGTGAGACACTGATGACCTGGCCCGTGTACCCAGTCTCCTCCCGCAGTTCTCGGATTGCACAGTCCTCCACAGTCTCCCCTGCATCACACAGGCCTGGGGAGCAGAAAAAATTCCAAGTTATGAATGCAAGAAATTGGATTTGGAGGATATACAAAGGTGCCTTCTAACTAAGATAAAAACTACCCAAAATTTGAAATAGTGCTGTCATAATATTATTTAGTTTTTTCACCAATACCTTCCCTCACTCCCTCTACTATAAAATCATTTCAAGCAATGCACATATGCATAGTCAAGTCATGTATAATTAGCATTGCTCACATGTTCCATCACAGAAAAAAATCAGTTGTGCTGTACAACTTCGACCTGTATCCCAAAGTCGCTCTATTGACAGGACTGCCAGCAGCTTTGGGATAAGGAGCAACTTTTGGAAACAACAATCTTAACCTTCTTCCTGCTGCCAAACCCCACAACCGATACAAATTTGATGTGGTGTCAAATGGGTACCTTAACATGCTGAAGTTTAAAAGGAAGTAGCTTTTGGATGTTCCTACCTGCAGGAAACTCCAGTGTGAAACCATTGATAGCCGGCCTGAACTGCTGCACTAGGATGAGCTGGTCGTAGTGCAGGGCTCGCTTCAACACTGCTACAACCGCTGCACCTGAAGTCAATACATGTAATATGTCATTCAGTCAATCAGTATTTAATTATTCTGCTGTAAGAAACAACGATCATCATCAAATTATTTTGCTGTGGGGTACCTGATCCAGGGGTGGGTACATCATTTTAGTAATTTGCACTGACTTTAATGCAACATCATGACACATGTACATGTACATATGTATGTATGAATGTTCAGAAATCAAATGACTCATCACATTACAGGGCTCGAAATAGTGGGTGCATGTGCACCTGTGTGCACCCAAAATTGGAGCTGTGCACCTAATTCTTGACTGTGGTGCACCAGTGCACCTAGATATTTTTGTAGGCTACAGGGTAAACACACTATTGTACACTAAGCATACTCTTGAAATGTAATTATCAGAAATAGCAAAAGCAATATAACCTTTTGTTGTACTTTATTTGACGTATCGCTTGTGTGAAATTTTAAGGTTAACTATAGACTTACAGATTAAGTTCTTAAGCGAGTTAAACTTTATGATTATGTTTGGCTGACATTCAACTTTATTCTATGTGGCGCACCCAATATTCCTTCTGTGCACCTAATTTTTGGGGTTGGGTGCACCAGTGCACCTATTTCCAAAAATGAATTTCGAGCCCTGCATTAGGAAACATAACTGGACCTAACAAATGAAACAATTGGGGTATTTGGGGAAAGTTCAACAACAAAAAAAACAAGTATACAATTTGTTGCTTGCCATCTAATCATGAAATTTAACTTAAAGAAAGTCATAACACTTGAAGAAATGCATAATCCCTTTAAGGACGTTGAAAATCGTGGGTGTTTGGATTTAAGTAATCTTACCATCAGTCTTGTAGCCATCACATCTTGTGGTTCTTCTGACTGTCTCCCACGTTCTACAAACAAACAAACAAACAAACAACAACATGTCATAATGTACAGAAGCCATGTAATTGTTGAAATGTCATATTTGTTGGTAAAACTTGTAATGTACATAATACTACACTGTCATTCCAGTACTACTGTAATTCACTTTAATTTCACGGTAGCAAAATTTCATGCTGTAAGGAAAACGGCCATTTTCACTGAACTTTAACTTCACGATGGTGGCAAATAATTTACAAAACGGATGTGTGAAGGAATCATAGAAAATAACGACAAGTTTTTTTCATGGTAATGATAAGTTCATGGTACAGTGACAGAGGAGTCGGTAAAATAGTGAATATAAAGTTACAGTCACTGTGAAAGAAACAAGAATTACAGTTTATTTCCCATGATAACTTGTCTCAACAACTTTCTATGAAACATACTGCAATTTGGCAAACAGTACACCCTGTTCCTGCTTGGGTAACGGAATGATACAGAAAAAAGGTTAGGAGGTGAAGAAAACTAAGCTGACTCACCTATGCTGTCCGTGCGAATCTTGGTAGGTGGTTACTCCTAGAGAGAGCCACTCGCCTTGGTACACAGTCTGGCAATTACAAAAAAAAAAACACTGTCAAAAATTACACCATAATATTTTTCTTGCAATAACCTTTCATTTCCACTTTTTGTCTGATTCTTCCTTGCCTTCCTACCTTTAAAGTTGTGGGACATTCTTTCTTGCAACATGATATACATATACATGAAGATGATACCACTCTGAACTCACATTGACCCTTTCATACTGTTTATAGACTAGACTTTATTATAAGTAACCTATTACTAAAAGTAATACTGACTTACGTGATATACCACTCTAGACTCAATAACTTTGCCCCTTCCATACTGTATCTCTTTGAAAATTTTCTCCTTTTCTCCTAATTCTAGATAAGCTTTTAATGCTTGTAATCCCACCATATAAGGACAATCCAGTGCCAATGATACCATGTTTGAAGCAATGTTGAACCCTCCATATTGTTTACACAGTATCATGTACAACATATAGTACTCTCAGCATGAACCTTCAGCCCTCAGGCAAAGGTGACCCAAGAATGCCCCATTCTCAGTGCTAGACTTGCCAGCCAGGTTCAGGCCATCTCAAATAGGCAAATGTTGTTAATCTGTATCTGTACAAATGATCTTGTATGACTGTACACAGTTTCAGGATGTTTGTACACACATTTTGTATTGTGAGTGGATTAATTTTCTGGCAAACTGATCATGACAACATTTGTACAATAGCTGAAGTAGAAATAGATGTAATAAAATTTTGTTCATTTACTATTTGTCTTTTCTCCGTAACACTTACCCAAGTTACTGCTATGTAGTGTATACAGCAGTAGTACATGTATTTGTTTGATTGCAATCAGACTTTGGGTACTAATTTCCAAATAACGGTTAATAACATGTATTACATGTACATTAAACGACTGTTAACAACGGCCGTCATCTAACCTATGCATACCAAACCACACATAACTACGGTAACCGGTAAGTAATTTAACTAGTTCCGATCTACAACAGGGAACTAAACTAAATAGAACACATGATGGAATCTAGGCTATGTCAGAACATTCTCTGGTATATGAGTCATCAAGGACACCCAGGCTAGGTCCATCTGTCATTATATGTCAGACTAGCACTGCTGGCCAAGACAAATGGACTGGATTTGACCCTGGTATCTTATGTGCTACATAGGGAAGAGGTCTTAAAAAGGGGGTGCTGTAAAATTTTCCACCTAAGGGCTTTTTTACGACACATGATCAGGGTGCGAAATACCTGGTTGCACGTTGCACAGTGCAACAAGATTTCGGTTGGTGCAAGTTAATTCCAAACCCAGGTAGCACAGTGTGCAACCTTATATTTTGAGCCAAAGATCTCAATCGGAGCCCTGGAAGCTCATAAAACACAGTGTCACTCTCATAAAATTGGGTAAATCTTCAATTGAAATAAAGAAATCAACACTTTTTCGTTTTAAACCATCCAAAACCCTTCATGGATTGTGGAATTTGAGCTGAAAAAGACGAAAACACACTGCCCTTGGCTAAAAAAGATGTTGTTAGGTCAATGGGAACAAAATACTATCTAATTTACATTTTGAAATATTAGTACCGTTTTATGCGCTACATACAAGCTTAATTTGAAGAAATCGGTGAATTTTGCTGGAGCAACCTGAAATTTGGATGTGCAACCTAGCATTTGCCCTAGGTTGCAACATGGGCAACCTGGCTCAAAAAAGTATTTCGCACCCTGCATGATCTTCTACCCAGTGGGACAATAGTCAAAATACAGATCATTTTGGAACATTGTCTCGAACTATTCACAGAACCTTATCATTTTAAATTCGTTCTCATTTAAATGTGCACATTTTTTAACTTCCGTTAACATTTGAAGTAAGACGTTCCTGACATTAGGATGTGCCACATATAAGGTGCCAAACTGTCGTTTTTATGATGACTTAAAACTTTTCTAGCTTTAAAAACGGCAGTTTGGCACCTTATATATGGCATATCTTAATATCAGGAACATCTTACTTCAAACGGTAACGGAAGTTACAAAATGTGTACATTTAAATGAGAACGAGCGATTAGTCAGATTGGAAGACTGGCGCAATGAATAACATAACTACACCTGTATAATTGATGGTATCCTTTACCTGTGTCAGCACATGTTAATACCCGTGATTGGCTTCTTTATAGCCTGAAGGCCGTCTCCAGAACATGTCCCTCCATCCCACATTCCCAGGACAGAAATTTGCTTATCAGAACAGAGAAAAACTTCACCCTGTCCTTACAAAAAATTTGAACTTCGTGACATAAAATTGTTGATATGATGAAGTTGATCAAAATGTATTTTTGTAAGCAAAAAATGACAGATCTAATGATGAAAACTTCGGTCTTCGGTCGGGTAGGACTAGGAGGTTCCTCCAAAATAGAATCATGGCTTTTCAACAGCTGCATAGAGACCTTGTCATCATAAATTCAGGAGGGGTAGTAGTACCGTAGTACAGTCTCCTGTCTACCGGAAATCGTAATCTCCAACTCCAAGCAGATCTACACGGGGTGCGAAAATCGTATATGCTAGCCAGGGAAGCTCCAGTCAGCCAGATAAGCTCCAGTCAGCCCTGTAGCTTATATGGATGACTGGACCTTCTCTGGCTAGCATATACGATTTCCGCGCCCTGTGTAGATCTGCTTGGAGATTACGGCAATCGAAGCTGGGCCGCTAGCACACAAACCCAACGCACCTAGGACAAGGCAGACAGGTCAGTAAGTGGCACTCGAACCACGCTGTTACATCAGTCCAAGGACATTATATAGGATGTTTTGGTTTGGGACAATCACCTTTTATCTCATCTGTTACCGTGAATGTAGAAATGTTTGCAGTGGTTTTATGTTCACGCTTTTCAGGTGAACTCTTCATCACAAACTAAAAACCAACGCAAAACTTATTTCTGCGACTGAAGCGCTACTATAGTTTTAAACATGAACGTAAAACCACAGCGAACACTCTTTTACTGTGAAATAAAAACCACACAAACTTAAATGCTTTTACAGTAACTGCAGTCATCTTGTACATATACCTCATCTGAGTCATCATTCATAAACAAAAGAAACCATGCATCCATTTTATATTTAAAATTTGGTAGCCATTTTACCAGACATGTTGACTTCTGAGGACCTAACTTCGGAAAACAACAACAGGTAAACAAACACCGTGGGTCACGTGAGACCTGTCAATAAGCTAGTTTGGAGTTGCTACTACGCATGTGCAGTGTCAAAGGTGAATGCCCTCGGCTTGCCAACAGTGCCTGTCTCGACATTATCTAGATTTGCATAACTACGCCCAGACGGGTTTTGTTTACGTTCCGGGTGCCTTCACCTTTGATACTACTAGTAGCAACTCCGAACTAGCTTATTTTCTTCTTCTTACGATTCTACGAAGATTTGATCCTTGTCTTTTACTCTAAGTTTTTGGTTTCTATGATTCAGAAAATATGCCCGATTTCAACTAACCAGGATGTTCAAAACAAAGTGTGAATAAATTATAAGGTCCCTTTCCCGTAGCCTGTATTTACACAAGCTCTCGGCCGGAGGTTACTGACCCCGCGGTTACAGAATCGGCTGGCCACTAGGAGCGCGAGTCGTCAGGCTACCTTTCCCGAGGACAGTAACCAAAATTACCCCGAGTTATTTTCTAAATTCTCGACACCAGAAAGAAAATCAGCAACGTCTTCTACAAAATAAAGTAAACTGGCTAGATGACAAATCTTCAAACACGAATTTTCAAGGCCTAAAGTTATCATTATTATGATTTTTCAATGATCTGGGGCGCGGGCCTTGCTACGTGCTTTCAACTGCGTAACGTTAACAAATATGTCGACAAATTATCATTAAAAAAACACCGTTTTTTCCTCAAACTGTGGCTTGTAAGTAAGTCAAAGGGTTTACAGACCTCTTCTCTAATGAATCGGCAGCCCTGGGTGCCGTTAACGCCGTCTGAAGCCATCATGTTGACAGGTATCTGTTCTGTCGCGCCAAAACTCGACTGTTGTTTACCGCGCCTTTGTGGAAAATTACTCACGGACACGTGGGTGTGATCTGTGACGTCACCACGGATTAAGACCTTGAACCGAACAGACCGAACCAAGTACCGAACCAGGACATCTGAGACAAGGAGTCCTTCATGAATGAACTTGATCAGAAATTAAGGACCTAGCAACATAATCTTTATCACTATTTAATGCCTTTTCGGAATATTTACGTAAATTCAATATGAATATAGAAATTTGACAAAATCTAAAAGAACACCCCTAAAAGATGGTATCGTCCTTAGCACGACAAGACAAATCATTGCACCCAAACGTAACAAAATATAGTAGAGAAGGTTAGTTTGGCGTTTATTTTTGGAATATAACAACAATATTGATAAATCATTCAACGGGATAAGAATAATTATATAATACTAAAGCAGCCAATTTATCACATCGATGTATGCATTTATGATAGGTCTGTCTTTAATATGCTTTTTATTTTTCGATGCAGTCGAACAGCTGCAAAATGGCCGACAACCCGGACTAGGTGAAGAAGAACAAGCAAAAAGACGTTTTTTTACGGCTCGACTTGCGTCCTGTGGTAAGTTGTAGTGTTCCAACAACAGCAGTGGTATTATAGAATAAGAAACCAAGTTTTTGTAAGATATAGCTCGTACCGTTTTTGTTAATTTTACCTTCCTTAACCTTTGTAAAAATGATTATAGCTAAAACAGGTCATAGGAACATGCACGTGTTTTACATGTAGGTGATCACGAAAAATTATACGAGACTCATGCATATGAATTATGTGGTTTCAATCATGTCCACTGGTCATCATCAAAGTGTGTTATAGATCACTCATCATTGGAACAGGTATGCAGAAAAGGAAGAGAAAGTCGTGATGCGCAACACGCCGACATTATTACACGTTCATACATATATTCATCATTTTATGTGCATAATTTACAAAGAAGGACTGAATGCAGAAAAATATTACGTCACCATGTACCTTAGAGATTCTTAATTCAGGTATTTAGGAAAAACAAGACATAAATGTTTTTGATGACATCCATTACAAAAGAACTGTTCATGATAATGATTAAAAAAATTGATTTTCATGTTTTTTTCCTCTTTCAGTTCCTCACGTTAAAAGAGAGTGGGAACAAAAACAGCTGTGCTCATTTGGAAATCAGTTCATTGCAAAATCGTTCAGCACCGAGATTCAGCGACATGACAGCCCACGGTCTAGGTTCCCTGTTGCCATGGATACTGCTGGTTGCCGCCCTTGCGGTTCACGTCCCCCCCACCAGCGGCATGTACGAAGATCAGATCGGGAAGTTCGACTGGCACCAGCAGTACATCGGAGCTGTGAGGCAGGCCGCGTTCGACCAGTCCGCGCCCGTCAGCAAACGCATCTTCGTCGGCACAGAGTCTAACGTGGTCGCGGCCATCAACTCTCGCACAGGGCAGCTGGCATGGAGGCACGTCCAGGAGAGGGGAGACCCCTGGGGAGTGGATGCGGTACTGCACAAGAACAGCGTCTTGGTGACGGTCTGCAGCGGAGGAGACGCGGTCCGTGCGTGGGACCCCGCCAGCGGAACTCTCCTGTGGGAGTTTCTCGCCAAGGAGAAAAACGATTCCCCAGCCAAAGCACTTCTAGTAGAAGGCAAGCAGAACGACAGATCATACGTAGAATCTGTCGCAGTCCTGACGAAGAAAACGCTGAGAATTTTTTCAGCAGTCGACGGACATGAGATGGTTAGCACTGAGGTCTGGTCAAGCGGGGAGTCTGGGGGGACCGCAGTCCTGCACCAAGCCAGCAACGGTCAGCTTCACGCTATCAGCATCTCCAGCCAATCAACTATACAGATCGTGTCGTACACCCATGTCCCTGGTAAGGGTTACGAGGCAGTGAAGAGGGTTGTCCCAGCAGGATGGGCCTTGCCGCAGTCCACCCAGTGCGTGGTCACGGGAGACAACATCCTGGTCTGCTCGGAAGCCAGCTCCAACTCCCTCCACACCATGTCCCTGGTGGGCGGCAGCGCCTTCTCTGCAGTCACCCTCCTGTCCCTGGGGTTTAACAGCTGGCAGCCCGACAGCCTGGCCATCAGGGCGGTACAAGTGGGGAGGAAGGAGGTAGTTCTGCGCCTGGCTAAGGACCACTACGTACTCGTACAAGCAACGGCAAGCACGGTAACCGTCCTGAAGGATCTCCCCGACGTGTACACAACCACGACGGCAAGGAGTCAGGAAAGGGACATCATGTTCGTAGTGAAGAAAGGAAGTAAGGAAGAACTGGTTGTAACCGGCCTCTACCTAGAAAACCTGAAAGAAGACCCAGCTCTGACTCAGATGATAGCCCGTCAGCTGCATTACGGGTCGCCCCAGCAGGTCACGGTGTACACGTTCCTGAAACGGGACGGCGCGACGGGATACCGCGCGCTGCTGCAGATGGAGGACCAATCGCTGCTCATGCTGCAGCAGCTGCAGGGGAACCAGGGGCACGTGATGTGGCAACGCAACGAGGCGCTGGCGTTGATCTCAGCCGTGGATCAGGTGGACCTTCCCGTGTCTGAAACGGAGAGCAAGTTTGAGGAGGAGTTTGGGGAAGAATCTGAGGAAGATCTCTCGGTGTGGCAGATGTTCACAAGGAGGATCTCCACACAGCTGGAACAACTGAAAGATCTAGCCGACAAGTTTGAAGAGTACAGGAAACCAAAGGCTAAACAGGTGGAGAAACAACTCGAGCGGGATCCCTTCAACCTGCGCAAGATGATCGTGGCGGTGACGTCGGCTGGTAAGCTGTACGGACTGGACAGCGCAAACGGCGACGTCGTTTGGCAGTACTTCCTGCCGAACATCCGGTGCTTCAGCCAAGGCGAGATGTACCTGTTCGTACAGCGGACCACCGCGCACTTCCCCCACCCCCCACAGGCCATGCTTGTCGCTCAGGAGAAGGCCACGGGGAACGGCATTGTCTTCACGTTCAACCCCACCACTGGGCAGCCTGTCAACACGAGCTCTGCTTCGGGTATCCCACAGCCTTTCAAAGTGCTGCAGGCAAACCTCCTGCCTGTGATGAACAACCACCACCTCCACCCTGTCATGATTGTGGACTCTGACCACGGAGTTCACATCTTCCCACCTTCCTCCTCCGTCCTGTCGGTCCTGAAGAAAAACAACGGTAAGATCTTCCTCCACGCCGCCGATCTGGCTAAGAGCACGCTGACTGGTTTTAGCCTCGCTACGTCTCAGGACGGGACGGTTGAACTCGCGCAAGCCTGGCATCTCAGCCTCCCAATCCCGTCCCAGAAGATCGTGAGCGTCGTTTCGAGGAGAGCCAACGAGCACGTTCACTCGCAGGGGCGCGTGTTGAGCGACAGAAGCGTCATGTACAAGTACCTGAACCCCAACCTTCTAGCAGTAGTCACCGAGGGCATCGAGAGAGACATTCCTCTGTTGACTCTGTATCTTGTAGATGCCGTTACAGGACAAGTGGTATACAGCATGCAGCACAAACGAGCGAGCGGTCCTATCCACCTGGTCCACTCGGAGAACTGGGTCGTCTACCACTACTGGAACGGGAAGTTCCGCCGGCACGAGATGACCGTGCTGGAGCTGTTCGAGTCGCAGGGGGACAGGAACTCCACCACGTTCTCTTCCCTCTCCACCCAGAGCCTCCCGCTGGTACTACAGCAAGCCTACATCTTTCCCACGGGACTCGCCGCGATGGCCGTCAGCAACACGGAGCGCGGCATCACCGCACGGAGCCTCCTACTCGCCCTCCCAAACGGCGGCCTCATGACGTTCCCAAAGAACATCCTAGACCCACGCCGACCCATCATCCCCACCAAGCAGCACCAGGAAGAGGGGGTGTACCCCTACATGCCCGAACTCCACATCAACCCCATGACTCTTCTCACCTACAACCAGTCCGTAGAGGGGATTCGCGGGATCCATATAGGGGCGGCAGGGTTAGAGTCCACCTCCGTGGTGCTAGCGTATGGTCTAGACCTGTTCTACACCAGGATAATGCCGTCGCAAATGTTTGACGTTCTAAAGGAAGACTTTGACTATTTCTTCATCAGTTCTATATTGCTGGGTCTGGTCATGGCTACACTGATAACCCATCGCCTAGCTGCCATGAAGACACTCAATAGGAGTTGGAGATAGGGACATACATTGTGGGGAAGGGACAATAGCTTAGTACATCATCAACATGTACTAGTACATGTACATTTGTATTACATGTTCAATTAGCAATGCTAAATACTTGTATGGCCACGGGATAGGACTAGCTCATAACTCATCTTGGGATAAGCTAAAAGTCACTGACTAAAAAAATGGGCAAGCCTGATCCCCATTTGTGTTATAGTAACTTAAGCTGGGCCCCATTTTATAATCAGAAGTTACATTCATGTACTACTCGTAACTGTATTGAAAATGGTTCTGTTGGAAATTTCAGTGCAATTTCTGTTTGTTGGTAGTGATAAAGTGAACTACATGTAGACGTACCAAAAATAGTTACTCAAGCAACTGGATAAAATTTTATCCAGTTGCTTGAGTAACTATTTTTGGCGTATTTTTGACTACCTGGATATCTAACCTTCATCAATGAACTAGACGTGTGTAGTTTTACTGAATTTAGATCACTGTCTTCAAGTTGATGTTTTCAGTATAAAGTAAGAATTCTATTGAAAAAAATTGTACATCAAAGTACTTGAGAAATAGAGAAGGACAGGAGTATTATGAAAACCCAGGAGGTATAATGTGTACCAGACTGGTTTATGGGCTGAATTAATCTAAGTGTTATTTGCCAGAAAAGATACAATAGTTAACATTATACATGTAGACCAAGTTTATTTGGCCCTTAGAGCCTGTTCAGACCGAAAAATAATAAGTGAATGTGGGTGAAGGATTGACATGTAATGATTCAATATTATTGCCTTTTCATGAACCATATTTTACATGTGAAAAATAATTCCTAGTCAGAACTTATACAAACTAGACAGGAGTTATAATTATAAGTCCACTCGTAAATTCAAGTACGCAATTGTGCAGTGTCAAAGGTGAAGGCCCTTGTCTTGTAAACAGTTGCTGTCTCGACATTGTCTAGATTTGCATTTTGTTTACGTCTCAGCGCAAGGGCCTTTACCTTTGACACTGCACATGCGTACTTAAATCTCCGAGTGAGCTTAGCTGCATTATCAACATTGAGCAAATGACATAACTATATCCTCCAAAGAACTAAGTAGTGGGTTATAACTAGTGTTAGCAGTTCTGTAATGCTTACAGTACTTTCACTGATCTGAACCTTGTGAGAGTGAAATTTATTCCCACAAGAATAAGCCAGTACATTTCTTTTTCTAAAGTTATTTTTCAAGGTGTACACACTGCAAACTCAAATCCATGTTTGGATTGAACATTTTCCATCAATATAACTAAGCCAGGGTTAATGTCTGTCTTACTACTCTTAGGGTTTTTAATTTGAAAGACTATGGTGTATACTATTTTTCCTGGAAAAAAGCTGTGTTGTTTTCAAGGAAACATGTCAATTGCCAAAAAAAAGGCACTGTTTAAGTATCAAAGGTCTCAATGGAATGTTATGCAGAAAGTAGTGAAGATACATGTATTACAGTTGCCAGTGAGATTTTCCTCTCTATAGTCAGTTTCAAGTATTTATTTATGCAAGATGTATTGAATTGATTAACGATGTAAAATGTTTTGGTTGTAAAGAATTTTGCATGTGTGATGAATAAATAATTATCATGATTTTGATGATCGTAATAATTTTCTGTGTATGGTTGTGATTCTGTCATGTTAGAAATATAAATGGAGCTATGAAAAACATGTTTACTGAGCTTCTGTAATTAGTTTCCTGTAAATACCGGATAGCTGAAACAGACCATGGCCTTGAGAAATTCAAACCATAAATTTGGAAAGGCTCGCTCGTGTGGTGTGGGTAGTCCAGTGGTTAGCGATCTTGCCTCTGGAACTAGAAGCACCGGGTTCGATCCCAGCTGTATCGCTCACCCGACATGCACGCTACCGGAAAGGGTTGCAGTCCTTAGGACGGGACATTAAGCCGTGGTCCACTGTTCATTGTGCTTGTCGAAAAGAGCTAGGGGAATTTCCCCGGTACAATGAACCTGTAAATACTGTACATAGCGTCTGTCTTCTCTGTCACGATCAGTGGAAGATTAGCTCATCTGTTCATTGAGTTCATTTGAGCTAAACTGGTTCGAGATCACTTTAGTTTCCTTCAAAAGGAAACAATTTGAGACTTATTATTATTAAACACAGGACTGCCAGCTCGTATAATATCAGTACTTCTTCCTTACATAAAAGATCACAAGACATGTTGTACATCAACCTTTATTTTACCATTGGGTCTGAACCAGCAGACACCAACTTGTTTACACCAACGATTGTCTCTAAGTATACACAAGCCTTCACGACAGACTCAAGCAGGCATTTTAATATGGACATTTTTCTATGTACACATTTTACATGTATCAGGCCCAACAAGTCAAGCCTTTTTAATGGCATTTACAATGTCATGTTCAAAATTTTATATTGTCCTATAAAGTATAATGGTTCTGTTTAGTTGTACTCAATTTCTTGTGGACTGCCTATGTACATGTACCTGTAGGCGGTCCAGAAGAGACCGACTGACAATTTTTTTTTTGCCATCAGAAAAAAAAATGTGCATGACTCAGGTACGAAGGCTATGACTTCTGTCATTTTTGTTCGGCAATCAATCAGAACACAGAAACAATGAGAATCATCACAAAATGTCACCATTAAAATGTTTTCTTGAGTCTACTATCATAATGAAGGCTAATACACTGTACAGATACATACTTATTAACATCTACATTTCACCATTTTACAAAACACCTCATACAATATAGAGTACAAAACATCTGGATATAAACATAAGTGAAGGAAAATTACTAGTTACTAAATGCATGTCAAGAGGCACTTTGTACTGCTAGCGATAGTATATGGAAACTTTTAATTAGTTATAAGGCCTCTATAGGTTTACAATTAGCAGCATTTCCACAAATTTACAATACAAACGTTCAGTGAAATGCTATGCCTCAGATTATAATGGTATTTAGTTTTAATGTCATGTACTGATTCTATCATGATTTAACTCCTAAATACAAAAAAAATCCTACATACATATAGGCTTGATGATACTACAGGGTTACATGAAACAACTAGAAAGAGCTTGAGATTTCAGTTGACCAGTATACATGTGGTGGTCCAGTGGCTAGGGGACTACACATACATCTAAAACTAAAGTCTTGGGTTCTAGTCCCATTTTGTATGACTGAACACCATCTCTATATAGCAGCTATTTCTATTGACTGAAAATCATTTTCAAGTACCAATGATTTCTAAAGTGCTGCATTGGGCTATGTGTAATATGATGCAATGTACAGGATGAAAGTTGTTTCACAAAATGTATATTAAGGCAGGTCAAACTGGCTGGTCCATTCAATTTGTGTAATTCTTGTAATCACCTTACAATAAATACAAAATAAACACATAAAGTCAAACCTGTACCAGTGACCACGTCTACATAAGGACCAACAGGCCATTTTTCAGTGGTCCCATGGGTTATTTTTACCCAGTAAAAATTGAGTCTTTATACGCTCGTTCTCATTTAAATGTACACATTTTGTAACTTTTGTTACAGTTTGAAGTAAGACATTCCTGACATTAACTAAGATTTGCTACATATAAGGTGCCAAACTGTCATTTTTACAACGACTTTTCTGGCTTTTAAAAACGACAGTTTGGCACCTTATACATGTATGTGGCATATCTTGATGTCAGAAACGTCTTACTTCAAACAGTAACGGAAGTTACAAAATGTATACATTTAAATGAGAACGAGCGTATAGTGGTCACCTCTGCACTGTGATCATTTTCTTCAATTTCCTTGCTTTTGCCTGGTCACTATTGACAGATACAGGTTTGACTGTAGTTACAGATTTGACGATGACATGATATTTGACAAAACTGGTGGACCGATGTTAAGGCAGGTCGTTGTCAGTGAACGAGGATTTTGTCCCCTCCACGACATGGATGGTTCCCTTTTGGCTGCGGTTGGAGAAGTTGTTGTTGCGCGTGCACATGTAGTGGTACGTTCCCTTCCGGAACTCCAGGAGCGCTCCTTCGAAGGACGCCGGAGTGTTGTTGAGGAGCTTGTCAACTTTGTTCTTCCGTTCAACGGACTCGCTGTGGCAGACCTCTGCATGGAAACAACTGGGGGGGAAAAGGAATATTAAGAACAGTTTAGATGGTTTTAAATGGAAAATAGGATTTAAAATGTATGGTTTAAGTCACAAGAATGCATGTGCATGTTTTAGCCACTAAAGAATTCTTATACATATAATATGTTGCAATGTGTAGAAAGAGAAAATGCATGATGGCTGTGCTCTCACAAGGACAAACATATTGTAAAGTACAAAACATCAATGCAGCTATGTACAGGTGTGTATCCACTCGTCTTTTCAACAACAAAACTATGAACAGTAAACTTAAAAGCTTCCAATGCCCTTTTTTTCCCGGTAACATGCACATTCAAATTGTGTGAGTGACAGCTTACATGCTTCAAGTTCAAAGTCATAACCTTTCGGGTCACAAATAGGGTCGGCAAGCATAGTACCACCACCAACCACAATGGTTACCTCTTTTAAGAAACTGTTGAAGAATTACAGTACTCTATGACTGTGTTAAAACACAGTCATAGAGTACTGTAATTCTTGTTTCTTTTACAGACTGTAACTATTCACTGTTTTCACGGTTCCCTCTTTACCATGAACTTATTATCACCGTGAAAACCTGTTGTTATTATTTACATGTATGATGCCTTCACAAATCACTGTAAATCACTAGCCGCCACCGTGAAGTTTAAGTCCAGTGAAAATGTCCATTTTCCTTACACCACGAAATTTTGCTACCGTGATGATATTAAACATTAGTGAATTACAGTAAAGCAACTTTACAATACTCACGTGTAGTATCCCGAGCTGGCGAAAGCCACGGCCAGGTCCTTCGCCAGACCGTATTTGGGCGCGGCTGGCCACCAAACCCGGGCGCTGTTCCACATGGTGGAGTTCTCAAAAGGAGCGGGGAAGTTGTCGAGCAGCGATCGCATCTGGACGATGTTGTTACGGTCGGTACCTGTTACAGGAAGTTGGGTTGATTCAATTCAAGACATACAGCATAATCTTAAAGACATCACTAATATCATGGTTAAATATCTTGTTTTGTATAAATTTAAGGCAGATGTCATCCTCAAAACAAGTCTCATCTGTAAATTAGAAACATTTTCAGATCTGATCTTAGGTTACTGACAGCTAACCATTACAGTAACAGCAAGACAAACTAGTGCTCTGTATAGAATGCCAGAAGTGGAGTAACATTGGAACTGCTTTCAAACTACTGATACTGCAGTATTGAAGAATACATGACATTGTACATTGTACACATGTACGTCATGAAATGTAGTTACGAAACAGACAGTGTAGAAAATGACTGCATATTTTTGTTTTCTTTTCACTCTTGCATGCCATCAGACGAAATCAGTTTTCAGTGGTCTCAGCTCCTAGAAACCATACTAAATAGACACAAATTATAGTCAGTTAATGCAAGGATGTTATACGTCCTTGGTAATGTTGCTACATGTGCTGTACTGCAGTGTCCTTACCAGTTGTGCCCTCCCCTGCGTCGCCGGCCTGGCCATCCCCAGCAGGGTTACCGTTGTTGTGACTGTTCGACCCTGGAATAGAGAACAACAACATATCTCATCTATGTTTCTTTTTCCCTTCAGTATAACACACCAGAGCTGTTCTGTATTGTACTTAGTATATCATACAATCATACTATGAATTGTCACAGCCAAACCTTGCATATAAAAGTCTAAGTGTGATTCAAATCTATTGAAGGAGCCTTTACTGTCATTGATGAAAATTGATGTGTGCGCGAATGTCATCCCATGATATAATCAAATCAACATGACCTAAAGGTAAAGGGAGTCCCATAGACTTTTTGAGTCTGTAGGCTAGGGGCGGTGGTCAACACAATGTCATGTCAAAGTACATTGTATGCTGTTCTAACAAAAGAATGCATTTCTCACACCTTCCCACTGTATGTGTGCCAGGTCCCCCTCCTCCATGTGTAGGTGGTTCGGAACAAAGTCATACTCCACGGCGGGGTACACCTGCACGATGTTCCCGCGCTTCCCGCGTACGTTCAGGTTGTGGATGGCGCGGCCCTCCAGCCCGCTTGGTCTTGGTTTCAACAGGAACACGTGGCTACGGTCCTGATGTGGGTAGTGAGAAAATAACAAAGTTTGACATGTTGCTTTTAAACGCATTTATAATAATTCCATTAGCATAGGAGACACAACAGATGAGTTTCTTTTCTTGGGGAGCTCGAGGTTAGTGATACATTTGTATGACAGTACAGTAGATGATGCTGAGCAATTTATCTGAAAATAATACTGGTGCTATGCACCCTAAAATGACCATATCCGAACTGATTTGAATCTGGCTTGCTTACTAAAAAATATCATGACACAGTTCAGGCTTCTATCTCCCATCTTTTCTGAATAAAATCTAAGATTCAAGGATTCCAAAGAAGATGACTCTTAACGTACTACCGGTACGTGCAAATGAAACAAACCTGGAATTCAAGGCACGTGCAATGTTGATGGCCAGTTGCATTGGTAGTACACTTAGCACCAATCATTACACAATGTACCAAATACAGACTCTGAGCTAAAGATATTAACACATTAAACTGTAACACAAGTGCCAATAATACATTGTACAATGGATCTGTCTGTGCAAACCTGGAACGTCCTGCCAAACTGAGCCGTGTTGATGGCCAGTCGGAGTGGGGAGTACTCCGCACCGATGTCCACTGTTGGGTTCTGCTGTACAGGGGACTGTAAGCCTAGTTGTCTGGAACAGAAAAGACAACAGTCACATTTAGCACAGCTGGAACACAGTTCAGGGTCTGCAAAGGTTATTTGAAATCAAGGTCTTAAAAGTCTGAATGTAAAGATTTTTAGAAGCAAAAAAAAAACTTACAGGTTCTGGTTGTAGGCTGCATCAGTCTGCCAAGGATCATAGTCATCTGTGGAGATGTTGTACCTGAAAGATACCATAATTTTCAAAGTTAAGGTAAGAAATCTTACAACTAACAGTCGAGAGTGCAATTGAACTACCGAATAATTTTGTAAGACTAAGAGGCATGACTTTTCAACACACATCTCTTAGTGTCCCCTGAAGGGACCGATGTGTAGTTACTATATAGCCTGCCCATTCCCTCCCATTATCTTATTCTCTCCCTCTGTTTCCCTCCCTCTCCCTCCCTCTTTCCTTCCCTCCCTCCAGTATCCCCACCTGATCCTGAGCACACATCTCTTGGTGTCCCCTGAAGGGAAGTACGACAGGACCCAGGTGTACACATGTAGTTACTAGCCTGCCCCTCAATCTCCCCCTCCACCGTCTCTGCCCCCCCCTTCTCTCCCTCCCTCTCTCCCTGCCTCCTTCCCTCCCTCTAGTATCCTCACTTGATCCTCAGCACACATCTCTTAGTGTCCCCTGAAGGGAAGTACAGGAGGACCCAGGTGTAGTTAACAGCCTGGCCCTCCCTCCCATTCTCTTATTCTCTCTCTCTGCCTCCCCCCCTCCCTCCTTCCCTCCTGTCTTCACATTTGATCCTGAGCACACATCTCTTAGTGTCCCCTGAAGGGAAGTACGGGAGAACCCAGGTGTTACTAGCCTGCCCCTCCCTCCCTACCTTCCCCCATCTCTGGCCCCCCTTCTTCCCACCCTCCAGTATCCTCACCTGATCCTGAGCACACATCTCTTGGTGTCCCCTGAAGGGAAGTACGGGAGGACCCAGGTGTAGTTGCTGGCCTGTCCGTCCCTGCTGTTCCCCAGGTGGTTGGACCGGCTCCACGGCGCGGGCTGGCAGTCCGGCGGGGGCGGGAGAACCAGGCACGTCTGCGTATCGCTGTCCTCGCCCTCGGGGTAACCGTACACGTACCGCAGGCCGCTGCGCCCCTCCCCCTGACAGTCTGCCTGGGAAACTGTGCAACAACGGTGTCATGATTCAAAACAATTCTAAAATGCATTTGCAAGATACAGTGTACATGAAAGCAACTGTTAGCAACATATTGTGTCTCACAGGCACACCACGGTGTTTGGAAAACTGCAAATGATCACAGAAAAGATTTTAAACGTCATGTTTACTACATTTACATCATCGTGTGTAGCTGACATGTGGATTTTATTTCAACCATGTTGATTTAGATATTTCTTTTAGTCATTGTCAAGGAGGTTATGTTTCAATTGCTGTTTGTTTGCGCATGCCCATGTATCATTATTCAATGATTGGTCTTTCTGGAGTTCACACAACAACGCATGGATACAGCAGAGAATTTAGACACAGCATTACATGTATCTCACAATTAGTACCTCAATACACTGCTTTGCTTAAATTCAATCAATAAGAACAAAGAAACCACAGTGTAACTCTACCTGCCGGTAGCCTAATCTCCCGATGGCTGTAGTATCTCCTTCACTCAAAACAACAATGCATCAATGATATAACAAACTTATGATTAAGAGGTACACTTCTATTGTTAACTACACTGTGGTTAGTAAGACAGTCACTATACCTGTAGGTGCTTTCTCCAGATAGCTGTAGTACGCTCTCCACTCCCCATCGTTGTCCTCGCAGTCCTGTTGGTTGTTCCAGCGCGACCAGTGCTTCTTCTGCGTCCTGGCGTTGTTGTAGAACTCCACACACTCGTACTTGGCAATGGAGTTCGCACTCTTGCGCCTGTAGTAACTGTGGAGAAGCAGCAAGAAAATAAGGTTCCAAAATTCCACACTTTTATGTTACAAGCAGTGAAGGTCTTTCCCATATTCTGTTTTATTTTCAGCTTATCGCAGAAGCAGAGTTGTGTGTACAAAAAGTAACTGACTCAATTATTTCCTATCTACCCAGTACTTACCAACCTGATAAAAAACAATTTAACTTTTTAAATTTTAAGGAGATACAAAGTTTTGATTCAGGAAAGATATTTTCAAAAGAAGAGATCTAGAAAACAGTCGTATTGCCACAGTCAAGCATTCTATGACTTGTCAGATTTGATCTATTTGGATCTTGAAAAGAACCGCCTGTCCCACCATTGTGCTTAAACTTTGGCTGTGTATTAATGAGATCGGTATTAGCATTCAGGCTGCAATTTTCAATTCAACACCACCACTGACTGAGATAATACGTACAGAAGGGCAAAACATGTCTTAGAAATATGAAAATTATTTTGTACTATGTACATCCTATAGGGAAACATACTGCCAAAACAACATATAAATCTTACTCAAATAAACAGAAATATCACAAACTTTTTTGCACTTACTCGCACATGGTGATGTTGTCCGTCAGTATGGCGATGTCCCTCCACGGCGTGGGGTGCCAGTAGGGGTAGTGGTCTCTCTCCTCGGGGCACTCGTACCCGCGCCGGTTCCCGTTGGGGTTCTGTCTCGTGTGGATCGCCGCAGTGTAGCCTTTGTTGTTACGGCGGGGAAGCTGGTCGGCAACAAATAGGCCTGAGGACAAAAAAACAGAAAATTTTAACCTATAATTTTAGGTAAATATCAGACTTTCAAAATTTAATGCACCTTGTTTTAGATCAAATCAGCCATAATGGCCACTTTGTTACTTCGCAGATGGCAGCATACATGTAAGTGACAAGAAATCTTGATTATTATAATATTATATAATATACACAATCATGTAACAAATTATAAAACCTGTCTAGTGACCACCTCTGTATAATGACCACCTGGCCATTTTGGTCACTTTTTGGTAGTCTCGACTAGTACAATATTTTTCCCATTGACCCCGCCATCAGAAATTCTCCTTAAATAATTTCCTCAGGTTGGTGAATGACTGAATACATGTAGCAAAGTTCTTTTTCACAACCCCATTTCTAACATAAGCCGACGTTTCGATGACCGTCTGTCATCTTCTTCCGGACAATTCTTGAACAAAACTTCACGTTTGGGACCACATTGTTAGCAGTAACACTTAGCTCCAGTGCATAGTGCACCAGTCAGTATCGCCCTGAAGATGATGACAGACATTCATCGAAACGCCGGCACTTGTTGAATGATGTAGTAAATAACTGTTCTAAATATAGAACTTTGCTATTCATCACAAACCCTGCCTTTAGTGACCACCTTTCTACTGTGACCACTTTTTCAAGTCCCTTGAATGGTCACTTTAGACAGGTATAACTGTACCATCTTGACAGGTATAAAAAGGAAAAAAAACTGACCTTGGTTCCTGTCCCTGTTGTAGCACTTGTCGTACCACTGCCAGGGCTCCTGAATGGCGCGGTCCGACTTCACGTTGTTGTTCTTACGGTTGTTGGACTGCGCCCGGGTCTCCTGGGGGTTGTTAGGGGTGTGGTCCTGGGTCTGGGTGGTACGGCCGTTACGCAGGGTGTCGTCAGTTCCTGAAAAAACATAATACAAAATCTTTCAGTCACACAAACGTTATATAAATTATGATCTAATTGTAATTGTCATGAGAGTTATGAGACCCTCTATTGTAAGATGTCATAGCACCCAAAAAAACAACTTTTCACAACCCTAAAAAAAAGCGGAGATATTGTTTTTGGTTATTCTGTGTGTTTGTGCGTTTGTCCGTGTCTGCCTGTGTTTCCTGATATTTATGGTAAGCATTACTTAAAAACGTCTGCATGGATTCTGATGATATTTGATACGTGGGCAGGTGTTGGGAAGATGAATGTCTAGGTTGACTTTGGGCCCCCTGGTATGAGATCTTGATACATTTTCAAGGTATATCAAGCATACAATGTCATGTCATATACATGTATTACAATAAACTTTTTATTACCATACTGTGTCCAAAACTGAACTTGTTAATCTACCATACCTGATCCTACCCATGTGATTGTAACATCTAATAACTGACATAATTCCACTAGGGTACATAACTCTGCCACCTTGAAAAGACATGTCCAAACAGATCTACAGCCCCCAGTATAATGCACTCCAGGACCTCAGGATATCTCTCAAACCCACTGTTTTTCAAAGTGACACATATATGTAACCTGGCGGATTAATGTTAATAGAATGCATGGTGTTACTAGTAAGCTTTTTTTTCTCTTAGACTGCTTGAACCATAGGTGGGGTTCTAACTTAAACTTCTGCGCTTTTCTTAAGCAAATACTGGTAAGATACATTTTTGGATTACAGATTTTTCTAAGGAACTAGATGTGTACGCAGTGTTCTCACCAGGCCTTTTCAGCATACCTGGGGCCCTCAATGCTGTGATCTGGACCCCAATGCTGTGTCTCAATGAGCATAGGGGTGTTTCTTTCTGAGAAGAACCTTCATAAATCTTATAAAAAGTTCATATTTGGCTTTAAAATGAGGATGTGACAGAGGAAAAACTTAACTTCACAAAATTTATCACTCAAAATGCAGGAAATAGTGTCTTATTTGGTTATGAATTTCAACGGTTATCATGTCTTTGGCACAGTACTCCGCGAGTGTCTTGCGCCGTGCAAAGTTGGCCTTCTGTACCTGATCCCTACGCTGTGAAAAAATCCTGGTGAGAACACTGGTTCATGTATGTTTTGGTGCACAGATGTATCTGATTACACGTAATTGAGGATACACCTGCAGTGCTTCATAACTAACCACCCACCTGTGGCGGAGCTGACGTCGTCCTGACACATGTACTGCATCACCACCTGGCAGTTCTGCTTGTGAGGGTCTGAGTCCGCGTCCCCCCCACAGCCGTGCTGATTGGTCCATTCCACCGTCAGGAAACTCCGCCCAGATTTATCCTCTTTGTTTGATGAATCCCAGCCATAGGGGCCGCTCTGGAAATAAGTCTGGATAGGGGTAACAGAACAAAGTTGTAAACCTTAATAACAGTCTGTACTCACTGTAAAAAACATGGTGTGTTATGCCTAAAAGGCAGTACATGTATACCAACTATGCAAAACAAACAAACAAATCTAGAACCACATTGTAGATGATTTCCATGATTTTTTTTTTAATTACAAATCATAAAATGTAGTTTGCAGGCAGATATATGTAATGCCCTGGTCATGTGCTGTATATTCAGCAGAATAAAATAGAAATTCAGAACAACTTAAAACAATATCATCCTGTATCTTGCATTGACATTGCACGTATGCACTTTGTGATGGTTGCAAATGTAGACTGATTGAATATACACAAATGAATATTAAAGACTTCAAACAACTATAATTTTGTCACCAAGCATTATACATAGCTTTTGATACAATTCAGTTCTTGGTTACCATTCTGAATTGTCCGTCCTCGTTGTTGAAGGCATTGTTGGTCTTGTCTCCGACGTTGTACCCTCCCCGGTTGTTGTTCTGTAAATCAAAGAACATCCAGTAAGATAACAGGTTTTAAAAAAATGATAATGCTTATTAGTTAATCAAGAAAGTTGCATTTTGTACAAAAAAAAAAAAATTCACCTAATTCTAACTTAAAGTCATATTACATTTACCTTGAACTGACATGGAGTACAATTGCAAGAGTGAGTGAGTGAGTGAGTGAGTGAGTGAGTGAGTGAGTGAGTGAGTGAGTGAGTGAGTGAGTGAGTGAGTGAGTGAGTGAGTGAGTGAGTGAGTGAGTGAGTGAGTGAGTGAGTGAGTGAGTGAGCAAGCATGACTAGTTTTTTTTCTAAATTTTTGCAAAGTTTAAAAGACATTTGCTATACATCGTATTACTTTTAGCCACATTATGTATTAAAAATAAATGTGTGTACAATATGGCTATTCTGAAGATTCTAAAACAGACCTGTGAGTCGAAGACCCTGTTGGCGTTCTGTCTGTTAGCGGACCGCTCGTTGAGCCGGTTGTTTGAACCGCGAGGGTTGTGTAGGTACACGTCACCACCAACCAGGCTGCACAGGAGTAACGTCACACTCAGCGTTCTCCACATCTACAAAAACAAATAATACAAAAAAATGAATATTTGTATAAATATCTCTTATCATGTAACGGGGGGGTTGGAGGTCTACATTTCCTCTAACCAGGAATCAAGAAAATTTACAATGACAATTTTGTTTCCTATTCAAATCAAAGCCTTTCAAATTAGAAAAAGTTGACTTAACTACTGTTTTTTCTGGGCTTTTCATGACATTTTTTTAGATCATGGAGACAGATTGTGATTTTTTTTTAAATTCGTTATTGATCTAAAGCTGTATTATCTATCAACGTATACATAATTGAATAAATTCAAATATTTATCAATGTTAGTCATTCATCATTCATGACACACCAACCAACACAATCATCTCTTCAGAATTCCTTCCCGATGAAGATTTCCAAACCACTTCCTCCCTTTTAAAACAGGAACAAGAAATTACTCTTCCTACAGCCTACAGGGCTTCCTATGTTACTATTCATACAACACCAAAATACATAACATTGAGTCATACAGTTTATAGCCATATTCAAATAATGAACTTTAACTCAATGAAAAAGATGCATGTCTCAAATCTTTATTATATCAATTAAAAGAATTGTTTTGCCTTGTGACTTCACCAAAAGGGCAATTCTGGAGCAAAAAAGAAAATGTAGGAATGCTGTCAGTGACTCCATATGAACAAAATGTACATTGTATCCTTTACATTACAATGAATGGTGTACTCAAGTATTAAATAGTATGTCCAATGGCTTCCTCTTCAACATTGTGGTCTTCCACATGGTGACTTACACATTGGTGTAACTTGGAAAGACTGGAGCAAAGTCCTACTGTTAAATGTGTTTTGTAAATCTATACCAATGTTGTACCAAGAAGCCTGGACCGCGGCTAGAAAACCTCCTTGGTTGTACCAGCATTGAGGGAAGGATCCCTACATACATGTACTCTTCTCAGGTCATTCAGTACCACGGGCAGGGCTCGAAATTCAGTTTTGGGAATAGGTGCACTGGTGCACCCAACTTAAAAAATTGGGTGCACCAAAAAATTTTTGGGTGCACCACATAAAATAAAGTAGAATGTAACTATTGTAAGCAAAACCTAATGACAAACCTAACAGTTCCTCTTCATGTGCGTTTGGCACGCGATCTCGGCACGCAGTTTTGAAGCTTTCAAAATCGAAATTAACTCAAATTCTAACATCAAAATCTTAAACAAGTACAACAACAAAGATTTTATTATTTTCTTACACTTAGACGTCAAGAATATGCTGTCTACTAGTGTGCAGTGATACCTTACACATTAAACCGTACAAAAATATTTGGGTGCACCAGTGGGGTCCCCCGAAAGTGCGAAATGGAACGAAATGGAACGAAATGGAACGAAATGGAACGAAATGGAACGAAATGGAACGAAATGGAACGAAATGGAACGAAATGGAACGAAATGGAACGAAATGGAACGAAATGGAACGAAATGGAACGAAATGGAACGAAATGGAACGAAATGGAACGAAATGGAACAAGATAACATATGTAACATTATGAAATGAAATACCAGTACTGCTCGCTTCTGTATCTAAAATGCTTCCTGTTCCGTTCTACTGTGAATGTTACAACGTTTCGTATATTTCGCTATCTATCGGTATATCGTTTCATAATGTTACATTTAAAAGAGAATATATGTTGTTTTGTTCCTTAGTTACCACTAATTGTTAGTTTTCCGCAGGTTTTCAATCAAAACATCGTGGCGAGTTTCCTTTGGTTACAGTTAGGGTTTGGCTTCTACCATTATCTATAGTATGGTGGTACTCATTGGAAAAGTGGATCCGTTATGCTTATTTCTTTCATAGATTTAGTATAATTTAGATTTTACATCATTGCATATCTGTATCAATTCGTTTGGCAGGTTTTGATAATAAAATTACTCTCAGCGATTTGGTATTACAAAATATATTCACCGCATTTAACCTAAATAACAGTGGTATCGTCCGCTGAACTCTAATGACCTTTGTTTGCATGCTGCGACGCCATCTTGGAACAATGCGGAAATTTGATTTAGATCTTTTATTTACCCGCGGAAAACGCAAATTCAGCCCGGATAATTATATTTTCAAGAACTTAACACATCAGATACACGAACGAGTCTTCTATTAAAAAGCTGCGGCCGTTATTTCGCCAAGTCCGACTGCTCAGAAATGGCGATGTACCGCGGAACGGAGGAGTGTAAACAGCCATGTAAAAATCAAAGATACCATTCTAGAAATAGCTTAAGTTAAACTACGAAATTCTTTTTTTCTTCATTCAAACACTTAAAGAGTCCTACTTGAGTCCACACTTGGCGCAGCTGCAGCGCGGAAATAAAAAGAGTGTGAACCAGGCGTGGGCTCGGAGTTACGGCCGCTGTTGTAAACAAAGGTACGCCGACCACGCGCGGCGCCGTGACCGTAATCGGCAGTTGGCGTTTCGGCCGGACTCAAAATCGCCTGGCCGCGACCACATTGGACAGGTGACCGCTATAGACTTATTCTTAATGTTTATATCAATGAGGAAAGTCCAAGGGGCCGACACAAAATTGACCACTATGGCCAGGTTTGACTGTATGTTGTTTTAGTTTGTTCTATTTCGTTCCATTTCGTTCCATTTCGTTCCATTTCGTTCCATTTCGTTCCATTTCGTTCCATTTCGTTCCATTTCGTTCCATTTCGTTCCATTTCGTTCCATTTCGTTCCATTTCGTTCCATTTCGTTCCATTTCGTTCCATTTCGTTCCATTTCGCACTTTCGGGGGACCGCACCAGTGCACCCACAGTAAAAAAATTGGGTGCACAGCTCCAAAATTGGGTGCACTGGGTGCACATGCACCCAGTATTTCGAGCCCTGACCACGGGTGACCTCAATACAACATGAATGCCAATATGGGTCCTAAAATGTTGCAATACTGAAAAGTTCATATCTTTCTATACAAAAAAAAACTGTTTCTTAGACTACATTTCAACAGGCCAGAATCATTCATAGCAGGATATTTTAAAGGAATCTACAGCAAATCTCTATTTTCTAACACCTCAATCTCGGTTTTAAGCACACTGTAAGCACTGTCTCTGGATTAGTTCTTTGTCATAAGTAGTTACACAACTGGAAAGAGTTTCTGGCTTAACCAGTCCTAATGATGAGTTTGCTACTAGATTTGGTCCTGGACCAGTAAAAAAAGGAAAGCAATGAACTATGACGCTTTTAGAGAGCTAAGTAACTTGCAATTTGTAGCTTTGCTACAGCTCGCGTATTTTAGCCAAGCACACCAGGTCACCCCTACTCTTCTTGAGTGTGTTGGGTTCTTTTACGTACAGATGTTTGACGCTTGAGGCTTACACCTGACGCTCCCCTATAGTCATATAGCCTGGAATCCCGACCTATTTATAGCTGCCGGGTCTCTTCTCTCCCGCGGAGGGAGAGAAGAGACCCGGCAGCTATAAATAGGTCGGGATTCCAGGCTAATAGTCATACACACTAGTAACACAGGGCGGCCGGCTTTATGTCACCATCCGAAATGACGAATGCAACAACTTGTCCGAGCTGAACTAGCACCTTTCGGAAAAGGCAACACTGGACCACGTTTTGAGCCCTTTGGGTGTAACGTTATTCCATTCAACCCTTTCTTTTTCTTGACACTGCAAGTTGACAGTCAGGGTTTTAAATATCATGTAATTTATGTTGATAGCCCCTTGTATGTGCATATTTTCACACTGCCGTAATACTGTACACATATCTTATGTCATAAAGAAAAACCCTGAACTTCTAGCCTCCCTGAAAAGCCCGACACGTCCCTTCCATATCTCCGGGGGTCCCGTGTCAGGTTCCCTCGGTGCACAGTCCGTCCCAGCCCGAAGGAACATCCACATGTTTACGCTACCTTCAAACTCCCGTAGCACGTGGATTTTGGGGTTTTCTAAATATCTTATGGTTCTCTAAGACACATTAACTACTAAGGAAAGCTCTCGCAACGTACCTTTGTCTTAAGATTCTCTAAGATCGGCTCTGAAGACGTTTAAGTTGACTCAAGTTTGACCCATCAGCGCTCTACTCTTTGCATCGAGCAGGAAGTGTAGAGTAAGGGTCACATGATCGGAAGCTACCAATATTTGGCGGGGATTTTTTATGACGCCTTATTTATAAAAAGAGGTTGATTAAACTTAAATACATGAACTAACCGAATACAGTAGTCATCTTGTTCATACTTAGAAATGTTGCTGCAAATAGGGAATATTGTCATTTACATTTCAAATATTTATAAAAGTTTCATCCCTGTCCAGAAATTGTATCGCCTCGTAAGGTGAGACAATTGAACATCAATGCACCTTTGGGCGACAGGTAAACACTAATGCGTCATGCACGCACGTTATCTAACGACACAGATAAAGTCATCATACATAAATAATCCGGTGACGACATAGGCGTACATAAAAGGGGCCGTCAGTGGAAGACCATCTATGGTAAAACATTCATGGTGATTAACATATACGTCGATGAAGGTTTGGTATCCGGATGTCCATTGATCCAGTATAGAATATTGAGTGATACCAAGGAGGTTTGGAGACACAAAATAAATCTAACAACTTTATGTATTCTCCAAAAAGTCCATTATCCACTACCTTGGACCCAGGGGACCAGTGAGCAAGAATTCATGGCAATTTGTGATGTAAATTGTAAATCAAACCAGCCGTACATGTCGGCACTGGTTGAGTCGGTCCCGTACCAGGGTGTGCAAGTCTCTCTTGGATCGGAAATCTATACATCAATAAACACTTTTGTTATGTAGATCATACCTCAGGTCAGGCCTGTGGGACAAAGTATTTTCCCAAACAAACACTTTAAAGACATTGAAGTGAAAATCATGCCTTTTATTCAGTTTAGAATAAATAAAAAAAATTCTCACAGAGTAGGGTGTTTCCCTTCGATGGAATTGCTTCATTTACCATTAAGTTTGGAACTCCCTGGCGTTTCACGAGTTGCATTTACAGAGACTGAAGGTTCACAAATCATTAAAGAAAATTCCCAAATGTTTGTGTTAAGTTTGCAAAAACATACAAAGGCTGTCCTTGGAAGGATGTACACTAATAATGCTTGCGTGAGGAGGACGTTTTCCGTATGTCCTTGGGTCTCAACGTATTTGTTACTTAAAGAATTCACCCTTTTTACAAGGAATCCCGCATAACAATGAGGAACCACGCAGTGTAGCCCTTCTATGTTTTGTAAATCCTCTTAAGAAGCCACCATCTTCTTAAAATCCCCTGTCTTGTTTGTCTTGCGCATAGCTAATGTGTAGAGACCATCTTATCTCTAAGGCTCTAAACCTCCCATTCTTTGCCCTCTCAATTTCTAAGAAAGTTAAAACTCTTTAGAACTTTACATGACAGTTAAAAATAGAAGATTTGTCACTTTGCGTGACGCAACCAAGGCCGTTACGTATTACACTAATTGTGTTTTCCACATTCCAGCAATAAACACTATAATTAACATCGCTATCTATTAATCTTTCCCCGGATGTGTAAAATATCTACCTTTACAGACAAGATTAAACTTTAGCACGCATCTGAACTCATATAAACCATTGGAAAAAATGTTGCAGTCCAGCAAAGTGTAATCAAACTCTCAGGAAAAGTGCATCACTTTTCAATTTTTCGTTATTTGATACATTTGTTTCAGGCCAGGTGTGTTTTGAGAAAGTTAAGATTGTGTTTCAGATGAAACGTTACAAACAAGCAAAGAGTAAACAAACTTTAAGAAAAATACGATAAGGTACATCACTTCCCAGACTTTCGTCACTTGATACAGCTGCGGCAGGTGCGACTGCTTAAATATAACAGGTTTTCAGGTGAAGTCAGGTGCAATGACTCATAAACTCGGTAAAGGTCTCCGATGTCTCCATTGTCCATATTTGGTCATGCGATATCACTTCCGTGTTTGGGCGGATCGCTTTTTAGAGATGATGATATCATTACGCATAATTTGTTTAAAAACAAATATGATACTTTTACTAATAAATTGCAAACTAAAACAAATATTCTAACATATCCATTACATGAATTATATTTATATTACATAGAAAATGACATTGAGTGAATATTTGTAGGACTCGTTTCTGTCAGGTGGAAGGACAAAGTTCCAAGCTGGGGGTAAACAAGCAGTACTTTTACACAGGCAACTTCTGGTGATTTCAGAAATTTCGGAGGTCGATTTGGGGCAGAAAACTTGACGTTACAAGTTTACTTGAAGTCGCGCTGGACCGCGGCTGGGACAGAGAGGACCGTAAGAGTGATCTAGGCGCCATGATGAGGAGGTTTTTGCTCCTGGTGCTGGCTGTAGCCGTGCAGGGGGATGTGTACATGCACAACCCGAGGTACGTACGGAGTTAGCCGCACCGAGTGGGAAGGGGGAGGGGGGCAAAGTTTATAACATGCACGTGAAAGATTGGTGTTGTGAGTTTGCTGTGTGGTTTGGTTTTGTTGTCATTTATCAGAACAACAATCCTATGCTCTACTAGATATTTTTATGTGGCTGTTGTATACACTTCCCTCAAGTGGAGCACAACTGTACAAAATATTATTATTAAACAACAACAAACTACTGTCATCGATAGCAGCATGTCAAAAAATAGACAAAATCTAGTTAAAAATCCGGATCTGGACTCAGATCTATCTTCGTAAATTATTAGAGAGTAAAATGGAGATCGTAAGAAAATTACTAGTTTTAGAATGTCTAATGCCAGCTATTTTAACCATTATCTGTTATTTCTGTTGTTTATTGATAATGATTAGTTAATTAACAATAGTCAATAATGATTGATTAACCGCTGTTAATTGATAAATTATTATTAGCTAATTACTAAAGCAAACAATATCTCCATTTTTCATGGAGATAACTACAGATAAAGGAGAATTATGACTTCAATAACTCTAATCCATACCATAGTCAGGGTGATACCACTAACTAAAAACGCCCATGTAACGTTATATATGATAATTTTCATATTCCCATTCTTATGATTTATGAATGATTGACTACTCTCAAAGCAGAGGAGTGGGTCCGGCTGGTTTTTGACATGTTTCTAGGCATCTTTGTTGGGCTTTCTACTTTATCATGTTTTTTTATGTCACCATTTAGCACCCACATGAAAAAAAAAGAACATGACAAAGTAGAAAGCCCGACAAAAACGCCTAAAAACTTTTCAAAAACCATCCGGAATCCCTCCTCTGCTTGGAGAGTATGATAGAGCCTTTCACCACACCAGGACCACATGTTAGTGTTCCCTGAGTGTTAGTGTTCCCAGTGTGCAGGAAGTGGACAGGGTTGTTCCTTCCTGCCATCAGCATGTGGACATCCATCCGTGCATCACATTGTTCAACCCTCATCTCTTTTTCATACTAGGCCTGCGAATGTGGATTTGTCCAGGCATGGGGTCAATCCCGATTCGCAAAGCCTGGTATGAACGAATCCATCCCGATTTGCGTAGCCTGGTATGAATGGTGGTGTTCTCTACTCTCCAAGCAGAGGAGGGGTTTCGGCTGGTTTTTGACGTGTTTTTAGGCGTTTTTGTCGGGCTTTCTACTTTGTCATCTTTTTTTTGTATAGCCAACCCACACTGGAAAGTAGAAAGCCCGTCAAAAACACATAAAAACACGTCAAAAGCCAGCCGAAACCCCTCCTCTGCTTGGAGAGTACTCACTAGCATAGTCTGAGCGTATAGCTATGATCATGCAGGCCCCCTATGCTGTGATTTGCACCATTACCATACCGGTAATGCTGTCTTTTAACCAGTATGATATGGGTGTTGAATGAATGAATGGTGTTTCTTGCTTGAGCAAACCCTGTGACCCGTATCCTTACCCAAAATCCTTGAAAGAATTAATATTTGGCTTTAGAATATGGACAAACTACACATAATTTTCCCCTCAAAATGCTGGAAACAGGGTCTCAGGGGGTTAATACTTATCAATTTTAAATTTTCCGGAGGAATATACCGGACCTTTTCTGGGGTCATGTCTTTGGCACTGCGCAAAGTTGGCCTCCTACATACCTGACCCTTATGCTATATATGAAAAAAATTCTGGTTAGAACCCTGAAGGGGTCTTACGTGCATGCCAACACTAGATGTGTGATTGGCATGTGCTTGTCAATGTGGAAGAACAATGTGTTTGCACTTTGCAGCAGATTTCTTTCAATTCTTTATTCTGACCTAAAATTCTTTTGTTTTACTTTTAGGGGAAGCAACAATCGACTGGATGAAGCCAGAAGAGACAGAAACAACGCCAACAGGTATATATATACGTCATACGTATATACGTCATTCATTGTCACACAAAAAAGTGCAGTGGAAAATCGTCATGTACAAGATTTGCCTTTGATTCTCCAATAGATTTACATGTATCTGAATTCTGATTTTTTTTTAAAGCAGTCGTCAAAGGACCAGTGGCTATTGGTCCACTTGGAAAGATGGTCGGTCAAGCAGTTTCATCTGTTAGATTTAATCAAGGAGGTTTTATAAAACCTCCTTGATTTGATTTATATCTTAACCTTCTCTCCTGCCTAACTCTGAAACTAATAGCATAACTAATACTTTGGTGCCAAATGGAGTGCTAAAGGTTAAGATGTTCTTGGGAACTGAATTGAGTGCTGAAAGGTATACATTTTGTATTTTGTGACAAAGGTGCACTGTGAATTTTTTAAAGAAATCAGAAATTATGTTTTTCTTCCGTTCCAGACTGTTTGACTCCCAGAACAATGACAGAGGAGGCTACAATGTGGGCAGTCTGTACTACTACGAAGGATCCCACCTCAACATCGAATGGTACGGTCCGACTGATTACATGTTTTTCCAAGGACTTCTACATAAGTTTTCTTTTTCATCTTTCCAGACTAATTTTGCAATTCATGGATGTGTAACTTTGAAATTATGAATTATACAATTGGTATTTTGGATCCAGAAAAAAAAAAACAGCAACAACAACAACAGAAAAACAGTTTAATCCCATACAAGCATGAACTGTAAAAACATTATTTGACTAGAAGGCATCTGACATCTCAAAAAAGTGACATATCGGATATGTGCATCGAAGGCCTTTATTACATAAGTTTCCCAAATGTTTTTATACACAGTCGAACAGTTGAGAAGTTTTGATTTTAAGAAAAATCATATTGGAAAAGATGTCTCTAACAGAAGTGTTATTCACTGACCAAATTTTTATTTGATGCTTTGCTGGTCAGTAAAGCTGCAAACTTTAGAACCTTAAACACCACACTTTATGGGTGGCTTTTCTAAAGACGGTGAAGACATTGGTTAAAAAATTTGATTAACATGTCTTGGAAAAGAATGTTTTGATGATGAGTTGGTATCATAAGATGTATTATTATATTATTGCAGCACTTGCATGACAACCGACAAATCTGTTCTCTCCTGTACAATATTTCCACACAACCCTCCATGTACATAGTACATTGTACATGCATTGTTCACCCACTCATACCTGTGTGTGTTTTAGGACGAACCAGCACTCGTGTGACAACCCCAACAACCACTGTGAGCTGGTGTTACAGTACATGTGTGGGGATCTGGTCAGGGATGGAACCACTGTCACGTTAGTATTCATTTTTCATATATAATATCATAATAACCCCAACAACCACTGTGAGCTGGTGTTACAGTACATGTGTGGGGACCTGGTCAGGGATGGAACCACTGTCACGTTAGTATTCATTTTTCATATATAATATCATAATAACCCCAACAACCACTGTGAGCTGGTGTTACAGTACATGTGTGGGGACCTGGTCAGGGATGGAACCACTGTCACGTTAGTATTCATTTTTCATTTGTAAAATTCATTAATATCCCAGCAAGTAGGCATTTTTTAGTGAAATGGTCTTTTGTAACAGCGGCCCAAACTGGAAGCCCAAATTCCTACATGACTTGTATACATGTAGCTACATGTTCAAAGATTCTACTGTAATCTACAAGTACATTGCTCTACTCTACTACCGTTTAAAATGTGTCTACTAGTAGGAGGTTCCTTACTATAGCTGTTCAAAGAAATTGTTCTTGAGGCAAACTAAGGTGCACAGAGAGAATTTTGGGTGCACCACATAAGATTAAGTTGAATGTCCAGCAAAACTTCAATCTGTGATTCTATAACTTTAAAATTTTGAACAAGTAATATATCAAATAAAGTACAACAAAAGGTTACATTGCTTTTCTGATACTTACACTAATGTCTTCAAGAATATTCTGTGTATTAGACTGTACAATACCTTTACCCTATAGCGTGCAAAAATATCTAGGTGCACCAGTGCACCCACAGTCAAAAGTTAGGTGCACAGCTCCAATTTTGGGTGCACAAAGGTGCACATGCACCCAGTATTTCGAGCTCTGAAGTTGAATACTCTTACTAGTCTTAGATTGATATTTTTCACAGGATATGCCTGTACAAGCCTACCAAGTGACAAGTCCAACATTCGCAAATAAATGGTTAAAATTGATCAGACAGATTGTACAATGTACAAATGTATACACCTGTACCTTACTACTTTGAACTCTCCCACGGTTAAGTGTTTAGTGTTATCGACCCACCGTTCGTTCAACTAATATCACATGATAGCTTATCAGACCTCAACCAATAAACTCAGTCTTAAGTAAATTTGCCGACAATCTATATTGTACTTTGGTACCATAGAGGTCACCTTTATGAGCTAAAGGTTTGTTTAGCTTATAGATTGCACTCTGATCATAAATCCATGTCATAAATATGTATTGTGATCAAATGGTATCTATACTCTTTCAGGGTAATGTCTTAATTCAAATGTTTTGCATTTGTTGTAGTTCAACTTGGTAAATTATCATGGTAGTTCTGGTAAGCTCTGTGCATTTACAGATAACTCAAAATAACTATTTGTAACGTAACAGTTTGTAGTTTGAAAATGTTGAGAGTTCAGGTTTTAGACTCAGTTTCTTTTAAATTTCGAGTTGGCATATTGTCATAAAATCTTCTCTTTTGTGTGGTTAGAAAAATGACTTGATTATGCCTGGGTCTGTATGATTTTTTTTTAATTTGAATTTGTGTACACTCCAACTTGTTATGATAATGAAACATGATTATGATATGATGATGATATATGATTTTCTTATCCCAGATTCGATCAACAAAATCATTTTATTGCCCTGTCTGGAATGACAAGTAGAAAGCCCAAAGTATTTTATTGAGGACTAAATGTCAGTCAAACGGTTTATGACTTGAATTTACAATCTTTTTTAATTAGAGCAAAGTTATCTCCCTTCACTGTAATTAAATCTATATGACGACCCTTACTGTAAACCATAGTAGGGTCGAAAATACTGTAATTCTTGTTTCTTTCACAGTAACTGTAAACAGTAAATGTTCACTGTTTTCACAGTCACCTCTGTATAGTCAACTTATCATCACCATGAAAAAAAACTGTAATATCACTTGCCACCACCATGAAGTAAAAATTCAGTGAAACTGTCCATTTTCTTTACACCGTGAAATTTTGCTACAGTAAAAATAAATTCAATTACAGTACTGGGTGCACAATCATGACATTGCAATTTTCTGCACCAAAAATTGAAGCTTTGCACTTTGACTGTGGGTGCACAAGTTCATCTCTAAGATATGTGTAGAGTTTTCCCCTTTCTGCCATGGTTGAAAAAAGAATTTAATGTCATGCACCAAACATTTTCCCCAGTGCATTTATTATAATGAATTTTTACAATGAAGGTGCACTAGCACATCTACTATTACATTCCCAAAAATAAAATTCGAGTCCTGGACCTTAAATGTCATCTTGTTTTGACACATTGTTTCCCGATGACGTTGCCACCGTAAACAAATTGAAGACTTTTCTGAGTCCTTAAACGTCAGGAAAAATTTCCGGGGTTCTTTTGATGTTGGTTCACCGACAGATGACGTATTGTAAAATGAGAGTGATGTGACATGGAATGGACAGAATGACACTTGTCCAAACTGACGCCGCATCGTGACATGTGGGGTATGTCTGCACGGGTAAACTCTGTGGGGTCAAAAGGGGACAAAGTTTTGCCTCAAACATGACTTCAGGTCTTGAAAAGAAGGCTCTTTCAAGTCTTAAAAACTTCTGACAAGTCAAGCTGAAGGGTGTATTATGGAACTAGCTGTAGAACAAGCATGCTTAAGGTTTTGTACCCCAAAGAGACTTGTTTGACTGGTATACTCAGATCATGGATTCAGATAGACCAAGGACATTATATATGGTAGTACTTGTACATCTAAACCAAAAGAAGACATTGCTGCAAATCACATCAAATGCGGATGATTTTTCTGAGATGTTCTAGAAATTGTTACTGAATGATGAGGGAACATTTAATTTAAAGGTTCACTTGTGGGATCATGGTCCCCTCAATGTTATGATGTCCTTTTACTGCTGTTACTGTTGTATGGACTTTTTGGACTTCAGAATATGAGATATCATAAACTGTTTGTCATTCCAAAAATATGTATTATGTCATACCAGCTGGGCCGTAAAGACATTCCTTATGGGTGTTCCGCATGTGTGATAAATATAGAATACAACACGGGGTATTCCGTATCACCCGAGGTACCAGCCCGACCGCAGGCCGTGGGAGGGCTGGGACCGAGGGTGATGCGGAATACAACGTGTTGTATTTTATTTATGTCATACCTTGGTCATACCCACCCGAGAAAACACACATTTCAATGCGGAATGCGCCAAAAGTTGAGGGAGTTTTTTGTCCTCGAACATCAAACTGTAGCAACATTGATTCTAACCTCCGAATCTGGTATTCGAATTTCCGACGGCGGCTCAACCGGCACGCTCGAAATGCATTCGAAATATTCTATGGAAGCCTGTGTGATAACACTCCCGAACCCTATGTGATCCGGATAGTTATCACACGGTCCGGAACACCCGTATCAGGCCCAGGCATGACATAATTTTCCTTATGTCATGCCTGGGCCTGATACGGGTGTTCCGGACCGTGTGATAACTATCCCTATCACATAGGGTTTGGGAGTTGTATCACACGGGCTTCCATAGAATATTTAGAATGCATCTCAAGTGCGCCGGTTGCGCCGCTGTCGAAAATTCGAATACCAGATTCGGAGGTTGGAATCGTTAATGTTGTTACAATTTTTTTGGACACAAAACTCTCTGAACTCCTGGCGCATTTTGCATTAAAATGTGTGTTTTTTCGGGTGGGTATGACATAGATGAAATACAACACGGTGTATTCTGTATCACCCTCGGTCACAGCCCTCCCGCGGGTCTGATCACCCTCCGGCCTACGGCCGTCGGGCGATCCAACCCGGCCTGTTGTATTCTATACTCTCACCTCTCAAATAAACGTACCGGTACGTTTATTTTTTTTCGCCAATAGTTCCACCCTGTACTTTCTTATTCTAGACGGTACGTTTATTATTTTTTTAAAAATTGAGGCTTTGCAAACCAGGAATCCCTCTAAAATCGTAAGTTAAGGTTTTTCTGCCCATATTGGGCTGTTCCAAAAAAAAAAAAATGGAGGGGGGGTTGACGACACAATTTTCTGCATATTATTCAACCCCCTTTATCCCGGTATCCCGACGACTTCAACCCCCTTAATCCTGCATCCCGAAGACCTCGACCCCCTTTATCCCGGTATCCCGACAACTTCAACCCCCTTAATCCTGAATCCCGACGACTTCAACCCCCTTTATCCCGGAATCCCGACTACTTTCAAACCCCCTAAATCCTGAATCCTGTCCTACGTCGTCAACCGGGGGGGTATTTTTTTTTTTTGGAACGGCCCATTTCCCCGGTATTTTTGCTCGTAATTCGCTATTTTTCGGCCTACCGGCGTTGATTTTCTCGCCGCTTTGACGGCCTTGTGAAAAGTATCCTGGCGGCACTCGTAACATATCGGTCGATATCGCCATGACGCTACAAAGTAAACCGGAAAATAAGACGCGACATTGACATTTTAAAATACAATTTTCATATAAATAACTTTGATAGTCTCTGTTTACATCGTAAACCAAAGCACGCTGATCAAAAACGTGTGGAGTAGGGTGCTCGCCTACACAGGGAATAATAATTTCCTGACCACTATATCCGTAGTATCGGCAGCGCGGCGGAAGAATTATTTGTTCGCAGAAGACATGTAACACGTTAAAACAACACTCATAACTTAACTTCCCTTGTGATATGTGTTTTGAGGCCACAAAATCTCTAAAACGGCAGAAATATGTCCGATATGATTCGGTAAACAACAGCGCGAAACATGGCCGCCACTCTCAGACATGGCGACAGTAAAACTAGCAGCATATTGCGTAGTGCGGATACCGATCTTTAAAATGATACCGTAAACGCATGGAAATATTATATTTTTTTGGGCAACGATAGACACACAGCGCCATATTTATTTTCAGAGGGTTCATTTTTTTAAATAATCGTAAGATTTTCCCAATTTTGGCGGTTCATCGCGGGTTTCTAGTGTCAACACGTAATGGGTAACTTCTTAGTATGTGCGGTCTGTGACGTTGAGCTACTTTTACAGTCGATCTCTATTCAATATTGTGGGATTTACCGCGGGAACTCGAAATCCGAGCGTCTCACTTTGTTTTCGACGCTATGGAGCAAAAGTTTATAGACATATTTCTTCTGTGGAAGGACTGTGTTCATATTTGTGTTTTTTTTGTGGTTGATGGCTTTAGAAAATATGATCAGGTACATTTAACTTTTAAAAGTACTCTGATGATTTTTGTTATATGTCACTGATTGTCAGTCATAATAAAATGATATAACAATTTTCTTTGATCACTTGCTTCAAGTTCCAAGTAGAAAAAGCATGTATCTTGTACATTTTCACTTGTTGAATTTGAAAGCAACGTGGCCCCCGGTTAGGGGTCATAGCGGGGAACCTATGCCCAATTTTTCAATATTACTATTATATTTTACGAAGAGGCGAGGAAGATCATCATGATTTGAACAAGCTATGGACAGTTATTCTGTTCAATATCTATATACTTAATAGGTATGGCATAATTGACTAAATATAAGTTACCTACCTGCTTATTATCTTATTTCCCTCTGACAGTGACAGTTGTACATGTATGGACACAGTTTACCTAGCCTCGACTGTCGATTTTTGAAATTTTCCGGGGGGTACTTGTATTCCAGGGGGTACTTATATTACATTTTGAAAATTTGTCCGGGGGGTACTAGTACTTCTATTCCAGGGGGTACTTCTATTTGAGAGGTGAGAGTATATATCACTCAAAACAACTTCTGAACCCGAATTACCTTGTATCTATGAAGAATACCAAATGCAATGCCTTAAATGTCCTTCAGGACTATCCCGGTGAACCCCATGCAGTGCCAGAACTACGACTGTAACCGTGACAAGCGTTACGGGATGCACGAGACATATGACTATCACATCAAGTGTCGACTCAGGCAGCGCAACATGGGACTCTTCACTGCAGATCAGGTAGTGTTGATTTTCTGGGTTTTTTTTTGTTTGTTTTTGTTTGTTTGTGAAATACAGTCAGTAGCGTCGCGGTGGCGAAGTGGCAGAGTCTTTGGCCCCAGAACCCAGAGATACCGGGTTCGAATCTAGGATTCCCTGGTTTGTCTGTAAATAAGTTGAAAGTATTTTTCAATCAAACTCAGGAGGCCATGCCTGCCAAAAGTTATGTAGGCATGCAAGATCTGAAGGATGCAGAATTCAATTTTCCTGAAAAATAATTTCTTGGGAATTTCATTATACAAGCAGACCATGATGAGCTTTCAATGCAAATGTGATAAAGAATTCTAAAGTGAATGTTATTTAGGAAAGCCAGACAAATTACAAGTCTAAAATGATTTGGGCCAATACAACATAAACTGTTAGTTCTCAGACTGTTTTAGCCAATTTTAATTGAGTGCCTTTTTTTTCTAGATAAGGCCACACAATTTTAATTTCTTGGTTATCAGAATTTTTTTTTTTAAATGCTAGATTGAAAAATCAACAGGAAACAGAATCTCAGAGGAAAGTTTGTACTTTGGTGCACACAATTTTAGGGTCGGGTGCAAGTTTTCACCCCAGCCTTCTGTTTCAATGATTTTTTTTGTTGCTAAAATTTTTAAAAAAGTCTGTTAACCAAGAAATTCAATTGGTGTGGCCTTACCGTAATGTTGGCTTTTTTTGCTGTTTGATTACTAGTATAATTTTAATATAGCTTGAATTAAGAGGGGTTTTTTTTCATTTAGTATCTGCAATGTCCAAGTTGTACATTTTGTAAAAGTCTTAGAGTGTCAAATTCCATAGGTCTATTTGAAATTGTTGGGAAACTTTACACCTCATCATTCAACAGTTACTGTAACTGAAAATAGGCCAGCTGGCTAGAATATTTGAAAAGTGCAAAAATCAGGACCGGTCTACAAAATATTTAATGTATACAGGCTTGATTCTTTTCCAATATAGCTCCCAGATTTGTTTTAGTCTTGCAGTTGGAGTCAGTGTAGAATATGCCTTTTGTTTGCAGGGATTTGATTTTGCGGTAGGGCAAAATGGAGTGTTAGTGGTGGTTTTAGCTGTCTTACGTTTGCAGTTAGAACAAGGGGGAAGGGCAGGCAGAAAAGAAGCATTTTTGTAGCAGTTTTATGTTTTTAGTGAAGAGGGGAAAACACAAAGTAACATATATAAAGCCACTCCAAAAATTTCAACATTTTAGATTACAGCAATTTGTGGCCTAAATGATTATTGAAATAAGATCATTGATGGATTTTTTTCGCTTGTTGTCCGTGTGCAGAACCTGCGCGGTCAGACGGCGCGGTTTACCCGACAGAACCCCAACGGGAACCGGCGCGGGTACGAGTGTCCCGAGGAGAGAGACCACTACCCCTACTGGCACCCTACACCGTGGAAGGTAAGAGTATACTGTCTGAAAATAACAGAGTACTAGTCATGAAGACTCACAAAAAGTACAGTCATGTAGTATACTGTAATTCACTTTATCTTCATGGTAGCAAAATTTCACGGAGTAAGGAAAATGAACACTTTCACTGTTCAAACTCTAACTTCACAGCAGCAAGTGTTTTACAGAACGGATGTGTGAAGGAATCATAAATGATAACAGTTTTTTTCATGGTGATGATAAGTACAGAGGTGACCGTAAAAACAGTGATCATAAAGTTACAGTGAAAAAAAAAAAAAAATTACAGTAGCCAATATGAGCTATAGAGTTTAAATAGAGGTATTGAATTGGATTAAATTGAATTGAACTTGATAGTCATTGGATGACAGTTATTCTCAATGAGTTAGAATAATTATCATAATAATTTGTGAAAGGATTTTGCTAAAATCTCATTGTTGGTACTGAATGGCATAAAGGTTTGCTTTAAAAGTTTTCTTTTTAAATTTGAATTGTAGTCCAATTTTAGTTTGATTTTTTTGATTTTTAATTTTTTTTAAAGATTTCATAATTTTTAAGATTTAACTTGATGGTAATTTCATCCTATTGAGCCATAGGGAAGTGAGTAAAACAAAAGGAAGTTATGTGACGACAAGATTTAAATTCAAGATTTTAAAAACTGCATACTCACAGTATGACTCTTACCAGATATATGTAGATATCAATTCCAGCTGGGAATCTTGGCTGTGTGTGAACTTGAAAAGATCAGGTTGTCTGTGGAACATATATGTAGTATTGAGTAATGGCAGAGAATACTGACTGTGGTTTCCTGGGGTAGTGGGGTTCAATTGGAGGTTACCCCAGATAACTGCTGATCCGTGATGGGTGGACTTTATCTGACACTTGCAGCCATAGAAGTTCTCAAGACAGTATTCTCATTTTGTCCAACATAGAATGTCCTGTTCCTGTTTATCATGTTGAAGTCTCACTCTCTGTCTGACCTGTCTCTCTGTCTCTCTGTCTCTCTCTCTCTGTCTCTCTCTCTCTGTCTCTCTCTCTCTGTCTCTCTCTCTCTCTCTCTCTCTCTCTCTCTCTCTCTCTCTCTCTCTCTCTCTCTCTCACTCTCTCTCTCTCTCTCTCTCTCTCTCTCTCTCTGTGTCTCTCTCTCTCTGTCACTCTCTCTCTCTCTCTCTCTCTGTGTGTCTCTCTCTCTCTGTCACTCTCTCTCTCTCTCTCTCTCTCTCTGTCACTCTCTCTCTCTCTCTCTCTCTCTCTCTCTCTCTCACTATATGCAGAAATATATATTAAAGATTATTTTACCTTTTTGATTCTAAGAGTCTAAATTTGCTAGTATCATGGCTGATTTGAAATAGGCTATAAACCCACTTGCCTTTTAAGTTGTTAATTGTCATTAAAAGCAACCCAAAAATAAACCATAAATTTATATTTTGTACATTGGATATAGCAAAATTGATGTCAAAACACCTTGCAAAATGTAGAGAAATCCAAGCATATGTAAGGCACAGGGAACATTTTTTCTTCAAGTGTCTTCCGACCCCCCTTTCCACCTTTAGAAAATAAAAGACTTTTCCCTACACATATGTGCAGAAATTTCTTTATCTGTAAACACTTTGTAACCGTTGCTTTCTAATATAAGAATTGGTCTCAGGTTATAGGGCTTGTATGAAAAGTTACTGAGTCCCAGTAACAGTGTATCAGTCCCTACATCTGGAACACATCACACACAATGTACCCCCAGTCATCACTTCCTCAGGGTCAAGTACAAGGCCAGCGCTAACTCACATGATGGGCTTTTCAAAGCTTTGATCTTTTAAACAGTTTACTGCGCAGTGATCCAACAAATACATTTACCAAATGAAATACATGAGACACTTATAGTTTCAAGTTTATATTGCTATAATTGATATAAAGATTCTGATAGACAATATTTACAACCACAATACACTGAACAAAGAAGTACAATCATGTTTACTGCACATTCATTCATGAACTGTTCAAAGCCTTCATTTTTTAACAGTGTGAAATACAGGAAGTCGGTTTTGAATCTCATTACTCAAATGTCAGATCAAAACGTTAATTTATGTCCCATGGCAAGGACTGACAAAAAAAGGCTAGGGTCCGCAGGTTTTTGCTACATGTAGGTTTGGTCCGGTAACCGGAAAAACAACATTTTTTTTCCTAGACCTAATGTACCCACAGTCATCACTTCCCCAGTTTCAAGTACAAGTACTAACTCACTGCCTCAGAATGGTATTCTCAAAAATTGTTTTCATCTTGCAGGTGTTAAAACAATTTCTGCATAGTCATGTTTCTAAACTCAATGTTGCAAATGTGTAAATCTAAACTACAGCTAAAGAAGAACTGTCTTGCCATGGCAGCCATGTATTAGAATATACCCCATACATGTAGTCTTTGCTTCATCGACCTCATTCAAGTACATGTACATGACAGTCAATGTACAAGGGCAGCAGCGAATTATGGTCTGAGAATGGTCTTTTCAAAGCTTTGATCTTGCATTATCTTCATGTGTAATGTCTCTTTTAAACTGCAGATTGCAGGGCTTAAAACAGAAGGGAATGTTAGTTACTGTGCTGCCATGGCAACAATATATACAGTGTGCCCACAGTTGCTAACTTGCTACTGTATCAGGGTCAAGTCCAAGGGTAACACTGACTCACAACCTCAGAATGTAGCCTTTGTACACGTGCCAAGGTTGGAACATCGGTCTGTATCAGATTGTATTCAAGTTTGTAAAGTGAATGTGGCACTTTCTTTATGTTCAATACAATGAAAATAGTTCAAAGAATTCATCCATGTATCTTTGCCAAAAGATCTGACTGTCCTGTCAGAATATAAGAAGTGTAGTTTTTTCTTCTTTTTCTTCAGTCTTGTTTTTTGGGCTACATGTACAGTCTGAAAGGTGAACCGTTGACCCATGTAAACTTTGGCCATGGGACAAATTTATGTCTTCATGTCACTGTCCATTGATTCGGCACTCTTTCCTAATGTCAACCTTTGTATCACTGGCACTATGATAGGAATCTCTGCCATTTGTTGTCCAATGTTGTCCAATTTGTCAGAATGCCAAGTTTGGTGACATTCGGTGCATACGTACAGAGTGTATCTCTGTCATCAGTAAATTTTGACATGGACAATTTCTCTGCTTTTGTACGCATGACAACTTGCATGACAACTTGTATGTTACGTGGTGTGATTGAAAACTCAGTTGCACAGGGTCTTTTTCTTTTGCAGAAGCTGATTTTTTGCTTGGTTTCTTTGATCACTTTCTTGTTGGAGTTACTTTATACATAGTACTGTAAATGCAGAAATGTTCGCGGTTTTTGCGGCAACATTTTCATCGTAAATTTAAAACCACAGCGAACATTTGTCCGATACTGTAGCTGCAGTATGTGACTATAGCACTGCCGTAAACTTAAAACCACCGTGAACACTCCATTTTCCCCTTAGCGCGAAATGAAAACCATGCAAACTTTTAATGCATTTACAGTAGTATAAATTGTATATTTATGCGCAAGGCCTGCAGCTGGAGTAAGTTAACAGATAGAGGTCAATGTTAGAATGTGGCCTTGACTGGGCTGGTTGCCATAGGGCACATGTGTGATGGTGTGTGCCAGTATGTCCCCATACTCTAAACATTGCACAGTAAGTAATAGGTTACAGTGCACTGCTCTTTTTACTGCCATAAACTGGGAAGTATGGCTGTGCTAAAGCCGGCGTCACAATGCATGCGAACATCGGCCGAATTTGTAGATCGCCCAAAGCTCGCTGAATTTCAAAACCGCCTGAGCGTTGACCGGATTTTCCAATGAAAATCTTGCGCGACGTCCGTCGAACACTAAAAACTAAAAATCCCTCATGAGATGGTACCATCTCTTGGACAAGGACGAAGTCAGTATCGACTAATCTGGTAAAAGGCCAATATTTGGGTCAGCTTTTTATTTCTAAAAATCGCCCGAAGCCTGCGTAATCGACAAGACGTCGGCCATACTTCGGCCGAAAATGCACTTTTGAAGCTCGCCAACACGTCAGCCGAGCTGAATTTCTTATTTGTGATGGGGGCTCAAGGAAATATTCTTGTTGATGGGGAGAGAAGGAGAAGCATTTTAGTTTTTGTGAAATGTTTTTAATAGAACTACACTAACTGTTTACCGTATATAAAGTGTCTTAAAGTTTTTAGCTATTTTTTTTTTGCATTGAGAAAATAATTATAATAACATTTTCTCAATGCAAAAAAATCAGCTTAAACTTCAATAGGATAATTATGATTTTCAATTCTTCAAGTACTTACTTGACGTGTACAATCTATGTGTGTAAGTTGTATGCTTAAAGTAACAAATGTCTGCCTAGAGCTAGAGTTAAACAGACAGAGGTCAATGTTAGAATGTGGCCTTGACCCAGACTGGTGAGGTTTCACACTGTGTAAACATTTAGCAGACACTGCTCTTTTTACTGCCAGTAGCCCAGGGGCTAAGGCTGGAGTAATGAACGTTTCTGGCTCTTGGAGAGAAAAGTTGCCAGTCTGTCAAATGTACATGCATGTATATAGGGATGTCTTAAACTCTGTGCAAAAAAAAAACACAGAATTGTCCCAGAAATATGTCACAGGGCAGTGAAAAAGGGCTAATGGTTTTGAAATTGTTAATTATGACAGTCACTATAGAACCATGGCTAGAACCATAATTTTTTTTGTATTCTAGGAAACATAGAAATTTTCTTTCTTTACTAGAGCACAAATTCAAAGTCACCATTTAGTCACATGACCATAAAGTCACATGTCTTGAGTAGGTGGGTCAGTTGTCTTGAATGATACCAGAGGCTTGACAAATAAAGAAAAGGAAAAAGAGATTTAGTGATCTCGCTCCAGTTTAGCTCGCTGAAGAGCTAATCTTCCACTTGTCGTGAGAGAGAAGACAGTCACTATGTACAGTATTTACAGGTTCATTGTACTTGGGAAACTCCCCTAGCACAATGGACATTGGATCACGGCTTAACATCCTATCCTCAGGACTGCAACCTTTTCCGATAAGCGTGCATGCCGGGATCACTAACCACTGGACTACACATGCTACTCTGAAGTCCTTTTCTAACGGAATTGAACATGATTTTCTTCCCCGTAGGATATCGCTGTGCTGACGAACAACCCCCGGCGCTGCCCGTACTACCAGCGCGAGAGCGAGAATGTCAAAGGTCGCCACGAGTGCGTGGTGCCGCAGGAGTACATCATGGAGAACCTGAATGCCAACGGGAGGAGGGCCATCATCCCCAACAACAAGGTCAACTGTGAGGTAAGATTTAGTGTATGAGTCACTTTTTGAAAATTCACAAATTAAACCTTTCTGGACAGGGGGTAACAGAAAGGCATTGCCTGTTCCCCCTAGCTGTCCTGTCTTTGTGACCAAGTTTAAATGAAGAAAAAAGTTTGACATTCAATTCTGAACTACCTAAATACGATGTAGACAAGGAAACAGAAGTATTTTCATGCTGAAAATCCCTTTTAGGGGTGCCAGTCCTGGAGGCCCTGTGTTTGATAAGAGCCACACCTCAAGCACACTTAAGTCGATAAGAGTAGGGGTCCACCCTTATAGTGGTGTGGACAGTCATAAAGATGTTTACACATAGATAAATTGATGAATGTTTGTATCAACCTCTGTCTAAACTTTTGCCCTCAGGCTGTTAGTACAAATTAGTGCACTGCAAACCTCCTACTTGCTGTCCTGCATGTGTGGCTGCAGTTTTGGGTTGAAGTGCTAGGTGGCAGTTTTGAAGTTGGGACAAATGACAAAGGCAGCAAACTGTATGGGTAGGCAAAGACCCCCCCCCCCCCCCACACACACACACACCTTGCTAATTGTGAACCAGGTGTAGAAATAGTAAGGACTATGTGTAGATCACCATACAGTATACTGTGCCACAATTTTACAAATCAAAAATCTTTCAATTATTTTTCAGGACTTCCGCTACCCCACAAACGACCGTAACGGTACCCGGGGGATCTGGCGGGAGATGCATGCGCACGGCCTGCCGGCGCCGGAGTGTCGCGAGACGGAGTGGACCAGAGACAATCACCTTGGCAACACGCTCGGAGGCTTCCCCGCCCTGTTCAACTGGACCATCCCAGACCTGGACCACGAGAAGTGCATCCTGAGGATCAGGTCAGGGTGATATTTTCATAATTTCTTGGCCTTTTTATTATCTCCATGAAAAATGAAGATATAGTTTTGGGTGTGTCTGTCTGTTTGTCTGTTTTTTAGTGATTTCTTTCTTAGTTTCTGTCCCTTCTGTCTTATTTTCGTCTTGCTTGGTCTCTCATTTTCTTTTGTTTTTGTCTCTAGTAAGTTTCTTTGTTTCCTTTCTTAAGGTTCTTTCCCCTCTTTCTTTCTTTGAAGCCTCTTTTATTCTTTGCATTCCTTTCCCAACTTTTTTTTTAATTGTATATTTTTCTTTTCAAGCCACACTATTGTTGACAAATTATTCTTTGGTAACCATTATATACTACTGTATATTAGAAAGCTTGAATTTAATTTTAAGGTTGTTTTCCATTACGAATGATTATTTTCTTCAACGTATAAAATGTAAAATTAATGTTGATTTTCTTTTTGATAGATTCATTTTTTTCTTCTTTTTTTAGGTACAACATCTCAACAGGTGATTTTGAAGGCTGGGACCCGTCAGTCAACTCCACCAACAACAAGAACGAAGACGGTGTTGATGTCGGGAGCAAGTTTGGGCTCTCGGCGCAAGCAGCAGAGGATCGTGGGTACGTCTACAAGCAGAACCCGCAGGTGAAAGTGTTCGGAGAGTTCGCCAACGAGGGGACACCGGAGAAAGACTTTGAACTTCAACTGGCAGTCAACACTAACCAGTATGGGAGGGTCTTCCAGGACAGGTAAATATTGTCTGTTTATATACTAAGGCCATACTGATTTGAATATATGGATTACATCCTCTGGGCACCTTTAAAACTAATGTACGTGTGCGCCAAAAAAATTTGGCACAAAAAAAGTTGCCTTCATTATGAAATGTTAATGGTCATGAAGGTTGAACAAATAAAGACAAAAACAATTGGTATAAATTTATTGTTCTTCTCAGACATGTTTTTTTCTTTAATTTATTGGACAAAAATTTATGTGAGTGCTGATCAAGTCAGTGTGGCGTAATTGCCAGGTAAAGGCAAGATTCTCTTTGAATATCTTTCAACTTGACAATGTCGTCATCGCAATTTTGTTCCATCCATGTATATATTGTGGAGGAAGATGATTTGATAGAAGCACTTCTAAGGAAAATCACAGTCAACTACACGCATGTACACTTAGTCTAATACTCTGGACTTTTGTATAGGAATGTCCCTTGTATGAGACTATGACTTTTATGAAACCTCAAACTTCAAAATTGCTGCAATCTACATGTACATCATGAATATGATCATTGATATTTAAAAAAACAGCTATTAGTATTAGCTCCCTCCATACCTGATGATTTCCTTGTGTCACAGACATTTTTTTTTCAAGTGTACATCCAACAAAGAACACAACACTAAAATATTATCAGTGAGTAACATTAAAGGCAACCAAAGCAATATTAGGGCAATCAAAATGCGGAAAAAATGCTGATATCTTTATGGTAGTGACTTACTAACACTGAATTCTTTTTTATCAGCACATTTGTAATAACTTCACACTTTGATCCGCTTAGTTTCGATAGCCTAGAAAAAACCCCGCAACAATTTTTAGTGAGATCTCACATCACACCAACATCATATTTTTGCATTAAGGATGTCGCTATACTTTGTGATAGTGTTGTTTGAACTATTCATGTATAGAAAATTAATGACTAAATAAATTGTCTTTCAAAATCCAATTTTCGGGCTCTAATGTTGCTTGCCAATGGGTTTCCTTCAACATCTAACACAACATCTGACATTAGGTATGACCCTGATATTTCTTTTTGTCTGCTAAGGTCTCACACCTTTGCTGTTAGGAAGCGTCCGGAGGAGTTGTCAGGGGCAACCATCCATAACGTGAACGTACGCGGGAAGCGCGGGAACATCGTGCAAGTTTACCCCGCTGTGGAGTACGACTTCGTGCCCAACACACTGGAGGTCTCGAAGGGGGACTATGTGCACTACCAGTCAGTAGTTGTTGTTTTCTTTCTAATATACTTTGTCTAGAAGCTTTGTCTACTTTTTCAAATTTCTAATGTAAATTGTATCACATATTAAGTTCCCCCAAGATTGACCAAGTCATGATCAGTTATGATTTGTCTTGAAGACTAAATTGAGTTGCAAAGGAGATTTTATCCATTACATAGTATGTGATCATGAGAAGATCTGAATCTGATTACATTGAATATTACATAGAATTTAGAAAGTAAGGCACATTTTTGACAGAATATCATAAAACTTCCTTGTCCCAGTATTCTTTGCTAGATTCCAATTTCTTCTAAGATTTTCATTAAATTGCAGTAGTTGACTACAAATGTCATAAAATATGATGATTTTATAGCTCTATCTGTATTTGATAACAATGAGATTAAAGATTACCCCCTTTCTTTTAGGTGGACTGGCTCAAACACAAACCCAGAGAACAACGATGGCCAGGGGAAGGCAGGGACGGACCGGTCCAACGTGGTGTTACAGGGGGCGCAGGTCTACCCTGAGGGACAGGGAACAGGCTACGGCTCTAAGGCGGTGAGGGGACACTGGGGCAGGAGTTACCCCATGCACCTCAGTAATGTGACCTTCCTGGGCTTCAGTAAGGACCTCATGAGGAATCTGGCCATCTTAGACAACCGTAAGTGTCTGGTGTCTTTGATGTATTCTTAAAGATGACATGTCATGCTTTTCTTGTTGCTGGTTCGTCTTGTCCTAAATGATGTTAAAAAATATTAGAAACATCAGAATCACTCAAAACAAAGTGGTTTTGATTTGAAAGTTAGATACCTCTGATGATGTAAAAAAATTGCCTACAAGATTTTTAATAAATTCATCGGCCAAACAGATAAGATTGTATGAAACCATGAAGACGTTCCGACAGTGTTTGTAACAGCCAGGTTCCACATAAGGATGTGTTTGGCTGTTACATTTACACCCTCTGGAAAACAGTTTAATTATTATAGAATAGACGTTGCTTGCTGGAATTGCAATTCTCCCAACAGAACACAGTGAATACAATGTTCAAAGTTATATAGTACAATCCCCAAGAAGTTACATAGTACAACCACCAAGAAATGTTAGCATACTGATCAAAAGACAGATTTAAGAAGGTTAAAAAATCAATGTTTAAAAACTAAGTTCTATAGGCCATTTTTACTAAATGTATGGGTAAGAAAAATAATCTTTTGAATTTGAAACAGCCAACTTAATGTGTGGCTGTTTTTTTTTTTTTTTGCACTGTTGCTCTGGAAAACAGTATTTTGCCCCTCTAAAGTTTGTGCTTGGGAATTTCAGAATATACACACTGACAGATAGAAATTCAGTTTTGGTATAATTACAGTCACTGTGACAGTTCATCTGTTGACAAAATTGTTTCTCTCCACAGACCAGTTTGGCGGTGAGATGTCGGAGCTGGACGATGCGGGGACGTACTTCGACCTCGGGCCGCGGAAGGTGACCCAGTCGGGCGTGTTCCACTACATGTCGACCCGGAACAACAACTTCTCCAACCGCAGTCAGAAGGGCCGCGTCATCGTGGTGGACCAACCCGTCAAGACGGAGAGCGTCGGATGGAACGGGGGAAACATCACGTTTAACGAAGAGTAAGTTATATAGACAAGATCCCTCCGGTTTAGTTTTTGGTTTGAAGAAAATTTGGTAATGCTAGTAGATTTGAATTTGTAGTGTTGGTTTTCAGTTCTTGGTTGAAAGAAGGGGGTAGGCAGGCAGAACAAGCAGTTTCATGGTGGTTTTATATTTGTGGTGAAGAGGTCATAACAAAAACTGCAAACTTTAAACCATGGCAAAACTTTCAACATTGAACTATAATTGGAATTATAACATGGTCTGAGACGCAAGTCTGTACTTTGGCCCATACATGTAGTTTCAGAAGTTGTTCTAGAGTAATAGAAGGGTTTGAGATTAAAGTGAAACTACATGTAGTTCAGTCAATCTGTGTATACCTAAACTCATGTTCAGGTCGAACTTATAAGTCTAGATCTGAACGTAAACCCATGGCATATGTGTACAAGAAATACATTTTTTTCAGTTACATGTAAAATTGCATTTTGATGTATATACATGGGAAATTATTATATATATTTTTTTATACAGTCAGTAATAAACACAAAAGCTCAGTGATACTCACCAAAAAAGCAATGTTTTCGGCTTTTTTCATATCACGAATTTCATGATCTATGGAAGGTTTTAGATGGTTTGAATCAAAAGGAGAATGTAAGACAAGCGAGAGATATTTTATGACTTGGTTCCCGACATGTAGTTTTTTTTGGACTTGAACCTAAAAGTTTTTACAAGTCCAGTTCAGGTCTGGTGTTTAGGTACGTAGCACTAGGTGAAACATCCTGGACTTCTTTATGATGATGATCATAGTTTTCTGTATGAGACTAGCAGAATGCAAGGGTTTGAAATTAATGTGAAACATCCTGGACCTTTCTGTGATATTAATAATGATAATTTTCTGTTCCCAGTGCTGCAGTAGTGACCGTCCCCCGTGGTACACTGTCAGGCCTACAGAAGATGAGACTGGAGGAATGGGAGGGTTTGATTATGTGATATTAATAATGATAATTGTTCTGTTTCCAGTGCTGCAGTAGTGACTGTCCCCCTGGGTACACTGTCAGGCCTACAGAAGATGAGACTGGAGGAATGGGAGGGTTTGATTATGTGATATTAATAATGATAACTTTCTGTTCACAGTGCTGCAGTAGTGACCGTCCCCCGGGGTACACTGTCAGGCCTACAGAAGATGAGACTGGAGGAATGGGAGGGTTTGATTATGTGATATTAATAATGATAACTTTCTGTTTCCAGTGCTGCAGTAGTGACCGTCCCCCGGGGTACACTGTCAGGCCTACAGAAGATGAGACTGGAGGAATGGGAGGGTTTGATTATGTGATATTAATAATGATAACTTTCTGTTCACAGTGCTGCAGTAGTGACCGTCCCCCGGGGTACACTGTCAGGCCTACAGAAGATGAGACTGGAGGAATCGGAGGGTTTGATTATGTGATATTAATAATGATAATTTTCTGTTTCTAGTGCTGCAGTAGTGACCGTCCGCCGGGGTACACTGTCAGGCCTACAGAAGATGAGACTAGAGGAATCGGAGGGTTTGATTATGTGATATTAATAATGATAATTTTCTGTTTCTAGTGCTGCAGTAGTGACCGTCCGCCGGGGTACACTGTCAGGCCTACAGAAGATGAGACTAGAGGAATCGGAGGGTTTGATTATGTGATATTAATAATGATAATTTTCTGTTTCTAGTGCTGCAGTAGTGACCGTCCGCCGGGGTACACTGTCAGGCCTACAGAAGATGAGACTAGAGGAATCGGAGGGTTTGATTATGTGATATTAATAATGATAATTTTCTGTCTCCAGTGCTGCAGTAGTGACCGTCCGCCGGGGTACACTGTCAGGCCTACAGAAGATGAGACTGGAGGAATGGGAGGGTTTGATTATGTGATATTAATAATGATAATTTTCTGTCTCCAGTGCTGCAGTAGTGACCGTCCGCCGGGGTACACTGTCAGGCCTACAGAAGATGAGGCTGGAGGAATGGGAGGGTTTGATTATGTGATATTAATAATGATAATTTTCTGTTTCTAGTGCTGCAGTAGTGACCGTCCCCCGTGGTACACTGTCAGGCCTACAGAAGATGAGACTAGAGGAATGGGAGCCGGAGGCAGGGGAGGACCTTCTGAAGTCTCGCCAGGCTAGCATCAACGTCGGGTCAGACTACGCCTCCAACTACATCCTCATCTCACCTACGGACAAGATCACTCAGGGGGACAAGAAGTTCAAGGTAGGGGAGAGACAGTCACTGTAACAGTTCTTGATTTTATTTTATTTCATTAGTTGGCTGTAGAAAAATGTACAGCCAGGGCTACCCAACTAGCCAAAGGCTATTACCGGTACAAAGGGTTAGCCCTGATAACTTGACAATATTCAAAATATGATATTAAACTCTCACAAAGCACATTGAGACGTTAATGACTAAAATATGACTAAGATACATATAAAGGCGTACACAAGATACAAGACTAAAATACATGTTACAAGTTTATTTTTCTTACAAAACTGGCACTCAACGAGACTAGGCTACATGACTTAAATCGTTAACAAAGCCAAAACTTGGGTTCATACTACACTGTGTTGATAAGATATTAAGTACAATTAGTCATCTGTGTAATCTGATATTTGGCAATGTTTTGTTTTTGTTTTTAAGATGTTGTTTCAAATTTTGGTTTTGAAAGATGTGAAATTTAAGGTCTCTCTTGTCAAAGATACAATCAAATAATTATATTTAAACAATATTTGGCTATAAACAATGCTTGCAGCTAGATGTGCAAAGGTTAGGTTAGACCAATTGTTAAGTATGATATAACCAGCAGCTGCTGTGAAGCTGGTGTGTTACGCCGAAGGGCTGTTTTACCAACTATACAGATATTAAAGAAATTATGTGAAGCCACCAACAATGTCATTATAATAGGCAATGGTAAGGTTCAACACAGTCATTAAATGTGTTTTTTAATCATTTCTACTTATTTTCATTGTATGTATTTTTGGGTTTGGCTACCAGACCAGCCATTGGTCATAACAAATGGCTAGATCTGTTTATAAAAAGTGTGTAAAATTTGTGTCTTGCTAGGACTAGGACATTTGGCATAAAGTATTTAATAACTAGTACACGTAATTCACAATTGATCATGTTTAACTCTGCCATGCTGATATTGTGCTTCATACAACAGTGTAAGTAAACTATAGTTGTTTACTTGTTTGTCCCCACAGGTAAACATGAAGGTAAACAGCGGAGTGAGTAACGTGGCGATCTACAACGCCAACCCCGACAGCTTCACCAGCTGGAGCAAACTCAACGCCGAGATCAGCGGGGGCATCGCGTCCTTCCAGGTAGACCGTGGCGGTCTGTTCGTGGCGCGTACGGAAACCAGCGTCGGTCTGGTGGTGGGCGTGGTCATGCTGGTCGTCATTCTTGTCGTGATCGTCGTCGGCAGCGTGGTTTACTTCCGCAAACACCCGGACAAGTGGGACAAGGTGAAGAAGTCTGCTGCTGTGGCGAGATACTCCACTCAGAACAAGGTCTAATGTGGTTGACTGTTAAACTGGACGTCACAACACTTTTCCCTTTGCTAAAATGCCAAAAGTTTCTCTCTGTAGCAGGATACTCCACTCAGATAAGGCCACACCATCTTAATTTCTTGGTTAACGGATTTTTATTTTCAATTTTAGCAACAACAAAAATTATGAGAACAGAAGGCTGGGGTGAAAACTTGCACCTGACCCTATTCACTCCCTGAAACTGTGTGCACCAAATTGAAAGTAAAAACATTCCTCTGAGATTCTGTTTTCATGTTGTTTTTCCAATCTACATGTAGCATTTAGAAGAAAAAAATTATTCCGTGAACCAAGAAAATAAATTGGTGTGGCCTAAAGGCATCATGTGCTACTGTGTACTGTGATTACATGTATGTGTTTATACACTGGGCCAGTTTATGAAGGTACCAATTCAATTTGCTAAAATACCCAAAACTGAGAGGCCACCAGTTGTAAGGTATTCCACCATGAACTTGGTTAAGCGGAGTCTATATAGTCAAGACTTTTGTTTCTATATTCAGCGTTAGTTTTATTGATCTTTTGACAAATCTAAACTTAAAAAAGACAGTTTTAAAAGTGCCTGTGAAATTGTCAACTAACTATTTCATCATTTAAAGTGTTTAAGGCTGTGTTGGGAAGGGACATTGTCAAGATAGTTTTGAACTAGTCTGGTCTGCTCTTACATCAAACATTGCTAAATGTCTTGCCTTTCTTTTTTACAACATTTCACCAAAAACGTCTTGCAAACATCTTAATGTTTGAACCCAGGGAGCTTGAGAATAGCTACGTTATTGTTTCATCAGGATTACGGATCAAAGAAAACTTTCAAAATTAACTAAGACCTCTGTGAGTTCTTAACAAAATTTCATAATAAAGTAACTGTTTTATATTTGAAAAACCCAGCTCTCCTATTCCAGAGGTTTTGTATAACTCACTGCTATATTTAATGTAATTTAGTTCTTATAGATAATCAAGGACAATCAAAAGAAACAAGGCTGCTTGTAGTTTGCTTTAGGATCCATATCTTTTATTCTAACTATGGTTTCTTGGACCACTGGTTTGTAAATATGAGCTTGTAACAATGTGCCTTTAGACGATGATAATTAAGTATATGACATTGTGTTACATATGATAGTTGGCAATATATTCATCAACATTGATGTTTTGGAAGCAAAATTAGAGAATATTGTAGAATTTCTGAAGTAATGCTGCTTCAATGTAGATTATATTATACTCTGGTATTTAATGTATTGTGGGGTTGTGTACAAAATCTGAAGAATCGTATATAATGATACATGTACTATGTGATTAACTTTGTTATATTTGGGTAATGTTACAATTATTGCATTATATATACGTGACTGAGGTGTATTTTTGTCAATTACAAGGGAAGTGGTTTTGTACTGTGTTTTTTTTTCATATCTGCCTTATGTATGACAATTTAGCAAGTTATTCATGTATATTGAGTAGTGCCTTCAAACATATCAAAAGAAGGGAACATTGTATGTGTTACATAGACAATGATGGACTGTAGCTTATCAACAGATTAATGAATTTTTGCACCATGACAGTTTTTCTGTGTTACTCTAAGACACAATGTATAACTTACAAAAGTCAGTCATGCTTGTACATCATTCATTGTGTGTTTCTTACTCTGCTGGACAGAGGCTACTGAATAAAGGTGATCGTCAACTTGTACCTCCATGCTTTTTCTCTTTCATTCAATTGACAGACATTTAAGACTTCTCATGAACGAGCATTGTGCCATTGGGGATAAGATATTCTAGAGCAAGCTGAAATTGTAAATGAAGAAAACAGAGAAAGATGAGTAAACTTAGCACAGTGTTGAAACAAATGATGGTGATAACATAACCTCATTGCCAAGACACCTTCACTAAAGTTCTTGTACCTGTGAAATATTTCTACCTCAAATCGGACAAATTCGAACTTCCTGTCAGACGACAATTACACAATTTTTCCCTTTACTTCCTGCCACCCTACGGTATTTAAGGTAGCAGAACACAGTTTTCGGCCTATGGGGGTTTCCATAGTTAAGGACCCCAAAGTGACCCACATCGACGTGGATAAAACCATAGTAGGGTCCCCTACAAAATCACGACAAACGAATATGTTGAAGTCGAGGGTACGATCTACAAAATAAGTGAAAACCAAAAAAAGTTATGGTTTTTTAACAATTTGACGGCCACTTTGATATGGGGTCATGCGGGGTCATGCGGAAGTGAAGCCGACTCACCTCGGCAGGCAGCTGCAAAGGTCACGCGCATTTATACGCCGAATGGGAAAACTTCACAATCTCATTCCTACCATCTGAAAGCCCACTCATTAAACTGCCATACAGTAAAGTTCGTGCCTCGCTGGCATTCACGTCAACGTTTTTACACACGGTTCAAGGTTTAGGGCGCACTATTTTCTTACCGCTACGTCACAGACTCCGGGGGTCGCGGCGAAATACTGTGTACTCATACCTTAACACAACTTGAACTTGACTTTTTTTCCATTCAATCAATAAAACAAGTCAAGCTGGAGATTTGTACCAAATTTTAGCTCAGGAATCCGAATGGTTGTTGAGATATCGCCAACTTTGCACTTTGGCGCCCTGCATAGGTGTAGGCCCCGTACATGGCCTATCTGAGGGGCGGTTTAGTGGTCTCGCTATCTGGACAAATTTAATATTCTGCTTAACTTTTTGTTCTGAAAAGAGTTCATCGGTTCATATGCTAACGTTCTGAGTCATTTAGAGTTGGGTTTAGGTTTAGTTGCGCCAGAAAAAGGGGGGGGGGGGGGAAGACGCGTCTCGGGCCAATGCCACTTCCACGCCAAGTCCCATAGTTAAGCATAGGAAGGCGCTTATAGTGACCGTTGCCATGGTTACGGCGGTTTGACGGTGAAAACAACTGGTGCATTCCATGTGAACCAACGCCAATGGTTGATATATCATGCAAATTCGGCGGTATATAACGTCGTTGGCCCATAAATGGCCAATTCCAGATATGGTTCAAGGTAGCAGAACACAGTTTTCGGCCTATGGGGGTTTCCATAGTTAAGGACCCCAAAGTGACCCACATCGACGTGGATAAAACCATAGTAGGGTCCCCTACAAAATCACGACAAACGAATATGTTGAAGTCGAGGGTACGATCTACAAAATAAGTGAAAACCAAAAAAAGTTATGGTTTTTTAACAATTTGACGGCCACTTTGATATGGGGTCATGCGGGGTCATGCGGAAGTGAAGCCGACTCACCTCGGCAGGCAGCTGCAAAGGTCACGCGCATTTATACGCCGAATGGGAAAACTTCACAATCTCATTCCTACCATCTGAAAGCCCACTCATTAAACTGCCATACAGTAAAGTTCGTGCCTCGCTGGCATTCACGTCAACGTTTTTACACACGGTTCAAGGTTTAGGGCGCACTATTTTCTTACCGCTACGTCACAGACTCCGGGGGTCGCGGCGAAATACTGTGTACTCATACCTTAACACAACTTGAACTTGACTTTTTTTCCATTCAATCAATAAAACAAGTCAAGCTGGAGATTTGTACCAAATTTTAGCTCAGGAATCCGAATGGTTGTTGAGATATCGCCAACTTTGCACTTTGGCGCCCTGCATAGGTGTAGGCCCCGTACATGGCCTATCTGAGGGGCGGTTTAGTGGTCTCGCTATCTGGACAAATTTAATATTCTGCTTAACTTTTTGTTCTGAAAAGAGTTCATCGGTTCATATGCTAACGTTCTGAGTCATTTAGAGTTGGGTTTAGGTTTAGTTGCGCCAGAAAAAGGGGGGGGGGGGGAAGACGCGTCTCGGGCCAATGCCACTTCCACGCCAAGTCCCATAGTTAAGCATAGGAAGGCGCTTATAGTGACCGTTGCCATGGTTACGGCGGTTTGACGGTGAAAACAACTGGTGCATTCCATGTGAACCAACGCCAATGGTTGATATATCATGCAAATTCGGCGGTATATAACGTCGTTGGCCCATAAATGGCCAATTCCAGATATGGTTCAAGGTAGCAGAACACAGTTTTCGGCCTATGGGGGTTTCCATAGTTAAGGACCCCAAAGTGACCCACATCGACGTGGATAAAACCATAGTAGGGTCCCCTACAAAATCACGACAAACGAATATGTTGAAGTCGAGGGTACGATCTACAAAATAAGTGAAAACCAAAAAAAGTTATGGTTTTTTAACAATTTGACGGCCACTTTGATATGGGGTCATGCGGGGTCATGCGGAAGTGAAGCCGACTCACCTCGGCAGGCAGCTGCAAAGGTCACGCGCATTTATACGCCGAATGGGAAAACTTCACAATCTCATTCCTACCATCTGAAAGCCCACTCATTAAACTGCCATACAGTAAAGTTCGTGCCTCGCTGGCATTCACGTCAACGTTTTTACACACGGTTCAAGGTTTAGGGCGCACTATTTTCTTACCGCTACGTCACAGACTCCGGGGGTCGCGGCGAAATACTGTGTACTCATACCTTAACCAAACCTACGGTACCAATCTTCCCTCCCTACGGCCATGGTTCTTTCAGTTTGTCCCGAAATAGTACCGATGGAACTTTTCAGGGGGTACCCGCAATTTGTTTAGCCTCTAAAGTAGGCTTTACGGCTTTTTTTTCTCATGGCATATCAGTTCTGTTGTACTTGGATCGTTGTTGCCAGCCTTCATATGGAGGCTGCGATCCGAGTGCAATAGGAACCAAGTACAATAAAACTGAGGCCATAGCAATGAAATTTCATGGATAACATCATCTGCAGACTACAAATTTAATGCGAGAGGGCAAAGAAGCAAGATGGCAAATTTTTCAAAATAGACACCATTAACGTGGTAACAAGAATTGAAATGACAAAACATGGTTTCATAGCCATCAAGACTTTTATTACTGTCTTCAATAAGTTTTTCAGGCCAGGAAACTGGACGGCGCCTTCACTAAGATGTTGCGTGTTATTCACAACAGTCCTTGGTGGAAACACAACAAACAAACAGCTCTATGGGTCACTTCCTCCTATCTCTTTAGAAGTTAAGCGTGGACGTCGCAGATTAAGCCTCGCTGGTCACGTAGTTCGCCACGACGAACGAGCTGGTTAACTACTCTTTCGGACCCTAGTGGCTAAAAGGAGAAGGCTCTTCCTGGACTTCTTCTGAAGAGGCCGTCCATGCTCCACACTTAAGAGCATTATAGAATTAGAAACTGGTCTAAGTGGAAAAGACCTGACAAATGATGTGTAACCGAGAATACTGGAAGCAGAACTTTGTAGACGCTTCAACTCGTTAGAGTACGATTATGTATGTATGTATTAAGTGCATAAAATGACACTAGTTTGCCGAGCTGGCAACTACAGTCATGATGACGACCACATGCATGGTGCTGCTTTTACAACTATCGAACTAGTTTTACTTGTACAGCTACAGTCATGGCTACCTCACTAGTGTCACCTCTACAAGTACAATCAAGGCGACAACACGACATATTTTCCCATGTTGGTATTTTCTCGTCATGTTGACCATCTTCGGAGGGGAAAAATTCTTTTAAATCGGGCAAAAAATAATGAGCGCGCTGATGTCATCCATAAAATTTACTTGCTGTGGCCTGATATGCCATCAGAAAAGAATTTCATCGATGAAAAACGAATCTTTTAAGCTTTGTGTGATTTGTGGTGTTTTTAGTCATACTTGTACGTTTTGCATGGTATTCCCTAGCCTCCTTCGCAGACTTCCTATGACAGCGGCGTATATATAGGGGGGGGGGGGTTCTCTCCTCTGTAGCCGAGGGATCAGCGGCCGTCCCTCGGCTACACAACTCCCTTGGCTACACAACTCCCTTTAGAGAACCCCCCCCCCCCCCAAATATATACGCCGCTGTCATGGGAAGTCTGCGAAGGAGGCTAGGTATTCCCATTGTAAAGTCAAGGGTAACTCAAATTCAACCTGGGTTCGGGTTCGGCTAGGGCGCAGCGAGGTCGCCAACGCGTCGTGGGTCTAGTGAGAAGCGGGGGGGGGGGGGCTTAGCAAAGGAGGCTTAGCCTGTAAGTCAGGTGTTACCAGTGAACCTTAGGTGAACAACAAATCATGACGTAAGCACAAAGGGTCACGAGTCAAAACAAGTCTTCTGATTGGCTCCGCACCCGTCAGCGATGAGTCACCGAAACCTTGTCACAATACGGGGAATACCGATGATCACAGAAGACAAGTTGGGATCTGTAGAAAAAGAACGCTTCAATCTTGGCAGCACAAGATTTTGCAGCGTACCAAATCTTCCCAAAGGCCCCCAGATCTAAGTCGCAATAACAGGTAAGAAGAATCAGTCCTGTCTTTTTCAGACGTTCACGGACGGCCAGCCTTAAGCTTGTAAGTTTAGGACGTTTTGCCACGTAGTGGGTTTTTTTTTTTTTTTTTTTTTGAGTCAGTATAGTCATACTCAGTCTAGTGGTAAAACGTCTTGTGATTTTAGGGGATTTAATGTCCATATGTGCATGTCTTCCAGCTCTAAAGAGGAAATTTGGAGTACTGCCCTACTAATTTCTTCAGATTAGAATTTGTAGATTTTCCATGATTATGTACTTGTATGTTTGACCATGTTTCATTCGTCAAACCGTGTAAACAAAGGTTACTTCCTCGTCGCAATTATGGATTCCGAAGAAACACTGTCTGACGTCTGCTCGAAGCTTTGGGAACTCGACACTAACCGCTTTAAGGAAGGGAGGGACTACGAAATAAAGCTTCAAGATTCTGGCAAGGTATGGTTATGAAGTTTACCTTATCATATTTTGACTCTGAAGATGACAGGTTTGCCTGTAAAAAAGGGTTAGTTGAAGGTCCATTACTTGGCAAAAGGTCGAAACGTTGACGGATACAAAACGTTTGGTACCTTTCAAATGCTTGATTTACCAACCTGATGCAGCTATTTAGATATACTGTATAGCGAAGTGAAAATTATTGGACTACGGGTTTAAAGTACTAACAATTTACATAGGTTTTTATGTATATTTACACATCGTATCAAGTAAGATCATTCGTTGAATAGCGGAAATAACATGACATTTACTTCGATAGGTCAGCGAAAGGACCTCTAAGTGAATTTGATTCAATAATCACCCATTCCATACAGTCCTAATGAATTAGACAAACCTCCTAATCCATCGAGAAACATATCTGTTCTTTTATCTCTACTATAACTGACAAGCGAGGAGAAGTTGAATTTATCTAATGATAACATTATTTTGTATCTGTCAACTGTATCTGTTCAACATGTTTTGTGATTGTTTCTTCGTCGTTTTTGGACAGACAAGGACGACGTGGCACTGCACTCAAGTTTTTCATGACTTAAATTTATTTCAACAGTACCACGTACGGAGAACAATATACCCATTTCTACACCTGGGTGTTTTGTGGTTGTGACCTGTACTTAGCCCAGTGTGGCAAAAATGTGCAACAAAGGTCTTCATTCATTCAATCATATCAGGAACCGTTTGCATTCAATTTTTACATAACTTTACTCTCTAAGCAGATGTCAGGTGCGGCTTCTTTGAACGCGTCTATTGGTGCGTTTTGTCAGCCTTCATATTTTGTCAGTTTTCCTTAGGCCACAGCAAGTAAATTTTATGGATGACATTCTCGACTTGACTTGACTCCGCAGACTCCAAAATTAATGAGATAGGGCGAAAAAAAACAAGGCGGGCCAAAAAAGCAAGATTCCTACATTTTCAAATTTTGAAATCATAATTCTTGTTAAACATATGCAATGAAACACCTTACACTGTCAACGTTTGAAACACCTTAGACTGTCAACGTTTACGACATATTTGTCGATTTTTGGCATGTTGACCACCGTCGGAGGGCAATGAAATTTCTTGTTTTTTATTTCAAAATCAGGCGAAAATTAATGAGCGCGCTGATGTCATCCATAAAAATTACTTGCTGTGGCCTTAGCGACTGTATACTTTCTTGAAGCCTAACCTCTGCATGGAGAGTACCCCGCCTTGTGCCTTATCAAGTCAACGTAACAACAAAAGAGCAGTAGACCACCGTGCCTTTATACCAATATTTGAGAACACAAGTAGTGGCATTTAAGTCTATAAAAGAGGTCGCCACACGTCAAAAGGGTAGCAAACCAGACAGGCATAACAAGTTCGTGTTTGACTACAAGGTGTGGCGACGCCGCACTAAAACAACTGTTTGATGTATGTCAACCAATCAGGAGACGTGTTCTGGCTTGTCATAATCATGCATGTATTTCTAGCGGTTCTGTTCATTACCCTCCGTGAAAACGTACGGGTTTTGTTTTCGGTTTGTTTGTTTGTTTGTTTGTTTGTCTTGGCGTGTGTCCCGGGTTTGTTCCCGCTGCCCAGAATACAAGCTCGTTCCCGGGCTGAGTTGTAAATTAAACAAACTGTCGTAGGGCCGTATGGCGTAACGGCAAGGTGTTTGGCCCAGTCTAGTCGAACCCACAGTGGTCCCGGGTTCGAATCTATTGTGCCCTTGGGAGAGGCACTATTTATGACTTTTCTTGCCTCACACCACCCAGGTGTAAAAATGGGTACCTTGCTTAAGTTGGGGAATAAAAAGTGGTGGAACGATACTAGTAGTAAACAATCAACTGCCAATACGTACACATGTATAGGGCCTCAAGAAAGGCAAGGGGACTACCTTTAGCTTACCAAGATTACTGCTGAAATAACACTTTTCCTTGATTTTATTATTGGAATAATTCAAGATTGACAAAATCTCAGTCGCAATAAAGTTCCATGCATATTGTGGAAAATTGGTGTAGCACGAACATATTGTCTACTGACTGAAACGTTTTGTAATTTTCCACTTCGAAATAGAACGATTAACGTTTGTTTTTTTCATTGCAGGGTGCTAAACTGTTCTCGTATGTGGATGAGAAAAAGTTGGTCAACATTCCGACGTACAAAGGTGAATACCGAATTATCAACACTTGTTTTCGGTCTCGGAATCATTACTACATGAAAGTTCTAGTTGGGATGAACTGGGATCGATATGCAAATGATGTAGATACCAAAACGATGATAACAAAATTACAGCATATCTATATAAATATAGATGTGTGGCGTCATGTGGCGTAAGTGGTAGAGCGCGCGGCTGTCAAACAATGGGACAATGATCTAATCCCGGGTTGTGCCCAGAGACATGTCCGAACTTGCGCCCCGACGTTGTGCCCTTGGGATAGGTGTAAATGAGTACCTAGCTCATCTAGGGTTGGGGACGTCCCTCGGATAGGACGTTGAATGGAGGTCCCGTGTTTGGGAAGAGCCACACCCCTCGCACGTTAAAGAACCCACCACACCTTTCGAAAAAGAGAACGGGCATGCCCCGGTGTGCGATGGTCCAAATCCTTCTGTCTGAAGTTGGTGATTCACTACAAATCACCCGGATGGAGGCCTGGCGAACCTCCGTCAGCCATACGGTGATTTGCACAATTCACCCGGACGGGAGAACTGGCGCATCCCTGCCTTGTATGACAGCCAACGAAAGGGCATGTCACCCCGTGAAAAGGGCGGTATAACCCCGTCGTAGCGAAATCACGTCGACTGATGATAATGATGATCTATATAAAAACACACCGTCAAACCACAAAAAGATACACCAATAAAATGAAAAATGACGCTATACAAAAGTAGGTAGCTACAGTTAGCTTATACTTCAAATGAAAAACCTAAAGTAACAAAACAATACTGAAGGGTGGAAAATATTTCTTGAACAATATTGCATTTTCTATGTGTATTTTTCATTATCACTTGAATAGTTAAAATTTTTCCCTGGGCTTATGGTAATGGCAATTATGAAGTACCCGAGTAACATTTTTATTTGTTTTTTTATTCTATTTCAGCCTTTAGGGAGCTGTTAAACAACTACGAGGCTGACACCTCGGTACCTGAGAAGGAGACACCCAGAAAAGAAAACAAGAATCTAGCTTTCTTAGGTCGTTGTCTGGAAACTGACGTCATGAAAAAGGCTTATTCCTTCTTGTTAAGTAAAGGTAAGCCACACACTGTCGTCAACCACGTAGGACTGTGATCTTTTGTTTATTGTTTGTTTTTTTATTTGCACAATACACAACGTAACATAACAACACAATAATGATAAAAACATGTTCAGGAGGAGAGAAAAACCTATTAACATTTAATACAACAATAGAGAAAAAAATAAGTGAAACATACAGTTACTGTAACGTTACATGAAACATTAATAATATAACAAAAAGAATGATCAAATAATGGTTGATATGAGCTATGATTTTCTTTCTGGTTTGTGTGTTTCTTTCACTAAGACTTTCATTCCGGAGTGACGAAGGCAATTTTGTCATAGAGATCAATAGTAGCATCAAACACTTTCCCCACTGTTGACCTGGTTCCAAATAAAGTGGAGAAAGACAGTGATTTATTGTTATCAATTTGAATCGTCAATCTGTATCATCTAGACCTGGTGCTTCAAGGTTACAAGCAGGCCTTCAAAAAGAAGTTATATGAGCTGTGGTTTGAACTGCATTCAAGACCGACCAAAGATGGATGTGATGTGTAAGTTATCAACTTATTACTACTTGGATGAAATGTTGTCGAGATCATCAGCATTTTCATGTACTGCTGTTTTCAGTGTTAGCGTTTTCAAAATACGTATGACGTATGAAGGTTGGTCTAGTACCTTCTTTGTAAATCAAAATAATAGGGTAAACCAACCATGGCAAGATTGGAACTAGGTGCGGGATAGACTCCCGAGTCCCATTGACCACTTAAGCCCCCCCCCTTCTCACTGGACCCGCGGCACGCTGGCGGCGTCGCTGCGTCCTAAACTGGATTTGTGTAACCCTTGACTTTATAATGGGAATATCATTCAAAACGTACAAGTATGACCAAAAAGACAACAAAACACGCAAAGCTTAAAAGGATTCGTTTTTTGTCAATGAAATTCGTTGAGTGCTTTGTCAATTCGACCGGCCGCAGCGACGCCGCCAGCATGCCGAAGGTCTAGTGAGAGGGGGGCTTAACTCATTGGTTCAAACTAGAAATAAGTCGCTCTACGGTCGCTCATCGATCGCCGGCGAGTGGAGAGGGGACTTAAGTCACCATATTATGAAAATAAATCACCGTACAGTTGAGGCTGTGGAGGGACACACTTTCAAGCCCCATTGACCCAAAATATGTCGACGGGTTCAAAGTAGAGGTTCCTTTGAAACAACATTTGGTCTTTTGGCGCTATATGATTCACTGCACTGTAGGTCAGCGTTTGAACACACATTCGTTGGAGAGACACGTCGTGGACAGGTTATCGGCTTCCATAACTGGGTCCGGCTGTATGAGGAGGAGCGACAGGGGACCGTCATCTACCGTGGCTGCAAGGTTAGTAATGGTGCTGGTCTAGCACTGTGTTCGATTTAATTAAGCATTTTTTGCGGAAATAATGATTTCTATTCCTTATTCTGTACTCCGATTGGAAAGTAGAGGAAACGGAAAGCTTGCTTTCAGTGGCAAGTGACATGATCTGGCATTTTATGAACAATCTCTTGATTCTACTTTGTTGAAATTCGAGGTTTTTATCTCCATGAAAAATGGAGTTATTGTTTTTAGTGTGTGTGTGTGTGTGTTTGTGTGTGTGTGTCTGTCTGTCTGTGTGTCTGTGTGTTGGTGTTTCCGGACTTTTGTAGTCAGCATAACTCAAGAACCACTGGGTCGATTACGATGGTATTTGGTATGTGGGTTGGTGTTGGGATGAAAAAGGTCACAATTGATTTTGGCCCCCCCCCTGGTATGTGACCATGGTACTGCAGCAGAACTTCCGTATTTTGTATCTTTTGACCTGGACGTGCTGTGGTCTTGTTTTTTTCTGTTGGCAGATAGCTTGTGATGTAAAGAAGAAGTGCTGTAGGACTGTAGGTTTGGGCCCCCTTGCAGCTTGCTCTGGAACTGCAGTGGCGGTGTTGTTGAAATCTTTCAAGGAGAATAACTGAAGAAAGGAACGACAGATCATATTTAGTATACAGGCAGCTTAGACAGAGATTTACACAATGAAGTGCAAATCATGCAAATGTGAACTTCAATAGCATAATTAATGAGGAAAATTTATATTTGCAGTGTTTTCAATTATAGGACTCAAATACATGTAACATTGATGCGAAAGTGCCATAATTCTTCTAAGTGGTAAATGATCGAAGTGTTAACATGTGGAAGTCATTTGCATGGTCGAAATATTTCATGGAGATCTGAGGTCTACGAACTCTTGTTTATTGCTGTTTTTCTCACGCATTCTAGCCTCACGCCTGCAACGACCGCATCATCACGATTGATTTCACCTGGAACAAAAACAACAAAACACATGGCAGCTTCTTCCTCGGCACGAGCCCGGAGTTTGAGCTGGCCATCTACACCGTCTGCTTCCTGGCAAGACCCGCCAAGAAGTGCATAGAGACGGCGGTCATCCTTGGAAACAACAGCGCCAAGATCATCACGAAACCTGTAAATTTCAAATCATGTGAACATCAAATCGGGACTTGTTACCCCAACCTGCTAACGTTCGAGACTTACCCCCCAATACAGGTCAGTTATTATGAGGATATGTTTTACATGTTAATTTGGAAAGTAGCTTTTATTATATATATTGCCACCCACAGTAGAGTCATTGACGTTCTTTTAGAGGTTAAGTATCATAATTTTGTGAGGAATAAACGTTTTCTTATCAATTTATCATTGTAAAGCTCTCATCCGATCATTCGAAACGTTCCATTGCACACAAAACAGTTTTATGTTGTTTTCAATTGGTACTTCAACATGAATGACTGCAATTTTGTCAGACCTGTCGTATACGTATACATAATAATTATACAAATGAATGTATTCAAGTACGCAAGCAAGCAAGTACGCAATGTTTGATTTTGCACACCCCAGGGACAGATCCAAATGCCTGAAGAACGAGACATTCGTATCCCGATTGAATCTGACGAAAACTTGACATCGGAGGAAGATCAAGAGATCGACCAACAAGAATGTGTCAGACTCATCATCCCTGAAGACAATCGGTTACCTGCAAGAAATGGCAAGGTTTGTCTTCCCATGGGCCACGAAGATCGCCGAAGGAATAAGAAGAAAGTGACGAAAGATCCGGACCCAGATCCGTGTTGGTGCAATTGCACTATTCTTTGAGGAATTGCAACTAAAGATTTATTTTATTGGTGATGTTGTTTCATGATAATACTAGATTTTATAACAGAGATAAATATCACCCAAACTATGTAGAAATTGCTTCCCTCCATGGACGGTAAATTAGCTGTTTTAAAAAATATAACATCTTTAGATGCAACAACCCCAAAAACACAAAAATAGGTAAATATCTAAAATACTGCTTTGTCATTAGAAAATACCAAAACTATTGATTAACCCCACTCGACTGTAACACTATATCAAAGACTTACTGGTATTAGTAATTAGGATGTTTAACTTTCATTCTATACTTCTATTTTGTGCTATGTTTGATAGCTTTTGCCATACATTTTACCATGTACAATTGCCTAGCAGTAAAGTTCTTCTTTTAAAGTTAGTCTAACATGTAGCTGTGGTAGACTAATATGAGACAACTTTGTGTGAAAAGCTTAAGGTACGTGACATCCATATTACATTGTATCATCAATGTGTTGCAATAAAGCAATTTGTCAATATATCACGTCAATTTCGTCATTTCCGATCACTTCTACATGTACGTCCACTTTCACGTCAGTTTTTTAAACAAAGGGTATCAATGAAAACTGAAAAACCGTATCCACGGCTTGTATCGCGTTAGCGCGTCTCGCCCTTACCACAAACGCCAAGGGTTTCGAAGTGTCTTGGAGCCAGTCATTGATTGGTATCTGTTAATGTGCTACCTGCCATAAACTGCATATGTTACATGTATTTGAGTCCTATAACGAAAATCATTGCAAATATAGATTTCACTCATCAATTATACAAATTAAGTCCGTCAATATGTACATCTCTCTCTACGCTACCTGCATGCTGAATATCATGAAAATCCGTCGTTCCCTTGTACCGTTTATCCCTATGAAAGATTTTGACAAAAACACCCCTGCAGTTCCAGAGCAAGCTGCTACGGGGCCCAAACCTACGGCACTTCGTCCTTACATCACAGGCTATCTGCCACGAAAGAAAATCAAGACCAGTGCAGGCCCAGGTCAAAAGAGATAAAAAAAACGGAAGTTCTGCTGCAGTAGCAAGGTCACATACCAGGGGAACAAAAATCAGCCATGACCATTGTCTTACCAACACCCGCCCACATACCAGATATCATTGTATTCCATACAGAGGTTCTTGCGATATGCTGACTATAAAAAATCGGGAACACAAACACACGTATACACACATACACACACACACACACATATACATACATACACACACACACACACACACACACACAGACACACGCATACACACAGACATACACGCACACACACACACACACACACACACCTAAATCAATATCTCCATTTTTCATGATGGTTTAGTCTAGTAAGAATGGGGATTTCCAGGTCCTATTATGTACCCTTATCATGAGATCTAGGGCTTTTTAATAGAAACCTTCTTGTTTGGATGAACGTCAAAGCATGACGTCATCCACCCGTCATCAGGGAGGGCCTTGAAACAAGGGCTCTGATTGGGTGAGTTCCCCAGGTCCACGTCACTCAGAAACCTTTCGTAGATCAAATATTTGAGACATAACTCGCGACACATCCTGACAACGAGTAATATCTAAGCCTGTTCCCGCAGTACTTGTATTCAAGACACATCAGGTAACTGAATATTTTGTCTGCCTTACAGCGACGTTAACGCCAATTTGTCATGCTACATGCTCTCAGTATGTGTTGTAAGATCACCGATATCATTTAGACTTTCTTTCCACTAGACGGATATCGCTAAACGACGAAATTAGATTTGTGTGACCTTTGATTTCATAGATTATCTAAAAGACAACAACAAGGAGATTCATGAGATTCGGTCTATATCACTGGACCCGTGGAAATTTGGCGGCGTTGCTGCGTCCTAAACTGGATTTGAGTTACCCTTGACTTTATAATGGGAATATCATGCAAAACGTACAAGTGCGAAAAAGGACAGCAAAACACACAAAGCCTAAAATAATGAAGTTTGTGTTCACGGCTTTATATACTCAACCAATTGCACCCACTTCTTCCTTTTGTACGTTTGGTACGACGTACGGCGCTCGAGTCGCAGACAAAACAACCGTATTTAAATCATGCGACTTAAGTTACCGGAGCTTAAGGCGTCGTCTTGTTGACAAAAAAAACAATAAGCTGTTTACAAGCAACACACTACAGGTCCTTGCTTGTGTGTTATTAACTGAAACTGGTGTTATTGTCTATCAAAGGTAAGAAACTCACGAGATACTAATAATTGTTGTCAGTAAAATGTATCTTCTGCTATAACGCCTTCACCTGTATGCTCATGGATCAAACGCGCCTGGCAATCCTTGCTAGAACTGCAAGCATCAACTGTCAGAAAAGCAGTTCTTGCAAGGATTGCCAGGTGACGCTTTCATCCATGAGGATGAAGCACCTTTGAAAGTAGAGAATTGCAGTACTGGCAAGGATTGCACTATAAACGTGCTTAATCAAGCAGGAGATACACTTTTCACAGATGACAAAAGCTTTTCTTACTAGTCAATCAAAACAGCTGTCCACGTCCAATCAAGGGAACAATCCTTGGTGCCAAACACTTATAATTGTGAATTTAGATAGTGTTCATCATAAGCACCGATCATACCTGCCCTTAATGCTGCACATCACACCCGTGAGACGTACAAACACACCTGTTCTTGGTACTGAACACCACTAAACAGATCCAGAATGCCTTGCGAGGTGGCTAGCTGCCTCTTCTAGAGCTCTGTCTTTTTCAGCGCTTTATTGCCTATTTTCAGTCCTTTATCAGTTTTTTTCCGTGTCATCCGTTCCTCAACACCTCTGGTAAGGTTCAGAGACCAGGTAGTGTGCACAACCTTTCCTACAAATCTTTGCTGAACTTTATTCTTGACCAGTACAACAACGACCACTACCCCCCTCCCCACCGATAGTCATGAGCTATGCGTCAGCAGTTATGGATGGCAAGGCCATAGACACCGCGCCGACGGCCCCTAACGCACCGCCAGCATCCTCCTGCAAACCAGTTTTCTTCCTGGAGAAGGATGTCCATGCTGTTAGTTCGTCCGAGACTTACTTCACGAATGTCGAGGTCTACAAAGCCGTAGCGCGCTGTGTTCAATCTTCAAACATAGCCGGGATTCAACAGGTTCGCGGGTTATGGCGTCTCTACCTACGTGATCCAGAGGAACGCGCCTCTCTCATCGCGTCCGGGATTAGCCTTCGCGACAAATTTGTGGAAATCAGTGACAATCACCCTTTTCAGCAGCGTAATGGAGTTAGAATCACGGTCCGAGATGTACCCCTCTCCGTTGACGACGAAGTCATAGCGTCTGGTCTGAAAAGCTATGGGGTCAAACTTCTTGGACCTCTGAAGCGTGAAATGCTTCGAGTCGACGGAAAACTTACCAACTGTGAAACCGGAGACCGATTTGCCTTTATGGCTATTCCGACCAACCCTACTGAACACATTCCAAGATTCGTAGAGCTTGGGGGGCGATGGAGGGCCAGAGTCTTCTACCGGGACCAACCCAAAGTCCCTCCGCCGCACACCTTACCTCGACCACGACCAGTTAACGAGGACAGTGTTCGTGTGGATCCCACCCCTGCCCCACATCCCAACGGTGATACAACACGCAGGGAAGAAGGGCTCAGCAAAGAAAAGCGGAGTCAAGTCAGCACAGCATATGTTCAGCTTGCCCCCAGCTCACCAGAACAAGAAGAACACAGCGATGTGCCCGCGAAAAACAAGCAGAAAGGAGGAAAGCAGAGTCAAATCACCGACTTCGCTGCACCGAGAGCACGAAGAAACAGGAGAAAAACCCAGACAACACAAGGATCCACCGTTACAACTGTGTCAACGAGAAGTGCGACAAAGAAGAACCCCCCCTCGACGGCGACAAGCCCTGACCGAGCACTGGGACAACGCATCGACAAACTATTAGCGAAAAGCCGCAACGCCACTAGAAAACACACTGACACTCATGACTCCTCCTCCAGTGCCAGTTCCGGTGAATCTTAAGGAGAATCAAGACCTGACCTGTCAGTGAGACCCATGTTACTGTAAGTCATACATTCATGACCTCTAACCTCAGTCTTCTCTCTTTAAATGTTCGCGGATTACGTAACAAACGTAAACGCGCTACTGTTTACCAGTGGTTAATTCATCAGAAAGTAGATATCTTCCTCCTCCAGGAGACGTTTTTTACTTCTGACCTTGAACGTGAGCTAGAACTAGAATGGATTGGTCTACAATTTCATGCCTTTGGAAATAGCCACAGTCGAGGAGTCTCTATACTGCTCAGGAAAGGTCTTGACGTTGATGTTATTAATGTACTAAGAGGAAATGATGGAAGGAAATTGATTGTTATATTGCAAGATCTCTGTATTCTTAATGTGTATGCTCCAAATGATCGCACTGAAAGAGGGAAATTCTTCTGTGATCTCTGCGATTGGGTTAATGACAATCAAGTCACTAACTTAATTGCAGGTGGGGACTTTAATGACCTAAATGATAGTGTGTTAGATAGGCAATCAAAGCATCCTTTGAAAACATCCACATGTGGGAATTCCTTGATTAATTTGAAACAAAATTTGCATCTGGTCGACATCTGGCGGAAATGCCACCCCCAGAGCAAACAATATACCTGGAGAAGGAAGAATCCGGACCCAGTGTCCTCCAGAATAGATTTCTGGTTAATTCAAAATTCTTTTATTGACCACGTTGTACAGTGCTGTATTAAGCCATCCATTAAATCGGACCATAAAGCTATCTTCCTTAAAATACAACTAAATGAACAAAAGCGCGGACCAGGACTCTGGCGGCTTAACACAACTTATCTTTCCGATCAGGATTTTGTGGATGGTGTCAAAAACTCTATTTCAGATGTAACATTGGAATACAAAAACACAAATATTTCCAAACAGCTCCTATGGGAACTTATTAAAAAACGAATCAAGGAATTCTCCATCTTCTATTGTAAACAGAAAGCCACATTAATGAAAGGAGATCTCATTTATTTGGAAAAAAGACTACTGGAACTAGATCAAAAAATAGATGGTAACCTGGACGAAACCATCTTAAATGAATACACTATTGTAAAATCTAAGATTGAAAAAATTTACCTGTCAAAAGCTAGAGGTGCTCAAATTAGAGCAAGAGCAGCATGGGTTGAGAAAGGGGAAAAATCCCTTTCTTACTTCCTCAACCTTGAAAAATGGCAAGCTGCAAATAACAATATTACTAAATTAACAGATGGCGACATCGATGTAACAGATCAGGGGAAAATTCTACAGCTAGAAAAATCCTTCTATGAACGCCTGTATACCACAGATAACCCAGTCTCTAACAATGAAATTGACATGTTTCTAGAGACTGTTGAGCTAGAATCCAGCCTTTCTGAACATCAAAAACTGACCCTAGAGAAACCTTTAGAAAAGGAGGAATACTTTGAGGCCTTAAAAGCCATGAAACCTAATAGATCCCCAGGAACAGACGGACTCCCTGCAGAGTTCTATCTCACTTTCTGGAATAGTATAGGAGATCATGTTTTTGATGCTCTCCAAGATTCTATAGAGAAGGGATTTATGTCCCCGTCTCAAAAAAGAGCAATTCTTAAACTTATTTTCAAGAAAGGAGACAGAAAAGATCTCGCCAACTGGAGACCCATTAGCCTCCTTAATACGGACTACAAGCTGTTGGCAGCTGTTCTGGCAAAGAGACTTCAGACAGCTCTCCCAACCATTATCTCTCACGATCAAACAGCGTATTTGAAATCAAGATTCATTGGACAGAATGTCCGTGTCTTGCATGATATCATATTTTTTTGCAACCATTATAATATTCCTGGAGCTATCCTTTGCCTCGACTTCCAAAAGGCGTTTGATACTATCAACTGGGACTTTATGTTTAAGACCCTTGAGAAATTTGGGTTCGGACCTTATTTTACCTCCTTGGTTAAAATGATGTACACTAACATAGAATGTAGTATATCCAACTTTGGCTGGAAGACAGCCTTTTTCCAGCTCCAGCGTGGCATCCGGCAGGGCTGCCCACTCTCCGCTCTCTTATTTAATCTAGTGGTAGAAATACTAGCTCTGAAAGTTCGACATACAGACCAGGTTAAAGGTATTAACGTTAATGTTTATGACACTGAATATGAATTAAAAATTAGTCAAGTAGCTGACGACACAACACTTTTCTTGTCAGACGACCAATCAATACGTATCGCCCTTCGCATTGTTGAGAATTTTAGCAAAGTTGCAGGACCCAAGCTAAATCCTGGAAAATGTGAAGCGTTATGGATTGGATCTTTTCATAACCGTAAGGATAAACCCTTCGGTATTTTATGGCCGGAAACACCCATTAAATCCCTTGGAATACATTTTAGTCTCTCGGAACAAGCTTGTGAAACCCTAAATTGGGAGAAACGGATAAATAAAATTGATAGTTTGTTTCAAAGATGGCAGAAACGCAATTTGACTCTATTTGGTAAATGTCATGTCATAAAAACTTTAGGTTTATCACAAGTTATCTACAACATGTCCATGATCCCAACTCCCGATTGGGCCCTTAAGAAAATTAAAAAATTAACCTTTTCATTCCTTTGGGACAAAAGGCCTGATAAGATTAAACGTAAAACCCTTTACTGCAGTTATACAGAAGGGGGAATTAAAATGATTGATATATATGCAAAATGTAAAAGTCTACAAACAGCATGGGTTAAGAGACTGATACAGACAGATCAAAACGACATACGACGATGGCAAGTAATATCTCTACATTTTATTGCAAAACTTGGGAAAAACTTCAACTTTTTCAGAGGTAACTTAAATGCTAAAAGAGATGCCCCACCCTTAATGAAACTCCCACCCTTTTATAGGGAAGTAGTCTTGGCCTGGCAGGAACTTGGAGGTGGGAAGGCAGATCCTGTTAAGATAAATAACGATAGATTCTGGTTAAACAAAAACTTCAAGATGAAAATATCCAAGGAAGATCATATGATCTGGATTAACTTAAGCAAGACGCCAATTGAAAAACTTAATAGTAGATATCTGTACTTTCTATATCTTTCCAAAATCCCAGCAACCCCTACTTCACAAATCTACTGGGACAGTTTATTTCCCAAGTTAAATTGGGAAAAGATATGGAAATCGCAAACCGCGATAAAAGACAATAAATTCAAAGAGTTTAATTTCAAATTATTTCACAAAATTCTTCCTTGTAAATTTTTACTACACCAATGGAATATAGTTAACACTCTTGGGAACATTTATAGCCCGAAATGCGACATTTGTAATCAGGATGAAACCTATGTACATATGTTTTTCGAGTGCACAAGGTTAAAAAACTACTGGGTTAACATTAAGAACTCACTCCTTAAAAATTGTATCAGTATACATGTAGCTGACGCTGCGTCAGTGATATTTGGGGAAAACTTACATGTTACCCTGGCAAAATATGCTATTTATATATCTTGGCTAAGACATAAGGATGACCTGCAGGCATTTCAAAAACACAATATATTTCACTTATACACAACGATGACTAATTTTTGATGCACAATTACAAGAACGCATGTGTAACGTACTATAGAAAATTATCCAACAGCTTTACTTAAGTGCTGTCATGCTATTTATGATAATTCTCCAGAATGTTATCGACATGAATAGTAATGCTAGAACATGTATTAGTAATTAGCAGATGGCTTATAAAAATACAAATACATTTTTGTTGGACTTTAAAAAAGTTGGGACGGATTCATACATGTATGTATCATGAATGGAAAATAAAGTTCACTCTTGAAAAAAAAAAAAAAAAAAAAAACTAAACATGTCCTTGATACTGCGATGAACACCACAATTGTGCAACACACACGAACACAACTTGTCTAAACTGCCGTCTCGTGAATAGTGGTACTGCAGTATTGTCAGAAGCAGATAGGGGCGCTGTGAGACCGTCGGCGTATTTCAAAGTAACGGGCATGCACACAACATATCTAATTAACAAGCATTTGCGCTTTAGCGGCAAATGCAGACAGATTTGCTTAAAGAGCCGAGCAACATTCTTGAGGAGACAACACTACTCAGTATTATTACACTTGTCTTTGGGCACTAGGTTCTTTTGATAATGTTTGGCTTCTTTTGAACTTGAAAGAGACAGCACAGACACGTTAAGAAAATGTAGTCTTTCACCATGGACGATTCTCGCTCGGCTTCGGTGATATCAATTAACATGTACAGACCCTTTCAAAACCAACAATTGTAATATAATTTATCATTGACAACAATGTCACGGGTCCATTACATATACTTTGATGCTTTTAGCGTGTTGAAAACCTAACATTTTCTGCAATGTATAACCATGGCTTGAATAACATGGTGCTATAGAATAGAACTGTGCTAGCTGTACGCTAAAGGTATCAACTTCTGCATGGTAACGCTCTAATTAGTAGGATTGTATCAGTCAATCAGTAGATATCACATATATATAAGTTGTCTATATATTGTAATTGGCATTTAAACGCTATATCTCTGTAGATATACTAATAGTAAGAACCAGTTAAAGCTACCTATAAAATATGATTACTAACCTGCTAAGTTATCACTTTTAGACTAATACATGTTTTCACTTGAGCCTTTGTCCGTTTCTACATTGTATTAGTTTCAATAAACGCGAACGATTACCACTTACAATTGTCATGCTTTGTTGTTTGTGAGGGATTTTTTAATATGGGTTTTCAAGATATACTCAGAAGTTTCCAGAATATTTTCGCCACCCTTTCCTTTCTTTTTTCTACTAGTATCAAGTGATAGCTTGTGATATTGTATCTTTTAGAAATTCTACTTAATGCTTTATTTCAAGATTTGTCAAATGAAAGGTTATGAATCAAGCGATTAACAGACAACATCTGAATGATTTGTTTATGTGATAGTTTTACACAAATGCCGAAGCTGTGGCACTGTAAAACCATGAGATTTGAGTGTTCTCGACCTCCAGACAGCCAGCCACACCAGCAACGACATTTTTTATTGCATACTTGGGGTAAAGTAAAACTGAGATATTTTCAAACACAAGTGCGACGAATAGAGCGATGATTTATCAGTTTCTGACATTGTGTAATTTTCGATAAATACGACGGCTATGCCTAAATACCTCACCCGAACTCATCCGAACTCATCCGAGTCAAATATGCAGTGTGCAATGGACAATGACTTAACGTGACGCTCTAGATACACTGTCTATGCAATTATGAATAAAGATATGCAGCAAGTCTTTATTTCTTAAGTATTTACCAGTTTTTGTATGTTTCTCTGCTAGTTTCCATGATAACAAATACGTGCTTGTATCTGAGGATGAAGAACACTTTGTGCACAATTTAAGTTGATTGCAATACAATTTTGCTATACTATAATCTTTGACCCAAACAGCATGCACTGTTTTATTGTTCTGTCGTCTGTCAACATACAAAAAGGTATTAGCGGACCTAAATGGATCACAACAATGGGAATCCAACATGGCGGGCAGACATTGACATTCCTTCTGATCTTGGAACGAGAGGGATAACATGGAAAAACTGGTAAATACTTAAAATTTGCCGCATTTTTTTATTCATAATTGCATAGACAATGTATCCAGAGCGTCACATCATGAAAGTCATTGCCTGGTGTACACTGCATGTTAGACTCGGATGAGTTCGGGTGAGTTCGGATGAGTTCGGGTGAGGCGTTTAGGCATACCGAAATAGGACCGACGGTGACTCAACAACATAATGAGTTTTCCTTGTAAGGGGGAGGGGAAGTTAAAGTTATAATCAGAAGTGACTGGAACTAAAGAAACTTTTTTTTTCATTTCTTAGATTTCTCAATTACACAATCACTAAATTGAATATGATATGGCCTGTAACAGAGTCAGACCTTTCAGATTGCATCCGACGTTTTTGATCAATGAACTGAAATCGATTGTGCAGACATTTGGAACAATTCATTTAGTTGGTACTATGTAAATGAGGTCTCTTAAAACATACTCCATACTGTATAAAGACAATTCAAACGCTACAACTGGATAAGATTCGGAGACTAAATCCCGGACGTTTCGAGTGACATCCATTAGATCCGTTCACTGATTTTAGACAGCTAGTCTGTACAACGCAAACTCCCGCTGTCCGGGACGTTTATGGCCCCTACACACTGACCGGTTACGGGCGGCCGCTATAAGCGCTAATAGACAACGGAGACTATCTGAAACATCCCAATTTGTTAGGGACCATAATTCTGTAGATCTTTTGTATAAAGCATTATGTATCTGGTTGTCTACGTCTAACCTTCATGTCTATACTCTTTTTCATGTGTTGTCTGATCTCTTCCTATGCAAATGAGTGTATCACGCGTACGCATTTTGATTTGTACCAAACCGGTTTTACTGCCGCCCGTCCACTCACCAGCTTCAATATATAAAAGACTTGTCCACCGTGATTCTATCATTTCAGACTCCGAAGACACAAGAATCGGTGCTGGCGTTATAAAGGTGTTGCAGTCTCTTGGTTTGGAGAGTTACGTTTCGGTGAGTACAGTTGGTATTATTTTGAAACAAAATGTTTGAGGTACAACCTTGAAAAGTCATAATGTGAATCCAGAACGGGTATGATTTTACCAGCTACAAAAAATCAAACCCTTATCCGTATTGATAATTGGAGTGAGGTCTTTGGTATTCTCAAGATGTGGGGCTCAAACCACCAGAGAGGGCATCCATAAACATATACCAATGTCTTACAAAGCACTGAACTAATCAACAACCTTCCAAACCGGTTTTACTTAGCATCACATTGACCAGAATGAAGTCTTAAAATTTATATGACTTGGCCAATATTTCCGAACTGCTGCTCTAAGTTACTCCTCGATCCATGTTTACCTTGTGTCCGTGCGTAATCTTCTCTCTCCGCCAGGGGGCACTGCGTTACCAATCCTGCCAAATTTTACTGTAGACACGCGACATCAAAAATTATCGTAATGTTAGTCCTCCAGTTGTGCACTTATTCTTATTGTAATTTATGCTTTCATGTGATTCGTGACAAATTACTTTGACCTAGGACGTAACTTCTCTTTTCTACAGTCACTCGACCGTCATGGAAAATAGACTAGAGATCTATCAACACTCGGTGGAGGATGCGGACCCACAATGTTCCATCCTCAACATGACGATGCCGTCTGACACTGCGAATAGTCCACGGGAGGAGTCTAGTATTCCAGAGACGGGAAATAAACAGAAAAAGACATCTGGCATAGGCTCGAGCCACAGAGCCTAATAGAAAACCGTCGTTCGTGACATGTCGCCAGCGGCGGTGCCGTCAGCGGCGGTTCCATGATGACGTCAAACCAAGATGGCGGCGACCATCGGGCGGCATGGGGAGCAGCGAAACTATATGGCAGACTTCACAACAACAACTGCATGTGCATCGACAACTATAGATACAAACTGGCATACGTCTAACAAGGTACGATAATAAGAATATTTTAGAAGTCTAAAAGCATGAAACGTGCCGCTAGAGCTTTTTAGATCATGCGTAACAGTAGCCGACGTTAGAAATCATAAGTCTATGCAAGGACACTATATAATGTCCTTGGTCTATGCGAGGACTACGCCGCACGTGTTAATATTTTATCCTGATAATCTTGATCTTGATCGGGTACTGGGCAACACCCCTTTGTTGGAGTAAGGCTGTAGCCTGTCATAATGAGGATTTTTCTCCACTATTGGCAGACTGTAGTAAGAATATTAACATTTGATTATAGTCACAAAACAACAAATTTAAACACGAAAACAAACAATGCCAGGATAACGAATTTGGTTCACAAAGCCAGCTCTATACCATTTGGGTCAACCAGACCATATAGAATTGATGAAATGTTAGGAAGACAAAGGAAGACAACGTTGATAAAGGAGAAATTTGACAAAAACTTATGGAAAATGTTCGGAATGACATATTACTGTAAAACACTGCATTCATGAGACAAATTATTGCATATCTTTGCAACAATAACAAACAGATGTTTGGATAAACCTGTCTAGCAAACAAACATTCCAACCTGACTTTTCGTGATTTTGATCTTTTCCATCTATACAGACATAACTATGCTACACATTATTTAGTCATATTATAACTCATGTGATAGTTATAAAACCTATTCAAATTCCTTTTTGTTTCAGACCTGCTTCTGACCGTTACACAAGCTGTATAAAGTAACTATAAGCTCCAAATTTTCTAAACAATCATGCTAAATGAAAGATAATTGTCCCAAAGAGCCACATACTCCCAGGTAAGATAATTGTCTGTATCTGGAAAACTGCCACGAGGGGCTGAAATTGAAAATGCTGTCTCTTTTCAAGGAGAAAGACTTTCGGAATTGAAATTTGCGTACTGTTATATGTGATAACTATCTTAACACCAGAGTGCTTAATTGAGCCAAAGAGAAACGCACCCAAGCATCATTATAGAAAACTGCCACGAGAGGCTGAAGTGGAAAATGGTGTCTCTTTTGAAGGAGAAAGGTTTTTAGAATGGAAGTTTGTGGCTCTCTGATCTACACAGTGCTCCTACTGTCATATCTGATAATTATCTTACCACCTGTGTGCTTGATTACCCCAAAGAGACACGCTCTAAACCATCATTATAAAAGACTTCCACGAGTGGATGAAATGGAAAATGGTGTCTCTTTTGAGTTAGGCATTTGGAATGGAAATTCTTGGCTCTCCCATCTACACAGTACTCATACTGTCATATCTGATAACTATCTTAACACCAGTGTGCTTATAATTAATTAAGCCAAAGAGACACGCCCCCAAAGCATCATGAAGGAAAACTGCCACGAGAGGCTGAAATGGAAAATGGTGTCTCTTTTGAGGGAGAAAGGCATTTGGAATGGAATTTTTTGGCTCTCTCATCTACACAGTACCCGTACTGTCATATCTGATAACTATCTTCGAACCAGAGTGCTTAATTAAGCCAAAGAGACACGCCCCCAAGCATCATTAAGGAAAACTGTCACGAGGGGCTGAAATGGAAAATGGTGTCTCTTTTGAAGGAGAAAGGCTTTTGGAATGGAATTTTTTGGCTCTCTCATCTACACAGTACCCGTACTGTCATATCTGAAAACTATCCTAAAACCAGAGTGCTTAATTAAGCCAAAGAGACACGCCCCCAAGCATCATTAAGGAAAACTGTCACGAGGGGCTGAAATGGAAAATGGTGTCTCTTTTGAAGGAGAAAGGCTTTTGGAATGGAATTTTTTGGCTCTCTCATCTACACAGTACCCGTACTGTCATATCTGATAACTATCTTAGAACCAGAGTGCTTAATTAAGCCAAAGAGACACGCCCCCAAAGCATCATTAAGGATTACTGTCACGAGGGGCTGAAATTTAAAATGGTGTCTCTTTTAAAGGAGAAAGGCTTTTGGAATGGAATTTTTTGGCTCTTTCATCTACACAGTACCCGTACTGTCATATCTGATAACTACTAGTATCTTAAAACCAGAGTGCTTAATTAAGCCAAAGAGACACGCCCCGAAAGCATCATTAAGGATTACTGTCACGAGGGGCTGAAATGGAAAATGGTGTCTCTTTTGAAGGAGAAAGGCTTTTGGAAGGAAATTTTTTGGCTCTTTCATCTACACAGTACCCGTACTGTCATATCTGATAACTACTAGTATCTTAAAACCAGAGTGCTTAATTAAGCCAAAGAGACACGCCCCGAAAGCATCATTAAGGATTACTGTCACGAGGGGCTGAAATGGAAAATGGTGTCTCTTTTGAAGGAGAAAGGCTTTTGGAAGGAAATTTTTTGGCTCTCTCATCTACACAGTACCCGTACTGTCATATCTGATAACTATCTTAGAACCAGAGTGCTTAATTAAGCCAAAGAGACACGCCCCCAAAGCATCATTAAGGATTACTGTCACGAGGGGCTGAAATTTAAAATGGTGTCTCTTTTAAAGGAGAAAGGCTTTTGGAATGGAATTTTTTGGCTCTTTCATCTACACAGTACCCGTACTGTCATATCTGATAACTACTAGTATCTTAAAACCAGAGTGCTTAATTAAGCCAAAGAGACACGCCCCGAAAGCATCATTAAGGATTACTGTCACGAGGGGCTGAAATGGAAAATGGTGTCTCTTTTGAAGGAGAAAGGCTTTTGGAAGGAAATTTTTTGGCTCTTTCATCTACACAGTACCCGTACTGTCATATCTGATAATTATCTTAAAACCAGAGTGCTTAATTAAGCCAAAGAGACACGCCCCCAAGCATCATTAAGGAAAACTGTCACGAGGGGCTGAAATGGAAAATGGTGTCTCTTTTGAAGGAGAAAGGCTTTTGGAATGGAATTTTTTGGCTCTTTCATCTACACAGTACCCAAACTGTCATATCTGATAACTATCTTAGAATCAGTGTGCTTAATTAAGCCAAAGAGACACGCCCCCAAAGCATCATTAAGGAAAACTGTCACGAGGGGCTGAAATGGAAAATGGTGTCTCTTTTGATGGAGAAAGGCTTTTGGAATGGAATTTTTTGGCTCTCTCATCTACACAGTACCCGTACTGTCATATCTGATAACTATCCTAAAACCAGAGTGCTTAATTAAGCCAAAGAGACACGCCCCCAAAGCATCATTAAGGATTACTGTCACGAGGGGCTGAAATTTAAAATGGTGTCTCTTTTAAAGGAGAAAGGCTTTTGGAATGGAATTTTTTGGCTCTTTCATCTACACAGTACCCGTACTGTCATATCTGATAACTACTAGTATCTTAAAACCAGAGTGCTTAATTAAGCCAAAGAGACACGCCCCCAAAGCATCATTAAGGATTACTGTCACGAGTGGCTGAAATGGAAAATGGTGTCTCTTTTGAAGGAGAAAGGCTTTTGGAAGGAAATTTTTTGGCTCTTTCATCTACACAGTACCCGTACTGTCATATCTTATTACTATATTTACACCAGTGTGCTTAATTAACCCAAAGAGCCACGCCCCTGAAGCATCATCATGGAAAACTGCCACAAGAGGCTGAAATAAAAAATGGTGTCTTTTTTGAAGGAGAAAGGCTTTTGGAATGGAACTTTTTGGCTCTCTCATCTACACAGTACTCATACTGTCATATCTGAAAACTATTTTAACACCAGTGTGCTTAATTAAGCCAAAGAGACACGCCCCCAAAGCATCATTATAGAAAACTGCCAGGAGAGGCTGAAAATTGAAAATGGTGTCTCTTTTCAAGGAGAAAGGCTCTTGGAATGAAATTTTTTGGCTCTCTCATCTACGCAGTACCCGTACTGTCATATCTGATAAGTATCTTAACATAAGTGTGTTTAATTATCTTAAAGAGACACGCCCCCAAAGCATCATTATGGAAAACTGCCACGAGAGGCTGAAATTGAAAATGGTGTCTCTTTTCAAGGGGAAAGACTTTGGGAATGGAGCTTTTTGGCTCTCTGATCTAGACAGTACTCATACTGTCATATCTGAAAACTATCTTAACACTAGTTTGCTTAATTAAGCCAAAGCGACACGCCCCCAAAGCATCATTATGGAAAACTGTCACGAGAGGCTGAATTTGAAAATGGTGGCTCTTTTGAAGGAGAAAGGCTTTTGGAATGGAATTTTCTTTCTTTTTCATTTACACAGTACCTGTACTATTATATATGATAACTATCTTAGCACAAATGTGCTTAATCATCCCAAAGAGCTCACCCCCAATTTGGCCCCAAAGCATCATTATAGAAAACTGTCACGAGAGGCTGAAATTGAAAATGGTGTCTCTTTTAACAGAAAAAGGCTTTTGGAATGATTTTTTTGCTCTTTCATATACACAGTACCTGTAATGTTATATCTGATAATTATCTTAACACATGTGTGGTTAATCTTCCCTAAAGAGCCACACTCCAAAGCATCATTAAGGAAAACTGCCACGAGAGGCTGAAATTCAAAATGGTGGCTCTTTTCAAGAAGAAATACTTTGGGAACAGAATTTTTTGCCCTCTCAATCACACAGTACACATACTGAGAACCATCTTAACCCTCATAACTTTGGAGTATAACTCCTAACTTCAAAAATGGGACAGTCTCGCTAAAATTAAAAACATTTCAGAAGTTGTAAGAAATATACACAGACCCGTGGAAGGAATTTTTCTTCGACGAAAAATATTGATACGGCACACATTGATATCTGCCTGAGGTCCAAACGGACCTCATACGGTCGGATGAGGCAGGCCGTCGTGTTTGTTGTTTAGCTTTTGTGATAATCTGACGGAATAAGGCATGCATGTCCCAGTTACCAGTGTGACTTGATATTTAGTTCTTCATACTATATATACAAATATATATATATATATATATATATATATATATATATATATATATATGTTTATTTGAGATTTTTCATGTGAATTTATGTTAATCATATGGTCTTTTTTTCTTATTTAGGAACTGGCTCATTACCAGGACTCCAAACTCACACCAAGAAGTCCAACATGCAGACACTGACAGCCTTGTCAGTGTATGACAGCAGTGGATGTAGATGGGAATGGGGATAGGACACACACAAGCAGCTCCACAACATACAGTATAAAACTTAAGTTAATGATGTGATGTACCATAGGTGTTCAATGTTTTGTCAGCCCATATAATTTTACTTTCGTGTAATTCAATGTCAGTTTTATTGGGGGGGGGGTCATTTTTTGTATCTGGCTGTCAGACTAAGGGCCACAAAGGTCTTCGTAGCTTTAGTAGAATGTGTAGCAAATTCGAATGTCTGTTTCTGTCTATTTGCACTATACAGCAGGAAATATTACCCTGTTATCATAATCATGCTGATGCATTTTAGAATATGTCCGAAACACATTGTACTTAAATAAGTCTAATTTTAACTGCCCTATTCCGGCCACATATACCAGAAGTATTTTAAGCCCTGATATGTACATGTTGTACATGATAAAACATTGTTTGGAAAAACATGCAGAGTAGTCACATGGCAATGGTCATCTTGTCAAAGTGTAAAGCAGTGCTGGCCCCATTAAATGTTGGCCTACATATTTCAAACTTTAACATATGTCATCATGGGTCAGTTTTCCTTGTAATGTTACTGTTTCTTTACATAGTTTTCAAGCTTTTTATCATACTAGCACATATTGATTCCATAGATGCCATGATGTTAGCAGTGAAAACATAGTCAGGATTTTTCACAGAAATATGATACAACATGTATTTATGTTCAAACCATTCTCCTACATGTATATATAATTTCCCAATTGCTGCATTTGTTCGTGTATAAAGATAGAGACTGGTGATATTTAGATTGCATTAGATTGTTTGTCAGCATTGTTAGATTTAACGTTAAGTGTCATTCATTATAAATGATGCTTGTAAGTATTGTAAGTATTTATCTTGTGTAGTGTATGTGTGTGTTGATGCAGGATGGTTGATAGGTGTCTGATCATGAAATGAAATTTCATAGTCGATAAATCTAACGTTTATGTGTATACCCTTTAGAAATTATAACTAACAATGCTGCTATATTTATGAAATATATATTGCTATCCAAAACACGAGATGTCTTTTGACTTTTTTCCTTGATGACTGACGAGTTTCCTTTTTACTTAAGAAAAAAACAAGAAGGGCAAACGATAAAAAATTGCACAAACAGATCGAAAACAATAGGAATAAATAATCTCCTTTATCTGTATGTTTTTTCATAACTCCGTTTGAGTACAAAACATCGAAAAGTGCAACAATACATTCTAAGAATTAAATAAGTTGGTACACCATTCCATCATCTCAAACATTTCGTTTGTCGTCAGTGAATAAAAGAAGGCCAGTGACCTCATACAAAGCTTTACGTCCCCCATCGCTTTAACCCGATCCAGACTGGGCTTTTTTGGTCAGAAACCTGTTGCCATGGCAACATGAAAAATTATAAACTTAAACCATTATTATAAAATTGTTCCCAAGAAAACTTTAGGAAAAGCCACAAAGTTTGGGAGTCCTAGCATACATCGTTTGGCAGTAATACGATGTCAAAGTTGGCACGGGCACTTTTAGCCATAGGGTCTGGATAGGGTTAATGAAACATTCCTATCCCTACTCGACGACAAGTACATAAATCAAATAAGAGATACCTCACCCTTGTGATTTTTTCGTGTATAGCTTATGAAAACAGTCCTCTTTAGCATATCGTCCGATTAGCAACCAAATAGATAAAAACAAACATATTGTTTCTGTGATACGGCCTTTTTGAAAACACGGGACTGGTGAGTTTCCTTTCCGTGACGTAAAAAAAAGAAGGGCAAACGATGAAGAATTGTACAAACAGATCGAAAACTATAATAAATTTATACGTCAGAATAAAGAGTAAATAATCTCCGTATATGTATTTTCATAACTCCGCTTTGAGTACAAACATTGAAACGTGAAAGAATACATTCGAACAATTGACTAAGTTGGTACACCATTTTGAATAAAAGAATTCATAAGGCCAGTGACCCCATACAAAGTGTTACGTCCCCCATTGCTGTAATGTAACATTCCTATTTCCGGTGTCACGAGCGACGGTGTCACGAGGGACGGTGTCACGAGAGACGGTGGCTCTTCGGCTCGAGCCTCCCCCTACTCGAAAAAGAAACAACACAGATGTGAGGAGTGTGGCAAGCAGTTCAGTCGGCTGGGTCATCTAAAGGAACACATGCGGACTCACACTGGTGAGAAACCATACCGATGTGAGGATTGCAACAAGCATTTTATTCAGCTGCTTTGAGGACACATATACTAGGGCACTTGGTAGGTAATGGAGGAATGAAACTGCTCTATCTTCTCATTCATCGTTACAGAGTTATAGCTGACCAAAGTTTCGCCCCCCACCCCATATTTAAAGCATTATAGACCAATGGCACGGAACTAAAAATCTATCTCTTTACCGGAATTTTCAAACTTTGCATTCAAACGATAGGACACTTGGTAGGTAATGGAGGAATGAACCCGCTTTATCTTCTCATTCATGGTTACGGAGTTATAGTTGACCAAAGTTTCGCCCCCCCCCCCCCCATATTTAAAGCAATATAGACCAATGGCACGGAACTAAAAATCTATCTCTTTACCGGAATTTTCAAACTTTACATTCAAACGATAGGGCATTTGGTGGGTAATGGAGGAATAAACCGCTTTATCTTCTCATTCATCGTTACGGAGTTATAGTTGACCAAAGTTTCGCCACCCCCCCACCCATATTTAAAGCTTTATAGACCAATGGCACGGAACTAAAAATCTATTTTTTTATCGGAATTTTCAAACATTGCATTCAAACGATATGGCACTTGGTAGGTAATGGACGAATGAAACTGCTCTATCTTCTCATTCATGGTTGCGGAGTCATAGTTAACCAAAGTTTCGCCCCCCCCCCCATGTTTAAAGCATTATAGACCAATGGCACGGAACTAAAAATCTATCTCTTTACCGGAATTTTCAAACTTTATATTCAAACGATAGGGCACTTGGTAGGTAATGTAGGAATAAACCCGCTGTATCTTCTCATTTATGGTTACGGAGTTATAGTTGACCAAAGTTTCGCCCCCCAACCCATATTTAAAGCATTATAGACCAATGGCACGGAACTAAAAATCTATTTTTTTATCGGAATTTTCAAACATTGCATTCAAACGATAGGGCACTTGGTAGGTAATGGAGGAATGAACCCGCTTTATCTTCTCATTTATGGTTACGGAGTTACAGTTGACCAAAGTTTCGCCCCCCACCCCATATCTAAAGCATTATAGACCAATGGCACGGAACTAAAAATCTATCTCTTTACCGGAATTTTCAAACATTGCATTCAAACGATAGGGCACTCGGTAGGTAATGGAGGAATGAAACTGCTCTATCTTCTCATTCATGGTTACAGAGTTATAGCTGACCAAAGTTTCGCCCCCCCCCCACCCCATATTTAAAGCATTATAGACCAATGGCACGGGACTAAGAATTTATCTCTTTACCGGAATTTTCAAACATTGCATTCAAACGATAGGGCACTTGGTGGTAGGGTAGGAATAAACCCGCTTTATCTTCTCATTCATGGTTACGGAGTTATAGTTGACCAAAGTTTCGCCCTTACCCCATATTTAAAGCATTATAGACCAATGGCACGGAACTAAAAATCTATCTCTTCATCGGAATTTTCAAACTTTGCATTCAAACGATAGGGCACTTGGTAGGTAATGGAGGAATGAAACTGCTCTATCTTCTCATTCATCGTTACAGAGTTATAGCTGACCAAAGTTTCGCCCCCACCCCATATTTTAAGCATTATAGACCAATGGCACGGAACTAAAAATCTATCTCTTCATCGGAATTTTCAAACTTTGCATTCAAACGATAGGGCACTTGGTAGGTAATGGAGGAATAAACCCGCTTTATCTTCTCATTCATCGTTACAGAGTTATAGCTGACCAAAGTTTCGCCCCCCACTCCATATTTAAAGCATTATAGACAAATGGCACGGAACTAAAAATCTATCTCTTTACCGGAATTTTCAAACTTTGCATTCAAACGATAGGGCACTTGGTGGGTGGGTAATAGAGGAATAAACCCGCTTTATCTTCTCATTCATACTTACGGAGTTATAGTTGACCAAAGTTTCGCCCCCCCACCCGATACTTAAAGCATTATAGACCAATGGCACGGAACTAAAAATCTATCTCTTTACCAGAATTTTCAAACTTTGCATTCAAACGATATGGCACTTGGTGGGTAATAGAGGAATAAACCCGCTTTATCTTCTCATTCATGGTTACGGAGTTATAGTTGACCAAAGTTTCGCCCCACCCCATATTTAAAGCATTATAGACAAATGGCACGGAACTAAAAGTCTATCTCTTTACCGAAATTTTCAAACTTTGCATTCAAACGATAGGGCACTTGGTAGGTAGGAGGAATAAACCCGCTTCATCTTCTCATTCATGGTTACGGAGTTATAGTTGACCAAAGTTTCGCCCTTACCCCATATTTAAAGCATTATAGACAAATGGCACGGAACTAAAAATCTATCTCTTTACCGGAATTTTCGAACTTTGCATTCAAACGATAGGGCACTTGGTAGGTAATGGAGGAATAAAACTGCTCTATCTTCTCATTCATCGTTACAGAGTTATAGCTGACCAAAGTTTCGCCCCCCACCCCGTATTTAAAGCATTGCACGGAACTAAAAATCTATCTCTTTACCGGAATTTTCGAACTTTGCATTCAAACGATAGGGCACTTGGTTGGGACTGCTCAATAGCTTGGTTTCCATATTTAGTCTAGAGAAAGAAATATTCTTAATTGAGAGCTGCGTGATGAAACTAGTCTTTGCATTTTAGAGGCGGGCGGGGGGGATTTTTGTCATAGCACGCTTCTGTTCTAGGGTTTATGAAATCAATGATATCTGCTTTGATATGGATCTTGACAGTTCATCATATAATATGTCCACCATATAGATCATATGATAGATCAATCCCCCAATTCGAACTATCATATATCTTTGATTACATATTCTCCCACTGATCAGGATGAGAGGAGGCTATAGGCCAAAGGTCACGATTACATTCATGCGCAAAGGGTCCATTCCAGAAATAGCCTTGTCTAGCCTGGTTAAATTAACTGTAGTAGGCCTCTTTATTACAAACGTTGGCGTTTTTTAGCTGGAATTGACAGGTAAGGGTTGTGGCTATTTTATTTAGTTAGAAAAACAGGGTTTTAGCCATGTTTGGAGTGTCCGGTACACTTTGAAATACGTGCAGTATGGATGTGTTCATTTCTTGTGGAGGGAGGTCAAAGGTCATCTCGGCGGGTTATTCTAAAATTACACCAGTTTGCGCTGGTGGAAAACGGACGAAACTCACTAGATTTATACTTTGGAGGTCAGACTACGCTGACAATATGAGTTTTCCATGATCTAAATTTCAGGTAGTTAACTTTTGACAGCCTTTTTCTTACATGTTTACCATCCAAAGTCTATGGGCCTGTCAATTCTGGGATTCAGCCTATAGCGCAATATATAACATACTTGGGAAACAAACGCCACAGCTGAGTGGACAGTAGGGAAGCATATAGCCTGGGTTGTTGTTACACTCTCCACGTGCAGAGGTTAGCCGTAACGTTTCCGAGCTAAATAACAGTAAAATAATAGTTCCAAAGAAAGCATTCGCAGACGCCTGCAGCAATTAAAGTGTACAATGAAGCAAACGATAACGGTTCTGACTTTAATTGAGAAGGCTGCCTCCTTTGACAATTGATAACGCAAGACAGTTAAGTTCAATATGCAGACCTACACCCTTCTTCATGCTGTTAGTCTATAGACTCATTCTGCATACGCTAATGCAAAGTGATATAATTACACTTTTAATAAGAGCTATCGCTATTTTTGTTTACATCCGGGGTTATAGACGACTAGTAGACAAAAGGAGTCAACATATTAGATTGCTAATTAGTATATAAATTATCAGATCAAATAAAAAATTCACATGATTCATGTGGTCGTGTGGCGCAACGGCAGGGTGTTCGACTCAGAACCAAGAGGACCCGAGTTCGAATCCCCCTGACGCCACCGATGTTGTGCCCTTGGGAAAGGCACTTAACACGACTTTCCTCACTTCGCCCAGGTGTACAAAAATAAAAATGTTGTTATCTGTACGTGGTACTGTTAATCTAAGTTATAAAAACTTGAGTGCAGAGCCACGTCGTCCTTGTCTGTCAAAAACCGAAGAAAAATAATAATAATAATTCACGTTAATCAATCGTTGGCCGAACACCAGCATTTTGACGAACACCATGACATTATCGCGATCGCTATTATGCAGGTGTGTTGGTGACGATTGTAGGCTTTTGCAAAACATGGCGTCATGACACACTAGCTAGCTTCTAATAATGGCATTAAACAACACCCTCCAGTTTAATTCCTAACTTCCAGTTTAATTCCGGACTGACCACCCATATCTCAGGAACCTTACATCTACTCGGGCTAATATTGTAAACTATACGTAAAAATGATGTAAGAAATACGTAACCACCATCAATGACCCCCAGGGTTTCTGTGACCTTGAGCCAGAAATTTGCAGAAATCTGGGACTTCAGCCAGAAATCTGGGACTTCAGCCAGAAATCTGGAACCTTGAGCAAGAAATACAAGATCCCTATGATTTCTGGCTCAAGTCCCAGATTTCTGGCTCAAGGTTACAGATTTCTGCAAATTTCTGGCTCAAGGTTACAGAAATTTTTACATAATTTTTATGTGGAGCCCAACATACTGTTGGGCGCAACATATTGTGTTCGTATGGTTTCTCCTGTCAAATCTTGTAATCGACTCAGCTCGGTCGTCCCTGGACCAACTGAGCTGAAATTTGGTATACAGGTAGAGTGGGTAAATACCCTGGGAGCCAATGTCCTGGCTTTTACCTTCGATGCATGCTTCGATGCATGCTTGCATGCTGTTTGGTTCAACACTGTGTCGCACACCAGAAGACCTTATATGGCAATACGTTCCCAAATCCTTGTATAGCCGTTGCCTTATATGGCAAGGGAGCATGAAAAGGCAGGTAGGCTACATTTGCATGACACACAGGAGGGCGACCGCATGTAACTGCTACAACTGTTCGGAAATATCATTGCATTGTGGTTTCGGACTTTGATATCCTGAAAAATGACCATATTACATCTATTCCACAAGATTGCAGAAGAAAAAAAAATGATTTCGTCAAGAAAACGACCAAAAATCGGCATAAATGATACCATATAGTGAGGTTATAGCATTACGTACAGAGTGATGGGTTACGTACCGCAGCTTAGCCCATCTGGCAACGCGAAGCACTTCGGACCCAGAAGATCCGGGTTCGTGTCCGTGCATGGATTTTTTTTCTTTTTAGATATTGAATATCAAAAATATATATTGATATTATATTAATCTATCAATATCATATTTATTAATATATTTTTTTCATTTTTTCATTAATAAATAAAGAAATATTTTATATTTGTTATTTTTAAATATTCATTTAATATATACAAGGCCTTTGTCTTATGAACAGGACTTCATAGATTCCAAACCCGGCATTCGAATTTTTCTGTTCATTGTAATGGAAAATACCGTGCAGCGGCTCCTATGCGCGGTAAGATGATTCTTGCAAAACACTCGCCACTAAACTTCTATCCCCGATGTAAACAGAGGCTCTTGATGTTGTTTGCAAAACAGCGATCCTTTGCTACAGTAGCAAATGCTCCATTGTTCAGTATCGACTTCATTCAGACAACACGGACGTGGAAAGTGGCGCCGCTCGGCACAAAACTATGGGAATTTTCATGAATTTTAGCAAAATTACCCAGGAAAATAAGGAAGAAATGTTGTAAATGCGGAAACCAGAATAATACGGATAAGGTAGCTGTTGATTTGTATGACATTTGGTAGTCATTTTAGATAGAACCTTAGCTGTTATGAACTTCTATGTCACTTAATTACCATAGTGCTGATGATTCAATGGTGCTTTTTCAAATTTTATGTTTTATTGCGTGCCATGTACATAATGACATTGATAGCTTTTATAACTAGAGTTCCACGAACACATTATCTTCGCCAAATAATCAAGGCTTATGGAGAGTGATTAGTATTTACGTGCTTATCACCCCCTGCAAATTTGATCATGCACCATACAATTTGGAAGTTATGATTGGGCGAATGAGTCCAGTCTAGACAGGGTTTAAAATCATTTGGTGGTACAGGACTAGTATATGTGTAGAGTGTGCTGATATCTGTTATAAGTGGTCATGAAAAGTATGAGTATGTGGATATTATATGGGCCACAAAGCTTCGATATTGCAGTGTTGCATCAAAAATCATTCAATATTCTACCAAATTCCCATGGTGATCGTCTATTTTCTGATTGATTAAATTAAACAACCTCAGCCTATGGCTTATTACAATGTGCCTGACAAGGCCTGACAAAAGTTAGATTACAAAAAAGACTGTCAGGGTGGTTAAGAAAAACTCGTCTTGCTTTGTGTTCTTTGATATCTTATTACAACTGGTCTTCTTATTGTGCTTAACCCCCCTCATCTATGCCAAAAATATTTACCATTTAAGATGTATGTTTACACATAGGGAATACATGGGTGGGGTCTGCAAGGGTTTAGTGAGTAGCATTTTGTTTTAGAAAAACACACCTTGTGTAATTCACCATAAGAAAAATTCTGTACAAAATCGGCTGATTATGTATTCATTGATACATAATCTAGTGGAAAATAACACCGCCTTCTGGAGTTTAGGACTCCTTTAGATATACCGCGCACGCAGGAACTTCGGATACCCAGCAACCCTTGCGACATTTCAGTAAGGATGTCACAGTAAATAGATTCATCGCCATGATACGTTACTGTATTTAATTGCATGCTTTAGCAAGGCTTAGTCAGCGGTGTGTCTTTTTCATTTTTAGTGGAAAAGAGGATTCGTGTACACCATCAGGAATACACCTGTCAGTATTTCAGAGTACAAACTGTAACATTTCGGCATAACTGGATGCAAAAAGGTATTACGTGGTGGTTTGGGAGCTTGTCAGAACATCGCATGCAAGTTTTGACAACTGGTAAGTCTGTGTGCTACGTAGAGGGGAGACTAAACAGTTACAATAAATGCCAGTAATGCATGTAGCCCTATGGGGAAGTGAAGAAAAAGATTGTGTCATTATCTCAGGAATCAAAATAATAGACTACAAAAACTTACCCTCAAATACTAATCAGTTATGTCAACTGTCATCAGATTCATTCCGATCCTGACAAGTTCTTTACGGCTATTCTCCAGATACCTTTGTATAGGTCCTACAGGCTTCAGACACCCAGTGGAAGACCATCTCACTATATCAGGGGGGGTGCCAAACCCACAAGGTAGAGACAGACCATTCATTTTGACTAATTCAGCAAATACAGAGTCTATCCTACCACAGCCACTCCTACACTGTTTAGATTTCACAAAAAATCCCACCAAAAAGGATTTTCAATGGTTTAATTCCTGTTTTTTAAATTTGTGTGTGTGGTCTAGGCGCTGGCGCTTACTGTTTAGTCTCCCCTAAAGTTATCTTGTATCTAGGTCTATTGTAGTGGATATAAACAGACCTTTTCAAATAATCTGCTCATTCTCAAGATTAAAATGAAGAATACGGATTGGGATTTTCTTTCTATGCAGGCAAATCGGTGTCGATGCAGTAAGCAAAACATGGCGTTATGACACCCACGACCTCGACTCTAACGAGCTGGAAGGAAACCTGCCTAAGGACAAATTTAACTCTGTGTTCTTTGTCCCCGAAATAAGTCACTCGACACACGGATCATTTCAAAGCGACATAAACAGGGGTGCCAAAGAATCCATACGAGTTTTACGGAATTCATACGAGTTTTACAGTATACATACGATCCGTTACGCAGAGACTTACGAGTTTTACGGAATACATACGAGTTTTACGGAATACATACGACCATTACGAGAAACATACCAATTTTACGGAATACATACGATCCATTACGCAGAAACATACAATTGCAAGCAGATACGCCCCCCCCCCCCAAAAAAAAACATTGAAAAGTGATCGTTAGTAAAACGCTAGTGGGAAGGTCTGCAACGGAGGCTTAAGTTGCTTAGCGGACTTACAATATGCTTTACCGACCGCGCTTCCCTCAAAAAAGATTGTTATACACTTAAAGATAGGAAACTCCCAGTACAAGAGTGTAATTAGATACTATAGATTGTATACCACAGATAAAAATGGACATATATCGCTCGTTCTCATTTAAATGTACACATTTTGTAACATCCGTTACCGTTTGAAGTAAGACGTTCCTGATATTAAGATTTGCCACATAAGGTGCCAAACTGTTGTTTTTATGACGACTTAAAACTTTTCTGGCTTTTAAAAACGATAGTTTGGCTACTTCTTTGTGTTATATCTTAAGGTTAGAAACGGCCTACGGTAACGGAAGTTGAAAAATGTGTACATTTAAATGAGATCGAGCGATATTCTATGTACGTACAGAAATCTTATGAAGTCAACAGACGCTATCTCGCGTGTCTCAGGAAGCTGTCCACCCTCTGACTGACCAGAACTGGGAGTTTTGCTGGATATGAACCTTATAGTTTTTCATTCACGCCCTTCAAACCAACGATCGTGGTTGGTCAAATTTGATATTAATGGCCGCCCACATATTTTGGTATTTGTACGTGGTGATACGTGCATAATTGACCGAAAGGGGTCAGTGGCGTTGATCGCATGTTAGGTAACGTTGTACAATAACAGTTCAGTTTTGAGCTAATTTCACATTTTCTGTAGACCTGACTGAATCAATATTTTCAGTGTAAAATTAGAGTTCTGATTTTCAAACTTTATTCTTAAGTTCTCAAAATCTCTGATTAGATGCTACCCGCGATCATTACACCCCATTGTTGTTTTCAAAGTCCGTAGGCGGTTTTCAGTGCCACACCTGGCATTTTTTCAGAGCTTACGTGTTTATCCATGGCCACAGCTAAGGTCTAACAATTGTTCTGAATTTACTTCCTGGCCAAATCTCACGTTTTACTGATCTCATGTTAACACATCAAGAAAAACTTCAGAAAAGTGATACTATGTTGGTGAGGTCTATTTTCAAAATTTCTACATAACAAGCCATAAAGAAAGTCTTTTGAGATTCGACTACAATATTCCGAACTACATTGGTGTAAAGCTTAAAAGGAAAAAATGTATATAACGAAGGTAGGGTGTAAAAGAAACGGAAACTTGACGATTTTACCGCCCATCATCTGCCTGGCGCTTGGCACACCTACTTGTTTTCATTCCGATTCTATTGACTCGGGGACCGTTCACAAACAATGGCAACACAGGATGTAACACAACATGCGTTTGTTGTCACATCTCATGTCATAGTTTGATTATTGTCAAATGTCATGATATAACACCGTATACAGAAAACTCATTTGAGACTCCCAACGAGGATTAGTCCTTGTTGTCGGATGATTGGCCCTTGCTCTCAATCGACATTTTCGTTCCTACCATTCTTGGTTCACCCCCGTTTCTCCCGGTCTCCAAGCAGACCCAACGGTTGCAAAGACCGTATCCAACTGGCAGAAAGAGTTTTTAGATGGTGCTTAACAACTTCTCTGACTGACTGGAGCTTCTCGGGCTAGCTTGTACGATTTTGGCCCCGTGGAGATCTGCTTGGAGATTACGTTTCTCCCCCTCTCCAATGTACACTAAAGCGAGGTTAAATAACGCATATGATTTCTTTTGGCGAGTCTCAGACCTTAAAAGCATTCATACACCAGAAAGTTACGTACTACATGGGTACTGAAATGTGAGTATTTATCTATTTATTTATTTATAAATATGTGTTTGTGTGTTACAAATGAGAAAAGTACAAATTGACTGTCACATTCACTCGCATTCACCACACTGTCTGTTTGCACCACCTATCATTATCTGCGATTCTGAAATGTCAACTTTGACAGGTTTAAAATTGATGGTTGCCCGCAACACCCGGTGCCAGTATCGGGTAATTAGACAATTAGCTGGGGGAGGCAAGCCACCTAGGGCCAAAATGGGTGCTCTATAGCCTGGTATAAAAACCGAGTATCAAACCTTGTCAAAACTTTTTTGAAAATTTGGTTATTTACATGTATTGCTTCCAATTTTTGTAAGCAAATGATTTTGTATGTAATTCCATCGACACCATCATCTTAAACGTTATCCATGATAACTACACTTCCCTCTGTGTCAATTCAGTATTTCTGAGCCTAAGGCATCTATTACGGTCACATCTGACGTGTTACAAAGTACCATCTGTTGGCAAATCTATAAATACTTTACGAAAGTGGTACTCGTATGAGAGTACTTGCTGTCGACATGTCTAGAGTGCATGTGTCTTAACGACCGTATTGAGAAGTAAGTTTCATTTCTAATACTTAGAAGAAGAAATTCATTGGAATGGAACATATCCCCTAGTCGCAAAATGTATTCGTTTCCCTGCCAATTCTATAGGGAGCGGTTCAAAAACACTGACGATATGGTAAAACGGCGTGCCATCAATGTGACAACTTGTCAAATCCTTTACAAAACAAACAGTTTTTTCTAAAATTTTCCAACGAATTCTACCCGTGCTTTTTTATACCGAACCTATGTCACTCGACAATGAGTTCCTCTCGCCCCACATACGGTTGTTTATGCCCCGTCTTGCCATTCAAGGTGCAGTCAAATGGGTATCACGCCTCGAGGGATGTCGGGTTAGTAGATGGACAGAATCACTCAAAAACATTGTCCAATCGATCTTGATGGAATTGCACCATTCCTCGAGAATTTTCATCACCATGACCTTATCATTCGACCCAATTTCATTGAATGATGTTTATTGTAAACATATGCGCTACGTACAGGTCACAAAAGTAGTATATAGTTAACAGTCACATGTACACATTGTCAAGCAAGCACAAGAACAATAAGCTAAGAAAATTCGACTTCTCGCTTCTTTGAGACGGTGACCGTGTTAGCGTCGGATGTGTTTTATGATCAAAGGTTTCTCAGGCCTTATTAAGATATGAAATTGAATTACTAAGGCGTAAAAAATAGGGAAACATATATAGACTGTATCAGTCAATAAAGTTCACTGAGGTATAATCTATGTAACACATTCTACTAAAAATGGTGTTCATCTTCTGTTCTATCTAGATTACAGAATCGACATATTCGTTGTTCCATGGGAGTGCGGTTAATATCTTAACGTTATAAGAACCACTTGCTTCTGCCCAAACCTACCAAAATGATGATTTCTTTAAGTAAGAAGGATTTGGATCTTTCAAATTCATAAAATTGTGCTTCAGCTCACACCATATATACCATAATTAATGCTCAAACAACAACAATATGCACCATATCCCCACCATTATGTCATCAACCCACATTGCCAATATACATGTATACTTTTATTAGTCAAACAAGTAAAACAAGTAAATGTAGCCTATACACCATTCAGATTCTTTTGAGAAGACAATAATCTTGAATCGATCCTGAACAATGATTCATAAATCTATATAAAGATATTATTATAGATTCATATAATGCATAATTATAAAATCTACGTGATAAGGTGCTAATATTGTTACAATTAGTATAATCTTGCTCTTTGATAGACCAAACAAAATACCAATCTTAAAATTATGAATGAATGAATGAATGAATGATTTATTGCACAACAATTGCATCAGTGACAATGTATGGCAAATTACAGACAACATAGGTAACACTTAACAATCTAGTTCTATACATGTATAAGAATATACTACTTACTATAATACTATATCTAGTGTGATCTATGGCCATTGCAACATGGAACTAATACAGACTAAGGATTGTTTTTCTACTAATAGGCTAATTGTAATCTAAGGAAATTTCTAATTACTATAACGCTACATCAAATGCAATCTACTTTAATTACAACGTGGAGCTATATCTAAATTACAGACATTGTGTTGCGTGTTTCTAGTATAATTTGCGACTTTACATTTGTCAATTCTCATTCAGGAATGGTACAGTTTCGTTTTTGCATAGCGTGGTAGATATATTGGCCTAGGTGGATAGATATGGAATCTGGACATGACATAAGTACATTAAATGTATCGCTATCTGTGTAAGGTAGGGTAATATTTGACTTACATGTAATTGATTGCATAAGCACTTGTCTTTCAGCATTATATGTAGGACATGTTATAAGAAAGTGGTACTCGTCTTCAATACTATCTTGGCATGAAGGACAACGCCTCTGGTCTGCCGATATATTGCGATGGCGACCTTTTTCAATTTCCAGGCAATGTGCACTTATTCTCAGTTTGGTTATGTTGGTTACAAAATTTTTGTTTTGGATAGACAATAGGTAGTTTTCTATACTAAATTGAGTTTTGATTTTAGAGTACACTTTAAGTTTATTATTACTGTTTATTTTTTGTCTCCAATCAGAGAGGAATGTGTCCTTCATGCGTTCCTTGAATAAGTTTCCGAAATATTTGGCATCAACATTAGGATTGAGCCAGATATTTCGGAAACCATGTCTAGATAACATATCTTGGACATGAACAGCCCAATCTTGATCTTCTTCAACGGCTACATCATAAGCTTTTTTCACGATTCTGTCATTAGGCAAGTTGTTAAGTCTGAGCCAATATTTTATAAGGTGGGTTTGGGTGTCAATGTATAAAGGGAAAGCACCTAGTTCTCCTCTTACGGCGGCGTTAGTTGAACTTCTGGGAACACGGAGTAAAATTTTGTAGTAGTTTAGGAGAACTTGTTCTAATTCAGGAACTTCATACGATATTTTTGGGTGTTCTACCAATATGTTTTGATTTCTTAATATGTGCGAATTTTTAATTATGTCAAGCTTATCATTGTATTTTTTCAGACGGACGAGTATCGGGCGGGTAGAGCAAGGGTCACTTTTCTTTCCAATACGATTTGTTTTGAGAATACTGACCTGCGATCCTAGTATTGGAGATAGGATGTTAGATATCATATTTCGAATATTTTCGTTTGGTGATTCTTTTATTCCTTTAACAATAAGATCCCTACATTGGATATTTGAGCCTAGAATTTCGCTACAGTATAATAAAATTGGCTTAACTAGACTATCAAACAGATCTAATGCAAGGGAAATTGATGGATTGTAATTTGTTGATAGTACTGATTTTAGTTTAAAGGAGGCTCGGAGGGCTTTGGTCCTAATTTGTTTATTAGCTCGATTGAATGATCCAGAGGGGGTTATGTCTATTCCTAAATATGTGTACGACGGTGTGATATCTATAGTATGACCCTGTGCTTGGAAGGGAGAGGGGCGGGTTTTACTCGTTCGTCCATTTTTGGAAAAAATCATTACTTTAGTTTTATCTTTATTAATCGTTAATTTCCAAGTAGAGCAGAAGTTATCTAATCTTTTCAAGCATTCTTTCAGGCCACTTTCTGATTTTGATAGGAGCACTAGGTCATCTGCCCAGAAAAGACTATTAATGGGAGTGTCTTTTAGAGTGACGGGGTCGCATTGTGGTGAATTTAGTAGGTTTGGAAGGTCATTAACGTAGAGATTAAACAGAAGCGGACTTAAATTACACCCCTGGCGAACTCCACAGGTTGACTTGAAGTATGCTGATAAGCCGTTTGAACTTTTAACGCAATATTCTGTGTTGGAGTACATGGTTTTAATGATTTTAAAGAAGTTCCCTCCTATTCCTGACGATAGAAGCTTGTAAAACAACCCATTTCTCCATACAGAATCGAATGCTTTCTTAAAATCAATAAAGCAGGCGTACAATTTCCCTCTTGGCGTGGAAATCTCTTTGTTTACTAGGGTTTTAAGCACAAAAATGTTGTCACTTGTGCGAAAATTTGTTCGAAAACCTGACTGAAGTGACGACAGTATATTGTTATCTTCAAGAAAGCGTTGAAGTCTTTTGTTAAGCACAAACGTGAATAATTTTCCGACGCAACTAGAAATAGCGATCCCTCTATAATTTGATGGATTTGTTGGGCTTCCACTTTTAAAAATCGGAACTAAGATGCTCTTACTCCACTGGTGCGGGAAGTTTGCTGATTGAAGGATCGTGTTGAAAAGTTTTTTTAAAGGCTGCAGAAGTTGTTTATCGCCATATTTTAGCATTTCGTTGATAATGGAATCGGTGCCACAAGCTTTATTGCCTTTAAGGTTGCGAAGACCCTTTAAAATTTCTTCTTCTGAGATGTCAAGATCTAGTGGGGTTTCTGCTGAATTTTCGAGGGTGTTAAGAATGTCGTCATTGTATTTCTCATAATTTCTGTCAGTTGTTATGTTATTGGTTAATGTCTTAAATTTGCCAGGCCATTCTTTGACAGCATGTTCGATAAAGTCTTTATTGGGCTCATTACTATCTACAAGATCATTTAGTGTTTTGAAGTGAGTCCTCCATTCTTCAGAATTAATGGTGTTATCGTCCTTCTGTTTGTCATTGTCTTCCTGCCTTAGCGAATTGATTTCACTCCAGAACTTTTTCGGGTTTTCCTTGCTAAGTTTTCTGAGATTGTGCCATTGTTGCTCTTTGAAAAGTTTTTTTTCTGTTTTGATTTTTTTCTTGTACAACTTTAAATTAGAAAAATATGAGTGACGGATATCAGGTTTCCACGGACATTTAGAAATTTGGGCGGCTAATTGTTTTATTTTGTATTTAAGAGAGGCACACGAGGAGTTAAACCATGGTTTACTTTTCTTCTTCTTTTTCTTGCTATTGTTTTGAACAATTTTGCGGAGAGACACATCGGCTACACGTGAGATTATATCGGAAAATTCATTTACCGCCGTGTCTACGTTATAGAAAGACTTGGCTGTAAAGTTTTGTAAGCTCTGTAATATCGAAGGATCTTGTAATGCTTCTGTAAATTTGGCTTTGGAGTCGTCATCCCAAATATACTTTGTTGGTAAAGGATGCGTTGGCGTTTTAGCTTGTTTAACATAAGGTGAATAGTTGGTCGATATTGAACAGGCTATTAGGCAGTGATCGGAAAAAATAGAGATATCATTAACTTTAAAATATTGAACTTTTGTGAGAAATTCTGAACTAGTAATACAATAGTCAATTAAACTTGACCCATTGTATTTATGGCAAGTGGTCTTTCCAGATAGGTCACCTGGCACTCGACCGTTTACAATGGTCAGATCGGCTGCTGAGCAGAGTTCTATAAGTTGGTTGCCATATCTATTTACCCCGCGGTCACAACTTGCCCTACATCGTATATCTTTGTTTATATCTATGAGGTTGTGGTTAAGGCAGTCGTCTTGAATGATAGATTCCTGCAGAGAGGCTGTTCTCGCGTTTAAGTCACCTAATAACATTATATTTCCTTGGTTGGAGTATTTACTGATATCGTCATTTAAAGTGTCAAAGAGCATATTGTTGTTTGTTTCGAAGGATGTTGAGTATTCGGGAGAGAAGTAAACACCTCCTACAAAAAGGTCTCGCTCTAGGCCAAAGAACGATTTGTCTAATTTGCACCACAGAAAGTCTGGGTGTCTTGTGGGGAGTTTAGTAATGCCTTTGGTGTATTTCTGTCGAAACATGAAAACTATACCACCTGAATTCCTTTTTGACCTTTTCTTTAAATCTCTGTCGCTTCTAAAATAACTAAATGATTCTACTCTAAAGTTATCCCCAGGCTTAAGCCAGGTTTCCTGTAAGCACACAAAATCAAATTCTTCTAGGTAAGAAACAAAATCGTCATCTTGACTTTTACGTCTAAGACCACCTTGGACGTTCCATGAACAAAACTTTAGGGCTACTTTTTGAATTGACATTCTGGAAACAATAACTAATTGGGCGGCACAAAAGGTATAGCAACAATACGAGCATAGTTACATGTGTATGTAGAGTGAATCAATACTACAGTATTACTTTTAGTAGAATAGAATCTATAATATAAATGCATTGACATAATAAACTTCATGCAAATATCAGCACTAATTGAATATCAATTGTTATCAGAGATTGATGGTAACTATAATGTAAAGAGAATAAAAGTTTTTCACCTGAGTAGTCTCTTGGTTTGTGAATGTTTACATATTGATCGTACAGTTCATGTCACTGTGATAAATCCACCTAAACATAATCGTATAACCTTCGTCATGCTAGGGTATCCTTTTTTCAGACAACGTTTGCATTGTTGGTTGGATCTAACAACAGGGAGAACGTTAGAATAACGGAACGCTTGTAAGAAAAAAATCGAACATAATAAGGCAAAACTCTAACTTTAATACCTCGTTTTTTAAAGTATAGAAATACAAATAAATCAATATCTAACCTTCATCAAAATAACAATTTGTGAAAAAAAAGAAATGGTAAAGATAATGTCGATAGCCGCTATGAAATTTATATTTCATCTTATGCACACTGATACGCGCGAGTTACCACATTGACCGTTAGCTAACTCCAACTGACGCAGGCATCAAATCCCCATCATTAACCACTATTATCACATGGCCAGATGGTGTCGACCAATCAGAAGCCTCCATTGCCCACAAGTTTAAAAACTTGGAAGTTAGTAGAAGGCTTTTATGCACTGCAAATACATTGTTTCATTTGCTCTAAAGCAAAGTTGAATTTAAATTTTTCATACAGAAATGTGAACTTAACAAAACTTTATTTGTCAAGAAATGAGCAATTCTTCGCTCCTGTGATGTCACGCTAGGCAGACCACATGCTACCGTGAGCAGTGGATCGTAAGTTGCAGAAAAGAATGGAGTTTGACGGTTTAGAATCATGTGTGTTAAAAATTTAAACACTTTAGATTGGCTGCGGAATGATTTCTACCAACACAGATGAACTTTCAAGCTAAATTTCTGGTGAGAGGTTGTGAACACTGATACTAGGCTATACGCTATCTAACTGTGCCCCCGGGATTTGAGTTGTGCTCCTTACTTTTGGGTGACGCCTACATCATTTTGATCACCCCTCACACACTAAGTATTTTAGTTTGAAGGCAATTCCTGAAGCAATGGTTTTATGATCTTTAGCGTAATGAACTTTACTACAGGTTCCTTGCGAGAGGTTTGCAGATCTTTCGATGTCTAGAAAACGATTGAGCTGCGATCTGCTGAAGGGCAAATATTGCATCCTCCTACGTGTCACGTAAAACCATCTATTAGTATATGAATACATAAACCATCCTCTGAAAATTGGAGACTTCGTGAATTTTCTTCAGATTTCCTTGTTTTTTGTTGTTGTGGAAACTAAATCATTCGCTTTACAATTTACGCTTTACGTGTCCTTTTTCAAGAGGACAGCATCATTTTGAATTTGGCGTCCTTCCTCTTTATTTGGACCCGTCCGCTTACACGAATTGAAAAATCGAACCGACGCCCTGTAGCCCCAACTCGGAGTCAGAATAAACGTTGACGTACCAAGAAACACCAATAACATGGCTAATTGTAGGAAAGGTATGTTTATCCACAAGCTGTTCCAGTTTAGATATACCTGGACCCATAAGAAACACTCGACAGCTGAGCGTAGGAGGAAAGCGTCGATAAAGACCACCTGATTGATTTTCCAGAACAAGGAGTAGGCTAGCCCCCATTTTACAAGCCAAAAGTTTATTCTGCCAAATGGATTGATCACCTCGATGCTTAAAATAGCAATAGAAAAGTAGTTACAAAACTTGTAGTAGGCAACATAGAAATAGCCTGCAAACGCTAAACAGTGGTGAACATGATCCAAGATGTCAAAATGTCCAGTGATCATGAGATCATTGGCTAGGGAGGCCAAGGCGTCAAACATGAAATAACCGGTTGAGACGTAAACTACGACGAAGCCAGTGGCTGTAACGGCGTTGACGACGTCTTGATTGCTAACCTAAGATAACGATAAAAAAGTTGAAAAAGTATAGAAATAAAAAAAAAATCAATATCTAACCTTCATCAAAATAACAATTTGTGAAAAAAAAGAAATGGTAAAGATAATGTCGATAGCCGCTATGAAATTTATATTTCATCTTATGCACACTGATACGCGCGAGTTACCACATTGACCGTTAGCTAACTCCAACTGACGCAGGCATCAAATCCCCATCATTAACCACTATTATCACATGGCCAGATGGTGTCGACCAATCAGAAGCCTCCATTGCCCACAATAAGTGGTCTGTTATCACGCCATAACACACCACTTATTGACGTCATGACATAACAAAACCGTTGCATTTTATAGATGGGGGTATCTTTTTGATGAATCTTTTTCTTAACCTAGCTTGTTTAAAATATCTTAATTGTCTTAAAATTCCCCCAAATGTCCTGAGAATACATGAAGAATTCACGAAAAAAGGAAACAAATTCAATTCAAGTAAAATTCAAACGGGAGGACTAAAAACAATATTTTTCACACCCCCGCCGTCAAAGTGGAACCGGCCCAGATCAGGCGATCGTTCGCAGAACGCGTTCGAACGTCCGCCATAAGAGTACCACAGTTTTTCTTTGAGGAACTGTCAGACGCCGACTTAGAGTCAGTTTTCGGGTCATGGGAAGTTAGGGAAGACGCCCAGGAACATACTTCACCAGCAGTTGAGGGGCAAGGAAGCTGACGAGTGTGACCACAGGCGGTAGGCAAAGGTATTGTCGTTGAATAGCTGCTGAAGTTCCGATCGTGATGAAGTACTCGGCGCGGGGATCACCCGTGCCGAGCTTCCGAGCGAAACCCGAAGCGATGCCGAACAGGGTTCGGTGTTCGGCGAAGCCGAACAGTGTTCGGCGGAGCCGAACTCTGTCTGAGCGAGCCCCGTAGGGTATCCTTTTTTCAGACAACGTTTGCATTGTTGGTTGGATCTAACAACAGGGAGAACGTTAGAATAACGGAACGCTTGAAAGAAAAAAATCGAACATAATAAGGCAAAACTCTAACTTTAATACCTCGTTTTAAACTTGGAAGTTAGTAGAAGGCTTTTATGCACTGCAAATACATTGTTTCATTTGCTCTAAAGCAAAGTTGAATTTAAATTTTTCATACAGAAATGTGAACTTAACAAAACTTTATTTGTCAAGAAATGAGCAATTCTTCGCTCCTGTGATGTCACGCTAGGCAGACCACATGCTACCGTGAGCAGTGGATCGTAAGTTGCAGAAAAGAATGGAGTTTGACGGTTTAGAATCATGTGTGTTAAAAATTTAAACACTTTAGATTGGCTGCGGAATGATTTCTACCAACACAGATGAACTTTCAAGCTAAATTTCTGGTGAGAGGTTGTGAACACTGATACTAGGCTATACGCTATCTAACTGTGCCCCCGGGATTTGAGTTGTGCTCCTTACTTTTGGGTGACGCCTACATCATTTTGATCACCCCTCACACACTAAGTATTTTAGTTTGAAGGCAATTCCTGAAGCAATGGTTTTATGATCTTTAGCGTAATGAACTTTACTACAGGTTCCTTGCGAGAGGTTTGCAGATCTTTCGATGTCTAGAAAACGATTGAGCTGCGATCTGCTGAAGGGCAAATATTGCATCCTCCTACGTGTCACGTAAAACCATCTATTAGTATATGAATACATAAACCATCCTCTGAAAATTGGAGACTTCGTGAATTTTCTTCAGATTTCCTTGTTTTTTGTTGTTGTGGAAACTAAATCATTCGCTTTACAATTTACGCTTTACGTGTCCTTTTTCAAGAGGACAGCATCATTTTGAATTTGGCGTCCTTCCTCTTTATTTGGACCCGTCCGCTTACACGAATTGAAAAATCGAACCGACGCCCTGTAGCCCCAACTCGGAGTCAGAATAAACGTTGACGTACCAAGAAACACCAATAACATGGCTAATTGTAGGAAAGGTATGTTTATCCACAAGCTGTTCCAGTTTAGATATACCTGGACCCATAAGAAACACTCGACAGCTGAGCGTAGGAGGAAAGCGTCGATAAAGACCACCTGATTGATTTTCCAGAACAAGGAGTAGGCTAGCCCCCATTTTACAAGCCAAAAGTTTATTCTGCCAAATGGATTGATCACCTCGATGCTTAAAATAGCAATAGAAAAGTAGTTACAAAACTTGTAGTAGGCAACATAGAAATAGCCTGCAAACGCTAAACAGTGGTGAACATGATCCAAGATGTCAAAATGTCCAGTGATCATGAGATCATTGGCTAGGGAGGCCAAGGCGTCAAACATGAAATAACCGGTTGAGACGTAAACTACGACGAAGCCAGTGGCTGTAACGGCGTTGACGACGTCTTGATTGCTAACCTAAGATAACGATAAAAAAGTTGAAAAAGTATAGAAATACAAATAAATCAATATCTAACCTTCATCAAAATAACAATTTGTGAAAAAAAAGAAATGGTAAAGATAATGTCGATAGCCGCTATGAAATTTATATTTCATCTTATGCACACTGATACGCGCGAGTTACCACATTGACCGTTAGCTAACTCCAACTGACGCAGGCATCAAATCCCCATCATTAACCACTATTATCACATGGCCAGATGGTGTCGACCAATCAGAAGCCTCCATTGCCCACAATAAGTGGTCTGTTATCACGCCATAACACACCACTTATTGACGTCATGACATAACAAAACCGTTGCATTTTATAGATGGGGGTATCTTTTTGATGAATCTTTTTCTTAACCTAGCTTGTTTAAAATATCTTAATTGTCTTAAAATTCCCCCAAATGTCCTGAGAATACATGAAGAATTCACGAAAAAAGGAAACAAATTCAATTCAAGTAAAATTCAAACGGGAGGACTAAAAACAATATTTTTCACACCCCCGCCGTCAAAGTGGAACCGGCCCAGATCAGGCGATCGTTCGCAGAACGCGTTCGAACGTCCGCCATAAGAGTACCACAGTTTTTCTTTGAGGAACTGTCAGACGCCGACTTAGAGTCAGTTTTCGGGTCATGGGAAGTTAGGGAAGACGCCCAGGAACATACTTCACCAGCAGTTGAGGGGCAAGGAAGCTGACGAGTGTGACCACAGGCGGTAGGCAAAGGTATTGTCGTTGAATAGCTGCTGAAGTTCCGATCGTGATGAAGTACTCGGCGCGGGGATCACCCGTGCCGAGCTTCCGAGCGAAACCCGAAGCGATGCCGAACAGGGTTCGGTGTTCGGCGAAGCCGAACAGTGTTCGGCGGAGCCGAACTCTGTCTGAGCGAGCCCCGTAGGGTATCCTTTTTTCAGACAACGTTTGCATTGTTGGTTGGATCTAACAACAGGGAGAACGTTAGAATAACGGAAAGCTTGTAAGAAAAAAATCGAACATAATAAGGCAAAACTCTAACTTTAATACCTCGTTTTAAACTTGGAAGTTAGTAGAAGGCTTTTATGCACTGCAAATACATTGTTTCATTTGCTCTAAAGCAAAGTTGAATTTAAATTTTTCATACAGAAATGTGAACTTAACAAAACTTTATTTGTCAAGAAATGAGCAATTCTTCGCTCCTGTGATGTCACGCTAGGCAGACCACATGCTACCGTGAGCAGTGGATCGTAAGTTGCAGAAAAGAATGGAGTTTGACGGTTTAGAATCATGTGTGTTAAAAATTTAAACACTTTAGATTGGCTGCGGAATGATTTCTACCAACACAGATGAACTTTCAAGCTAAATTTCTGGTGAGAGGTTGTGAACACTGATACTAGGCTATACGCTATCTAACTGTGCCCCCGGGATTTGAGTTGTGCTCCTTACTTTTGGGTGACGCCTACATCATTTTGATCACCCCTCACACACTAAGTATTTTAGTTTGAAGGCAATTCCTGAAGCAATGGTTTTATGATCTTTAGCGTAATGAACTTTACTACAGGTTCCTTGCGAGAGGTTTGCAGATCTTTCGATGTCTAGAAAACGATTGAGCTGCGATCTGCTGAAGGGCAAATATTGCATCCTCCTACGTGTCACGTAAAACCATCTATTAGTATATGAATACATAAACCATCCTCTGAAAATTGGAGACTTCGTGAATTTTCTTCAGATTTCCTTGTTTTTTGTTGTTGTGGAAACTAAATCATTCGCTTTACAATTTACGCTTTACGTGTCCTTTTTCAAGAGGACAGCATCATTTTGAATTTGGCGTCCTTCCTCTTTATTTGGACCCGTCCGCTTACACGAATTGAAAAATCGAACCGACGCCCTGTAGCCCCAACTCGGAGTCAGAATAAACGTTGACGTACCAAGAAACACCAATAACATGGCTAATTGTAGGAAAGGTATGTTTATCCACAAGCTGTTCCAGTTTAGATATACCTGGACCCATAAGAAACACTCGACAGCTGAGCGTAGGAGTATATGCAGTTTAAGAATGGGTCTAGTTGAAGCCATCTACCCCGCCCTCGGGACCATCGACTACAGACAACCGATGGTGAAACTCGTCTTCATCGGCGGTTCCTTTCTGTTTTTCTCCGCCGTGTTCCTAGTCGGCGCCCTGGGATCCAGCGGTCTGAAAAGTTATCAGAACTTATCGTCAAGAAACAAGGTACGTCTATCGAAAACCTCTTATATTAATAAATATATCAGCATGGCTGATAGTCCACATTGAGGACGACGGGGAAACCTAATGGGGGGGGGGGGGCATTTCAGAGTGAGCGACGCAAAGGATGACGGGAGAAACCGTCGTCGGGAGCATGTGAGCGAAAACATGTAATGCGGCGGGTTCCCAACATAAATACCGTACCCTATTGCCCGTGGTGTGACCAACAAGAAGCAGCGGGCACACAGAGTCCCCTCCCCACTCATCACATTGTATTTCCCGAAGTAGCAAATCATGACAGACAAAGAAATCGCCCATGAAACCTCCTACGTTTCTACCCAAGAGGACCCCAGACCGGTATGTTGACGTTTCTGAGGGGTTTTACCTGACGAAAATTAAAAATATTACTGGCAAAGTGATGTCGTCTTGTTCAAACCAAACGCCCCCCTCCCCATGGCCCAAGTCACGAACACGTAACTTCCCGAAACCGATGTGTTGGCATCGAAAGAATTACGGTCAAAATCGCCCAAATTCTTACAGGTTTGTACCTACATATGCTCGATATGTGTACGCTTCTGTGGGATTTTTTTCCGGCTTGAGTAATAATTATCCGGGGAAACTACAACTTGTGGCAAAGGGGAGGTAAACATGTACGATTCTTACCACACCTAGGCGTCTAACAACCTGTCAATTTATAACCGTGTGGGCTCGAAGACAAGTCACCGCTTGTTTACATTGGAATATGTGAAGATCATATGTACAATGGATTGATTTTACATGTATAGTATTAAATAAAGAATCTATGTATTATACAGACATTTTTCTCTCTTATATGGGTCAGTTTGGATAGGCTATGTGATAATAACGTTAATGACCCGCCTGTTCCTCGGTGTATATGGTGTCATAACGCCTGGTCATGTGCTATAACCACCGAATAAAACCACCGAGTGAGCGAAGTGCTTTGCTAATTTATTCGTCACGTAACAATACCACCTGATGATTGTTATCACAGCCTACATGTTGCTTTCCGAAATCCAATTACTTAAGTATAAAAACTTTTGGTCGAGGTAATACTTACGTGTGGCTTGGTTTGAAATTAAATGTAATGATTTGATAAAATTCTATCTATAGGTATACGTATATATCTATCAAGGCACTGCCAACGTTTATAAGGGACTGCGTAATGTTGTCTCATAATCCATGTTCCCAACACTTAAGGACTTTGTTTTCTTGATATCAGTCAACCTGGCATATCGTATAACATCACAACGGTCTCCATTACGTGACCTGCCGGTATAACCGTCCTTCGGCGTAACACACCAGCTTCGAGGGCACGCGGCGCGAGAGTAGTTGATTACATTACATCAAATGACCTGTCATAACACATAACTCATCACTAGGCGCATCTAGTTACAAGTGTTTCTTAAGGTATATTGGTGCCCCTGGTACTAAATTCCACCCAAAGATAGTTTTCAGGGAAATGTGTGAACACATAAGTCAAAACTTTGTAAGTGTGTTACTTTAAAGGCATGGCTATTTCTTGTTCTCTTTTTAGCTAATCAAGTGTGTATCAGTCGGTACGTCAACCAGCTTATTAGTAATTTTGTACATCATACAAAGTTTGGACAGTTTCATTCTATCTTCAAGTGATATCTACTGTAGATCTGTTTTCACTTTGGCGGCACTAGCATTCCTGTCGTAATTGTTCGAGCAAAATCTGGCTGTTGGTTATGCAACCTTTGAAGTTAATCTTCATGTTTTTAGTTCATATATGGATCCCATACTGTTGGCAGTGACGTGGCAGGTTCTTTCGGAATGCTGCACGAGGAACTGTCTACTTGTTAGAAAGTCCCCCTCTCACTGGGCTGCGGTACTGCGGCGGAAGCTCCACTGCACGAAATGGCCTCGTATCCCGGCGTATACAGGGATTCCTCCGGAAATATTCCATATCCCGGTGCGGATTTAGCGTATCCGATATAATTAACGGATACGCTAAATCCGCACCGGGATATGGAATATTTCCGGAGGAATCCCTGTACGTATACGCCGGGATACGAGGCCATTTCGTGCAGTGCTCATTACGGCACCGTCGCGAATTTTTCACCAATTTTCATATGCACTCTCACTTACGTGCGGCACATATTTACGTTTAAAGCCCAGATGAGCAATTTATTTATATAAACATTATTGCTCGACAACCGTACACTGTACAATGTAGGGCAGTAAATCAACAATACTACAAGTCTAATCTACCCTACAATTATAAGTAAAGCCCCTGTCACATTTTTGAGTACATAAAAGTCCGCATGAGTTGCGTATCAACATGTTTCTGGTTTAGGTTAAGTTTGCAGTCGAAGAAGTGATTTCCTAGGTAGGTGACCTAGTTGGTTAATGTTGATACTTTTGTAAATCTGACTCCAGTTCGGTCATTAATTTGACTGCCACAGTCAGATCGTGTGAGGTTTCCAACGTAAACCATTCACCATCACAATGCAAAAGCATTAACGTGCATCAAAAATAGTTTTGAAGTGATGGACAGAATCACTCAAAAACATAGCCCAATCCATCTTGATGGAATTGTACCAATCCTTGAGAATTTTCATCGCCGTGACAGTCGACCCAATTTCTTTGAATGATGTTTATTGTAAACATATGGGCTACGTACAGGTCACAAAAGTAGTGTATAGTTAACAGTCACATGTACACATTGTCAAGCAAGCACAAGAACAATAATCTAAGAAAATTCGATTCTCGCTTCTTTGAGACGGTGACCGTGTTAGCATCAGATGTGTTTTATGATCAAAGGTTTTTCTAGCTTCATTATCTTCGCCGATTACGATAGTACTCGGGGAAGATTACATGTTTTTGGTTGAGCCAGCTGTTGGTGGGTCTGTATGTAAGTCAAGAGCATAACTCAATAAACCTTTGATGAATCTTTATGATTTTTAGTAGGTGTGTAGTGGTTATACAAAGGACGGTCAACTTTGAAAATGGTTCAAGTTGCGTTTTCCACCAGTACTGCAGCGGACTTTTAACTTTTTTGTATTTGTTTGTAGGCAAAAAAAGTGACGGAAACATTGATGGATCTTCATGATTTTTTGTAGGTGTGTAGATGTTCTATCGGATACTGAAAGTACTGCAGCGGAGCTTCAAAATTTTGGAGCATATTTTCTGAAAGTGCTATGGTCATGATTTTTATGTGGTAGGTAGTTCATGCCACAGGAAGTGAATTGTGTAAGTTAGGCCCCCCTAGCGTCTTGATTGGAACTACAGTGGGTGTTTTTGTTTTGACCTTCGGACATGAATAACTTGAGAAGGGGTCGACAGATCGTCGTGAATTTGGCATGTAGAGAGCTCAGATGGAGCTTTACACAATTAATGACTTATTATGCAAATCAGGTGCTAATCTGCATAATTAGTAAGGATAGTTTTTAGTTCCACTAAATTTCTGATTAGACATGTGACAGTGTTCCCGAAACAGGTCAACAGAGGGCCTTTCCTGAAAGTATAAATAAACAGATGGGGCACATAACTAAACAGATAGGGCAGTGTCACTACACTCCACGCAGATGTGTGGGTCCGGTTGGTTTTAAACGTGTCCAGTTTAGGCATTTTTGTCCAACACACGGTTGGAGACATAACGAAAAGGGGACAAAATAGAAAGCCTGACAGAAACATCTAGAAACACGTCAAGAACCAGTCGGACCCACGGCCACTCCTCTGCTCAGAGAGCACAATGCACCAAAACTGCAAAACTGCTAGGTATTACCTAGTACCGTATGGAAAACACATATCATGTACAATGTCTTTCAAAATGTGTATGATATGGAATAAAGATTTATTCTATTCATATATATTGACTGCACCATTTAATCATAACTTTCAATACTTTTGATGACCAGTTATAACATATATCAGGACACTAGACACACATACTAGTCCTGTACCACCAAATAATTTCTATCCCTTTCAAGACTGGACTTATCCCCCCCATCATAACTTCCAAACGGTATGGTGTATGATCAAATTTGCATGGGGTGATAGCATGTAAATATCAATCACTCTCCACAATAAGGCTTGATTATTTGGTCAAGATAATGTGTTCGTGGAACTCTTGTTAAGAATATGAAATTGTATTACTAAGGCGTAAAAAGTAGGGAAACATAGACTGTATCAGTCAATAAAGTTCTCTGTGGTAAAATCTATGTAACATATTCTACTAAAAATGGTGAACATCTTCTATTCTACCTAGATTACAGAATCGACATATTCGTTGTTCCATGGGAGTGCGGTTGATATTTTAACGTTATAATAACCACTTGCTTCTGCCCAAACCTACCAAAATGATGATTTCTTTAAGTAAGAAGGATTTGGATCTTTCAAATTCTACAAATCTTGCATACAATCTATATACCATCATGAATACAACAACAATATGCACCGTATTTCTACGATTATTTCATCAACCCACATTGCCAATATACATGTATGGTCCTCAAACACAAATTTTCAAACAAGTCAAACAACTGAATATAGCCTATACACCAATTAGATTTTTTGAGAAGACAATAATCTTGGATCGATCCTGAAGAATGATTCACAAATCTATACAACAATATTAGTAAAGATTCATATATAATGCATAATAGTAAAATCTACGCGATAAGGTGCTAATATTGTTACAATTAGTATAATCTAAAGCTCTTTGATAGACTATACAAAACACCCATCTTAAGATTATGTATAATAAATCCACCTAAACATGATCGTATAACCTTCTGAATGCTAGGGTATCGTTTTTTATCACACAACGTTTGTACTGTTGGTCGGATCAAACAACAGGGAGAAGGTTAGAATAACGGAACGCTTGCAAGAAATATTCTAACATAACAAGGAAAAACATTGGCTTTAATACCTCGTTTACAGCTTGGAGGTTAGTAGAAGGCTTTTATGCACTGCAAATACACCGTATTATTTGCGTTAAAGCAAAATTGAATTGAACTTTTCCATACAGAAAAGTGAACTTAGCAAAACTTTCTTTGTCAAGGAATGAGCGATTCTCCGCTCTTGAGATGTCACGCTGGACAGAACACATGACATCGTGAGCAGTGGATCATAAGTTGCAGAAAAGACCTCACAAGAACTGGAGTTGGACAGTTTAAAAAGTTTTTGAGTTGAAAACTACACTTTAGCTTGGCTGGGGAATGATTTTTACCGTTACAGATGAACTTTCAAGCTAACTTTCTGGTGAAATTTTGTGGACACTGATACTAGTTATATGCTAAAAACTGTGCCCCCGAGATTGAGTTGTGCACCTTACTTTTGGATGGGGCCTGCATCATTTTGATCATTTCTCGCACAGTACTAAGTACTTTAGTTTGAAGGCAATTCATGAAGCAAAGGTTTTAAGATCTTTTACGTAATGAACTTTACTACAGATTCCTTGCGAGAGTGTTGCAGATCTTTTGATGTCTAGAAAACGATTGAGCTGCGATCTACTGAAATGCAAATAGCTGCATCCTCCTGCATGATGGTGTCCCTATCATGTCACGTAAAACCATCTATTAGTATATGAATAGTGACATAAACCATCCTTTTGTCTTTTTTTTCAGATTTTTTCGTTGTTTCGTTTGTGAAGACTGAATTATTCGTTTTACGTTTCCTTTTTCAAGAGGACAGCATCATTTTGAATTTGGCTTCCTTCCTCTTTACTTGGACCCGTCCGCTTACACGAATTGAAAAATCGAACTGACGCTATGTAGGCCCAACTCGGAGTGAGAAAAAAAGTCGACGTACCAAGAAACACCAAGTACATGGCTAATTGTAGAAAAGGTATGTTTACCCACAAGCTATTCCAATGTATATATACCTGGACCCATAAGAAACACTCTGCAACAGAGCGTAGGAGATGGGCGTGGATACGAACAACCTGATTGATTTTCCAGATCAATGAGTCGGCTAGCCCGCATTTTACGAGCCAAAAGCTGATCATGCCAAATGGAGCGATCACCTCGATGCTTGAACTAGCAAGAGAAAAGTAGTTACAAAACTCGTAGTAGGCAACATAAAAATAGCCTGCAAACGCTAAAAAGTGGTGGACATTCTGCAAAATGTCAAAATGTCCTGTGATCATGAGATCATTGGCAAGGGTGGCCAAGGCGTCAAACATGAAATAACCGGTTGAGACGTAAACTACGACGAAGCCAGTCGGTGTAATGACGTGGACGATGTCTTGGTTACTAACCTGGGATAAGATTTTAAAAAGTTGAATAAGTATAAGAATACAAACAAATCAATAACTGACTTTCACTCAAATAGCAGTTTATTAAAGAATGAAATGGTATAGATAATGTAGATAGCCGCTATGTGGCCAACTATGAAACTTATATTTCATCTTATGCACACTGAAAAACGCACGAACATACACACATAAGGACACGGAGTTATCACATTGACCGTTAGCTAACTCCAAATGACGCAAGCATCAAATCCCCATCATTAAAGGCACCCAGAGCATTTTATGAGGCCCCGCCCACCTACGTCAAAACGTAGAAATGCAAAATTAAAACATACAAATGCAGTTATTTGACGGACAAGCAGTCACTCTCTCATTGGTCGAACCGGCAATTGTGATGGACAGTCAGGATCAGTCTATTGGGGCTTGGATTTTCCATCAGTTCTCACCACACAACGACATCGTATCTTTGCTCATTTAATGTCGATATGTAATGGTATATTGTTATTGAAACTTACTATGTGTAAGAATGACTAGAAATTGGAGTTATTTATTCAAGTTTCAAGCCTCATAAAATGCTCTGGATGCCTTTAACCACTATTATCTTACTGCGGATTCTTATCAGTTATATAAATGATACATTTTTTTGTATAATTGACATTTGCTAATGCTTTTCTCTTTATCAGTTACAAATGTTATATCTTGGGAAAGCCTATCTTGGAGCGCAGTGGAATCACTCATAAGATTATCTTGCAAAATAGGTCCTAAAGTGGATTTACCCACATGCCAAATAACACACAGATCCATTCTCAGCTTCTTTACTTATAGAGTTATAACAAGATTAATTCTCCAAAGGATGCATTCGTGAAATATTTGAACTATTTCTAAAGCAATAATAATACTGTAAGATCTGACTCTGCTGAAATGTGGCGTCTCTCACCTCGTCCCACCAGATGGCCCAGATTCCCACAACTGTTCCGAACGCTCCGAACAGACATTTGGGAAATCCAAGGTTCCAGATCACCTGAAGCACATATCAGTAAAATATTAATCATCATTTCTTGATTTCCTTTTTTTTTTCAAGTCTTAATGTGCAGCAAGCATTGGAGAAGGAAGCAGGTTAAGTGGGAATGGAGCATAGACGGCATCGATTCTAGAAATAAGGAGGTTCACGATTCTAGGTACGCAGGCGCAGCAAAATACGTCAAAGGTGAAGGTCATGGTCTCGATATTCATAACATTGTCCCGCTTTGTTGATGTCTCAGTGGCCTACATTTTTGATCTGCGGTTAGGGAGATAAAAGGCTCCGGCTCCGGCTCCGCCTTCCAAACCGTGCCCTGGACACAGTGGATAAAACACACAGCTCCTACCGACTCATAATGGCCCTTTGTTCCTATCTTTTTCGACTTTGACATACCAACACATCTGGCTAAGCATGCGTACTAAGAAGCGTGATCCTCTTTTAAATCAAACGTTTCTGTGCACCCCTGGTGTTATTCATCTTAATAACCCAACTTTAATCTTTAAAAGTACAGTTAATTGACAAAATGGCGATCGTGACAAGATTTCCTTGCTCAATGTGGTCTATTAAACATGCTGACATGTTCTTGATATTAGAGGTCTCGATAGACAAACCTTGCTTCTTGACGATAAGTTCTGATAACTTTTCAGACCGCTGGATCCCAGGGCGCCGACTAGGAACACGGCGGAGAAAAACAGAAAGGAACCGCCGATGAAGACGAGTTTGACCATCGGTTGTCTGTAGTCGATGGTCCCGAGGGAGGGGTGGATGGCTTCGACTAGACCCATGCTGAAACTGCATTTATCTAACGCACGCTTTAATTCTGACTATAATATGAGTATTTGCAAAAAAAAGTAAAATACGCTGAATCTATGAATTTTTTTGTTCAGCGTTCTTGTTGAGCAATTTTTATAATCTTGATTCAAACAACATACTGCGTTTCCTTAATCCTCATGAGAAAAACCTGCTAATGAAACATTATCATCTTCTAATTCATTTGTACAAACCTATCTTATTTTGAGCACGTCCATATTGGCTAAGCCTTCAACAGATTTGTACTAGCATTGGCTTAGACTACAATTGAAATATAACATCGGAAAGTCTCTTCGTCTTTATTTATAATCTCATTTCAAGAGTGTGGAGACAGGCGGTGTGTGTAGTCATGATCATTTCAACAAAGAAACAACACTTGAGGAGTTAGTTTTCTCATCAATACCTAACAGCTTTTAAGACATTGTCAAAAGGAATTTGAAAAAAAGTCCAATACCCTGAAATCTAAAAGAGACTTCCGCGTTCGTCCAAAGAAAAAAGGTGACCAAAATAAAACGTATACATCTCCCTGAGTTGGCTATTAACATCTTTTTTCCCACACTTTGCCACATTTACGAATTTGGGATCTAGGGCGCTTTGGTGACATCACTACGACCTAATTTGGACTGATGTTGCCATTGTGTAATTATTTTAACAAGGAAAGCAATAAACAATACATGCCAACCACTCGAGGCGTTGTTTTTATCATCAATCTCTAAACGTTTTAAATAGCAAAAACTTGCTTAAAATAATTTACTTAAAATCACAGGACAAATTCCGAAAACCCTGACATCCAAACAAAACTTCAGCGTTCGTCCAAACAAAAAGGTGACGAAATCTAAAACCACTACGTATACATCCCCTGTCGCGAGTTGACTGTTTCTATTTTTTCCCACGCACACACTTTGTCGTTTTACCACCCTCCCCATTTTCGCATCAAAGCGGGTACCTCACATGCGGCTGCCGCACTTTGACAACCTCACTACGTTTAAATTGGACTTATAATTATATAATAATGATTATATCATGCAAAATGTACAAAATATCTTTACTCCGAACAATCTACCATCTCTAAACAGATCACCCCTCCCACCTTTGCATGTTTGCTTGAAAACCACACTCCAATCTTGCCTTGCAAAATTGTAAAACATTTTCGTTTTCATGTAAAATTCAACCTATAGGTCCTACAAGTTTCCTATAGATCGAAATACATCTAAATCGACTGAACAATTTTTCAAGAAAAATAGAATCACATGTTTCTGTCGTCCTAGTTTGGACAAATTTGAGCTCCTTTAAGACTCATGCTGTCCAAGACATTTACACAATCAAACTCATGGAAGGTTTTTTTTTCTCTGTTGATAAATATTGATATGGCACATATAAATATACGCCAGGGGTCAAAACGGACCCCAATACGGGTCGGATTAGGATTAGGTAACTATCAACTACAAAGACTTGCACTTACCGCGTTTTGGTTATCCGTAGATTCTGTTGTCGACGTGGCGGCTTGGCTTTCTTTAACAAGTGCTTTGCTAATTCATTCGTCGAGTGACCACAGCACCTCATGATTGTTATCAAAGCCTGCATGTTGCTTTTCGAAATCCAATTACTTAAGCATATTACACTTTTGTTCAAGGTAATACATACGTCTGGCTTGGTTTGAAATTAAATGTAATGTTTTGATACATTCTATCTATAGGTATACGTATATTTCTATCAAGTCACTGCCAACGTTTATAAGGGACTGCGTAATGTTGTTTCATTATCCATGTTCCCAACACTTAAGGACTTTGTTTTCTTGATATCAATCAATCTGGCATATCGTATAACATCATAACGGTCTCCATTACGTGATCTGCCGGTATAACCGTCCTTCGGCGTAACACACCAGCTTCACAGGCACGCGGCGCGAGAGTAGTTGGTTACATTACATCAAACGACCTGTCATAACACATAACTCACTAGGCACATCTAGTTACAAGCGTATCTTAAAGCTGTTTTGGTGCCCCTGGTATTAAATTCCATCCAAAGATAGTTCCAAGGAACTTTTTAAACACATCAAAACATGTTCGAGCAAAATCTGGCTGTTTGGTTTTGCAACCTTTCAAGTTAATCTTCATGTTTAAGTTCATATACGGATCCCATACTGTTCGCAGTGACGTGGTAGGTTATTCTGGAATGCTGCACGAGGAACTGTCTACTTGTTAGAAAGTCCCCCTCTCACTGGGCTGCGGTACTGCGGCGGAAGCTCATTACGGCACCGTCGCGACTTTTTCACCAATGTCCATATGCACTCTCACTGACGTGCGGCGCATATTTATGTTTAAAGCCCAGATGAGCAATCTATTTATATAGACATTATTGCTCGACAACCGCACATTGTACAATGTAGGGCAGTAAATCAACAATACTACAAGTCTAATCCATCCTACAATCATAAGTAAAGCCCCTGTCACATTTTTGAGTATATAAAAGTCCGCATGAGTTGCGTATCAACATGTTTCTGGTTTAGGTAAGTTTGCAGTCGAAGAAGTGATTTCCTAGGTAGTTGACCTAGTTGGTTAATGTTGATACTTTTGTAAATCTGACTCCAGTTCGGTCATTAATTTGACTGCCACAGTCAGATCGTGTGAGGTTTCCAACGTAAACCATTCACCATTACTATGCAAAAGCATTAACGTGCATCAAAAAAAGTTTTGAAGTGATGGACAGATTCACTCAAAAACATAGTCCAATCCATCTTGATGGAATTGTACCAATCCTTGAGAATTTTCATCGCCGTGACCTTAACATTCGACCCTATTTCATTGAATGATATTTATTGTAAACATATGGGCTACGTACAGGTCACAAAAGTAGTGTATAGTTAACAGTCACATGTACACATTGTCAAGCAAGCACAAGAACAATAATCTAAGAAAATTCGACTTCTCTCTTCTTTGAGACGGTGACCGTGTTAGCATCAGATGTGTTTTATGATCAAAGGTTTTTCCAGCCTCATTAAGAAAATGAAATTGTATTACTAAGCCGTAAAAAGTGGGGAAACATAGACTGTATCAGTTATAAAGTTCTCTGTGGTTTAATCTATATAACATATTCTACTACAAAATGGTGTTCATCTTCTGCTCTATCTAGATTACAGAATCGACATATTCGTTGTTCCATGGGAGTGTGGTTAATATGATAACGTTATAATAACCACTTGCTTCTGCTCAAACCTACAAAAATGATGATTTCTTTAAGAAAGAAGGATTTGTATCTTAAAATTCTATAAATTGTTCTTCAACTCATAACATATTTACCATCATGAATACTCAAACAACAGCAATATGCACCATATCCCCACCGTATGTCATCAACCCACATTGCCAATATACATGTATGGTCCTCAAACACACATTTTCAAACAATTGAAATAAGTAAATATAGCCATACACCAATTAGATTTTTTGAGAAGACAGTAATCTTGAATCGATCCTGAACAATGATTCACTAATCTATATAAAGATATGAGTAAAGATTCATATAATGCATATTAGTCAAATCTAAGCGATAAGGTGCTAATATTGTTACAATTAGTATAATCTAAAGCTCTTTGATAGACCACACAAAACACCCATTTTAAGATTATGTATGATAAATCCACCTAAACATAATCGTATAACCTTCTTCATGCTAGGGTATCCTTTTTTTCACACAACGTTGATACTGTTGGTTGGATCAAACAACAGGGAGAACGTTAACATAACGGAATGCTGGCAAGAAATATTCTAACATGATAAGGTAAAATACTGACTTAAGTACCTCGTTTTTAGCTTGGAAGTTAGTAGAAGGCTTTTATGCACTGCAAATACACCGTTTATTTGCTCTAAAGCAAAGTTGAATTGAATTTTTCCATAAAGAAATGAAAACTTAACAAAACTTTCTTTGTCAAGAAATGAGCAATTCTCCGCTCTTGTGATGTCACGCTAGGCAGAACACACGACACCGGTACCGTGGGCAGTGGATCATAAGTTGCAGAAAAGAATGGAGTTTGACAGTTTAGAATTATGTGTGTTAAAAATTACACTTTAGATTGGCTGCGGAATGATTTCTACCAACACAGATGAACTTTCAAGCTAACTTTCTGGTGAAATGTTGTGAACACTGATACTAGGCTATACGATATCTTACTGTGCCCCCGGGATTTGAGTTGTGCTCCTTACTTTTGGGTGAGGCCTACATCATTTTGATAATCTCTTGCACGCTAAATATTTTAGTTTGAAGGCAATTCAGAAAGCAATCGTTTTATCATCTTTAACGTAATGAACTTAACTACAGGTTCCTTGCGAGAGGTCTGCAGATCTTTTGATATCAAGATAACGATTGAGCTGCGATCTACTGAAATGCAAATAGCTGCATCCTCCTACGTGTCACGTAAAACTATCTATCAGTATATGAATACATAAACCATCCTCTGAAAATTTTCTTCAGATTTCCTTGTTTTTGTTGTTGTGGAAACTGAATTATTCGCTTTACAATTTACGCTTTATGTGTCCTTTTTCAAGAGGACAGCATCATTTTGAATTTGGCGTCCTTCCTCTTTATTTGGACCCGTCCGCTTACACGAATTGAAAAATCGAACTGACGCCCTGTAGCCCCAACTCGGAGTCAGAATAAACGTTGACGTACCAAGAAACAACAAGAACATGGCTAATTGTAGGAAAGGTATGTTTACCCACAAGCTGTTCAAGTTTAGATATACCTGGACCCATAAGAAACACTCGACAGCTGAGCGTAGGTGGAAAGCGTGGATAAAGACCACCTGATTGATTTTCCAGAACAAGGAGTCGGCTAGCCCGTATTTTACAAGCCAAAAGTTTATTCTGCCAAATGGATTGATCACCTCGATGCTTAAAATAGCAATAGAAAAGTAGTTACAAAACTCGTAGTAGGCAACATAGAAATAGCCTGCAAACGCTAAACAGTGGTGAACATGATCCAAAATGTCAAAATGTCCAGTGATCATGAGATCATTGGCTAGGGAGGCCAAGGCGTCAAACATGAAATAGCCGGTTGAGACGTAAACTACGACGAAGCCAGTGGCTGTAACGGCGTTGACGACGTCTTGATGGCTAACCTAAGATAACGATAAAAAAGTTGAAAAAGTATAGAAATACAAATAAATCAATATCTAACCTTCATCAAAATAACAATTTATGAAAAAAAAACAAATGGTAAAGATAATGTCGATAGCCGCTATGAAATTTATATTTCATCTTATGCACACTGAAACGCGCAGGAACACACACACATAAAGACACAGAGTTACCACATTGACCGTTAGCTAACTCCAACTGACGCAGGCATCAAATCCCCATCATTAACCACTATTATTATACAGCAGATCCTCACCAGTTATGCAAATTAGACATTCTTTTTGCATAATTGATATTTTCCAATCCTTTTCTCTTTATCAGTTACATATGTTATATCTTGGGAAAGCCTATCTTAAAACGCAGTGGAATCACTCGTAAGATTATTTTGCAAAGTAGGTCCTAAAGTGCATTTACACACATACCAAATAATAAACAGATCCATTCTCAGCTTCTTTACTTATAGAGTTATTACAAGATCAATTCTCCAAAGGATGCATTCGTGCAATATTTGAAGTATTTCTAAAACAATAATAATACTGTTAGATATGCCTCTGCTCATATGTGGCGTCTCTCACCTCGTCCCACCAGATGGCCCAGAGTCCCACCACTGTACCGAACACTCCAAACAGGGCACGGGTAAATCCCAGATTCCAGATCACCTGAAGCAAAAATTAATTTCCAACTGTTTCTCAAGTCTTAATGTGAAGCAAGTATGGAGAATGGAGCAGTTTAAGTGGAAATGGGCATTGACGGCATCGGTTACAGGAATAAGGAGGTTCACGACTGTAGGTACGCATGCGCAGTAAAATGCGTCGGGCACAAGACGTCAAAGGTGAAGGCCATTGTTTCGATATGCATTACAATGACCCGTTTTGTTTATGTCTCAGTGTCCTACAACTTTGTTGAGGTTAAGGAGATTAAAGAAGACGATAGGAGAGGGTTGGGCTCTGCCTTCCAATACCGTGCCATACGACACATAGCAACCCACTGCCGCTACGGCCTCAGAATGACCACTCGATTTTCAACTATAACATAATACAAATTTGGCTACACTTACACTTACGTACTCAGAATCGTGAGCGTCTTATAATTGTTTCTGTGCACCCCTGGCGTTAGTCATCTGAATGACTCATTGACGAATAACGGTGCAACTTTAATCTTTACAAGTACTGTTAATTGACAAAATGGCGGTAGTGACAATATTTCCTTGCTCAATGTGGTCTATTAACCATGCTGATATGTTCTTTGATATTTGAGGTTTTCGATGAACGAACCTTGTTTCTTGACGATAAGTTCTGATAACTTTTCAGACCGTAGGATCCCAGGGCGCCGACTAGGAACACGGCGGAGAAAAATAGAAAGGAACCGCCGATGAAGACGAGTTTGACCATCGGTTGTCTGTAGTCGATGGTCCCGAGGGCGGGGTGGATGGCTTCAACTAGACCCATTCTTAAACTGCGTATACATAACGCAAGGTTTAATTCTCACTATAATATAGATATTTGCAAAAAAAGTAAAAAGACGCTGAATCTATAAAATGTCAATTTCTTTGTTCAGCGTTGTTGTTGAGCAATTTTTAAAATCTTGATTCAAACAACATACTGTTCTGCTATTATCTTCATGACAAGAACCTGCCTATGAAACGAATCATTGTCATATTCTAATTTATTTCGAAAAAAAACTTATCCTTTTTTGAGCATGTCCACATTGGCTAAGCCTTCACCAGATTTGAGCTAGCATTCTCATTTCAAGAGTGTGAGCGGGGGGCGGTGTGTGTAGTAATTTCTACAAAGAAACAACATTCGATGTGTTAGTTTCTCATCAATCTCTAATCGTTCTCTTCTCCGCAAGCTCCGAAGAGAACTAAGTTTCCCGTCTATTTCACAGACAACATACACACAATTAGGGCAGTGAGCTCACCGTCTCAGTTCGTAGGGGGAGAACGAAGGGTCAAAGGGCAACAGGGGAGGAATCATTAGGGTCAGGATAGGGGTCGTGTGATTTGTCTGCTCAGCCGACGGGAAACGTAACTTTTCAAAAAATTGCCAAAGGGAAATTGAAAAATCTTTAAAATCCTAGGAATATCATGAAAATCACAAGACAATTCCAAAACCCTGACATCCACTGACAACAACTTTCGCGTTCGTCCAAAGAAAAAGGTGACGAAAACAATCGTATACATCTCCCTGGGTTGGCTGTTTACATTTTTCCCGCTCTCACACACTTTGTTTTTTTTACCACATTTACGCAATAGGGAGCGATGGCACTTTGGCACTAAATCGGACTTATATTGCCATTGACTTATATAATGATTATACCATGCAAACTTTACAAGTATGACTAAAAATACTATTCTTTACACAGAACAATCTACCACATAAACAGACCTTTGCATGTTTGCTTTAAAACCACACTCTAATCTTGCCCTGGACAGTTGTAAAACATTTTCCGTTTTCATGTAGAATTTAGCCAGTGTATATCTTCTATACAATGTAGATATACGTCAGGGCTCAATACGGACCCACATACGGGTAGGAATAAGTGACTATCAACTACAAAGACTTGCACTTACCGCGTTTTAATGATCCGAAGATTCTGTTGTCGACGTGGCGTCTTGGCTTTCCTCAACAAGTGTTTGGTCAATTCATTCGTCACGTGATAACACCACCTGATGATTGTTATCACAGCCTACATGTTGCTTTCCGAAATCCAATTACTTAATAAGTAAATGTATAATACAATTTTGGTCGAGGTAATACTTACGCGTGGCTTGGTTTGAAATTGAATGTAATGGTTTGATAAAATTCTATCTATAGGTATACGTATATTTCTGTCAAGGCACTGCCAACGTTTATAAGAGACTGCGTACTGTTGTTTCATAATCCATGTTCCCAACACTTAACAGAATCCAAAATAATAAGGGAAAATCCATTTTATTCCCTTTTTGACGTCTTGAATTCTGAATTCTGAAGACGACAACGTGTTGAAAATAAAGATGTTATGGATTAAATAACAAAAATGACAGACATTAGAAATCTAGAAAATACGAGCTTAGTGTCTAACATTGTTGCTTCTTTGTCGGCACGAGCGGACTCCCCTCTCTAAGGTAGACAAAATGGGCGTCCGGCCAGTGCCGGTACGAGGGGAACCCCCTCTTTCTGGCAGACAAAATGGGCATTCAGTGCCGGCGCGAGGGGACTCCCGTCTCTCTGGCGGAAAAGATGGGCGTCCGGCCAGTGCCGGGACGAGGGGAACCCCCTCTTTCTGGCAGACAAAATGGGCATTCAGTGCCGGCGCGAGGGGACTCCCGTCTCTCTGGCGGACAAGATGGGCGTCCGGCCAGTGCCGGGACGAGGGGAACCCCCTCTTTCTGGGAGACAAAATGGGCATTCAGTGCCGGCGCGAGGGGACTCCCGTCTCTCTGGCGGACAAGATGGGCGTCCGGCCAGTGCCGGGACGAGGGGAACCCCCTCTTTCTGGGAGACAAAATGGGCATTCAGTGCCGGTACGAGGGGACTCCCGTCTCTCTGGCGGACAAGATGGGCGTCCGGCCAGTGCCGGGACGAGGGGACCCCCCTCTTTCTGGGAGACAAAATGGGCATTCAGTGCCGGTACGAGGGGACTCCTTTCTCTCTGTCAGACCGGCAAGATGGGCGTCCAATGACGGCACGAGGGGACTCCCCTCTCTCTGGCGGACAAGACTGGCGTCCAATGCTGGACCCGACATGAAGTCACCCTTCATTAAAGTACAAGGTAAAGTACATTTGTCAGCTTTTAGTTACATCACACACTCACAAACAAATGAAACGAATGTTTTTACGTATTTATTAGTTAACATACAACAAAGTCCGCTGCATTACACTTCAGCATCTTTTAACTGGGCAATATAGCTTTAACGGCAATTACTGAAATCAACGTCTCTGAAAACTAAGAATGACTTTATAATTGCAGACTGTGACAACTCAACAATCTTAAGTGTTTAGAAAACGTCGCATCTGTTTAATCTGTAAACGAAACCTGAACACTTTGAGCAAGCAGATAACCAACTACCTCTGTGACAAAGTGTACAATGAATTAATAGCTTGAAGGAAGCCAAAATATTTTCAGAAACGCTGTTATTTTTTTCTGATTGTAGCCAAACAGTGTTCAATACAGAGATATCTTACTTTCACTGCTAGCATATTCAGCTATACCACATGTTTTTAGAATATCATAACTGTAAAAGGAAAGCCACGATTGCTTTACGGCAACAATTGAACGCTAAAATTAGTCATCTCAAATTAAGACTTTATCATACAATGCAGATCGATATAATGTCAAATATAACGACACACGCAGATATACATAATGTATCTAAATGTTAATAAGACCTAAGAGGCTAAGACGTGATCTGTACTGGTCACCATACAAGTATTCTCAAGCACAATATCAATAATAAACTTGACAAACATGTGGTCGTAACTACAGATGTGCTCAAGCGGGTCACACTATGATATCAGAAAGGATACTTCATATATGCGGCCTGTCCATCATAATAAGAATGAATTCAGGAGCTGTCTGCGTAAAGTCCTTTTGGTCGTCCTTTGTCCTGTAAAATTTGCTCCCGATACCGCGATCTGTAAATAAAATTAGGACTACGTTTATTGACAGTTCGATATTCGAGGCCGGATAAACAAACACAACATTGTACGTGCCCTGTTTCAAAAAAGCAAGCAAACAAACAAACAAGCACCTGTTGTGCCCTCCCTTTCATGTTCAGTAATCAGTACTCAAATGAACAAATAAACAGATACAGTTACGTTATCAAACTTCGAAACAACTTTGTTGTACATGAAAATAACGGAACAAACGTACTGCCTGCCGCATGTTAGTGAAAGAAGCTAACCCATTTTGAACTGCTACCAACTTTACTGTTTTCAGTCTGATATTCCTACATTCTTCGTGTGGACAAGTTGGGCATCATACTTGGCCGAACAGTGCCTACTGACTTACATGTAAACGCTATCCTTATCTCCAAAGACTAGCCCAGTATAATTGCTTATGTGTGTTTCTGACAGTGAAACTTTTACATTATTCTCCATCTACAAAATGTGTCTGCCCCCTTTCCCCGTGCGATACAGTTTCGCAGCACGGGGATTTCTACAGCCAATGACCCCAAATTTAGCTTCGACGCGGGAATGTCTAGGCGAACCTTCTATCAAAGAATGCCGCTTTTCTAGGGCCTTGGGTGGTCGTCTTGGGTTGGTTTGACTGTACTTTAGATTTTGACCGCATCGGAATATGCAGTATTGCAGCGTGGGCTATTACACAGTTGTCAAGTGCACAGTTGTCAATTGCACCGAATCTCCGAATCCCAAACAAAACGTTTCATTTTCACACTACTGTTAGTGCGATCGTTTCTTTTGCACTGCACATCATCGTCACGCTCGGCTAAGTGCATCGAGATTTAACAAACATTGTTAGAAATAGAACCAGTCAATGTTTGCCATTGTTTCTCTGTCGGAAAGGTCACATGCGATCAACGAAACGTTGGATGCAAAACTCTTTGGTTGTGGATAAAGAACTTGTTCGTCATTCTCTTGCCACCCTGATGAAATTATACACGAATGTCAGGATCTCCAGACTAGTAGCTAACTGATCCTAACTGTTTCACCGGATTTTGTAGACGTTTTGGCCGAAATATCGTCACTCCAGAACGTCAACACTGACTTAAAAGTGTGCCAAATTTCTCCTAGCTTCTGTAAATTACTGCGACCTTTCACCGCCTACAATAATGAACCTTAATCTATCGTCAAACATGCTCCGCCAAGCGCTCATGAGGTCTCCTAAATGCTGACAGAATGACACAGACAATAAAATACTCGGAGATCCTGCGTGCTCTGCTTGGAGATTACATCATTACACTTTTTCCGGGGCTAATCACTTTCCCGGGCTAATCCCCTACGCGGCGGGGGAGTTGCTTCAACCTCCTTGGTTACCGATACTCGTATCGCACGAGTACCATGAGTACTTCATTACTTTATAATACGTTATATATTCGGTCAAGTCTAAAGATGGTGGGCACCGATGTGTAAACGTCAAACGTCTTTTTACACTCTTAGATAAACATATTTGCGGTGAAGAAGAAAATTGCTGACCCCAACTATCGTATGCTCTGGTACCTAGAGAAGGGTCATGCTGGTAATATGAGAACACAACAATGTTTTCTGTTCTCTCGAAGTAGAGGGCTTGAAGCCTTCGGCTAGCATGAAAAAGCCCTACAAAAACGCTTAAAAGACGTCAAGGAAACAAAGAAGACAGAACTAAAAAGACAGAAGCGGTTTAAAACGGAACAGTAGCCTGAATACAGCGGTTTCAAATATGATTTACCATGGTGACCTTTAACCCCTCCTACCATACACCACATGAAATAGTAGTGAACAAGACTCCTCGACAAACTGATCATGATCCAGTTAGCTTGACACATGGATAGGACAACGTGCATATCATTGTTTCTGCAAAAACCCTTACTGCAACAGTCTATGAAAGATTGCCATCATCACTCCTGTAGTGTAGTCTAGATTTATAACAGACGACATGGCAACAGTCTAAGGAAAATGCTACACCGTTTTGGTTCTAGACACCATCCCCGGCCTATAAATGATCCCCAATCCCCTATAAATGATCCCCTATCCCAAATGATCGGAAAAGGACTTGTAAACATGTGCGCACTACTCGATAAAGAACATTCTTGGCCCCCTGTCGACGCCAGGACATTCCGAACGGCGTTAACGTTTACAAGATAACAATGACATCCTTTCTTGAGAGCCCTCGAAGCAACTATTATGCTACTATAAGACTTTCAAGAGCCGGCGCAAATAGCACCAAATAGCAACACTTTTAGTTTTATGTGCAGACGAGCATCCCCCCTCCCCCTAAAATACGGCCTCCCTATGGACAAATGTATGATTCGAGAAACATACCTTCTTAGGAGAGGTCTCATTCCAAAAACAGACGTACTGCTTCATCATTTTCCACGGATGTAAGTTCGGGGCTTGTTCCGTACGTACCCATGAGCGGTTGAATGAAGAACACCCAAGCAAGACGTCTAGTCTGTAAATGCCGACTGTTGGAATGACAAGTTTCTGTTCATTTGAAACACATGTTTATCTTGGAGGTGCCGGGGTTTCAACAAAGGGGTTGTACATTATGTAAGTAGGGGTATCCATGCTCTAACACTACACGGGCGACCGTTGATCATGACAAGGCTTGTTACGGTGAAGTTTGTCCGTTCAAAGGACCTCCTTGGTCCGTTGGTGGGATGCAATCAGCTCAGAGTTTGAACCTGAAGCTCTCGACCGCCGTACAGAACGACTCTGCTTCATCCCTGCCAAGCGTACAATGAACACTCCCGGAAAAAAACTCGAGATAGGCCGAACAATGGGGTGGTTATCTAGAGAGTCAGTTGGAAGTTACGGTGGAAAAGTGTACTTCATTGAATTAGATACCTTTAAGGTCTTTTCAGAAATATCTTTTGATTGTAAACTGATTCTTTTTTTCCCCACTTCATTCGCCCAAGAAAGTTATATGACCGCTCAACGGACAAGGGTTAACGTTTCGGTCCAATTCTTCAAACAGATGTTGTTTATTGACCTGTCACATCTAGTCCGGCCCAGTCAACGCTGGCATGGCTACATTCGGCTGGAGGACCTTTTCCCCTGGGGCAGGTCAAGTTTCCTTGGCGGATTTTGTTTCGAGGCAGGCTGGGAGCTAATCCTCAAGCTGATCTTCACGGGAGCAAAATTGTATCGGCCAGCCCGAAAATCTTATATGGGGGCTGGCTGGAGCTTGGGAGCTGACAGCCTCGAGTCCAGTCTTTTTAGATGTAGTACTCTCATGACCTGGTGTTAGTGTACATCGGATTTGTACGCCCAGTGTTGGAGTGCGCCTGCCAAGTATGGCACCCGGGACTGACTGTTGCAGAGTCGTAGTCGATTGAAAGGGTCCAGAAAAGGGCATGTAAGATTATCCTGGGCCGGTCTTACACCAGTTACAACTCAGCCCTACAAACACTCTCCATGACACCGCTATCTCAACGTGCAACGACGATGTGAACTCTGCCGAAACTTCGCACTGCTCATGCTAAAATCCCCTGTCTTCAGGAACTGGCTGCCCCCTTCCAGCGGCGACATCAGCATTAGAGACACTAGACAGAAACACTTATTGTCAACCACTAGAACAAGAACAAATAGCTTCAAGAACAGTCCAATCCTTTATATGACCCGTCTTTTGAATGAACAGTGATATCTAAACTTACACACATGTTTCATTGTTGCGAAGTAGTCTTGCCTTTACACATTTATGCAGACCATTACTGATCAGTTGTTCTAACTGCTTAATTGCCTGTTAGAATCACAATGTATCCGTCTCCGCCAATTGAAAGTATTATCTGTATAAGCGGTAAATAGTTAGTTTTAGAATACGACCTGTAAAGCAAGTACGCAATTCAGCCAGCTATGTACTAACTGCTTTGTTGTTTTAGCAATAAACATTTCTACATGTATATAAGCTCCGCTCTCCGCCTTCACACTGAAACTAAATATTGGTCGGGATTTTTAACGTCTTCCTCATCAGTCTGTGAGGAAAATACACTTCCTCATTATCATCCCGGTCACTACTAATTTCCCCCTCCCCGATCAAAACCTCTGCTTGGAGAATATGTTTTAGTGTAATTCCCAAACAGTCGTTGACTTTGGAATTAAATGGTGCGTTTGATCCCACCAACAGTACAAAATAATGCAGCTAGTAGAAAACTTATCGAGCATGGCAACAAACTTTCTAACATCGAATAGTTCAGGAGTACACACGCAAGGTATGAATGCGGGAAGGCGCTATTCGATCGGGAGAGGCGGACATTGTTTTGAAGTCTAACTTATGATGGGAATCTGTACACGACGTAACGGTACACAAATATTGCAACGATAACAAAAAACAAAATTATTGCAGCGTCTTTCCTTCAATGGGAATTGAATCTGCTGGTAAACGTAGCCGTTTAGAATAACATCATTTCCCTTCCATCTATGATCTATGTAAAGATGTATTGACTAACACCTCAACTTGGAAACATGTTGTGAGTCGATTCTCTTCAAGGATCTACAACACGTACCACCTATCCAATGCGAGCGCTTTTGCTCGCCTTGGAAAGGTTTGACTGGTAGTTTGCCGCGCCAGCTTCTTCAAGTTCTTGCCTCCAAAATTCTGCCCCCCATTCGCAGTGCAGTCAGGCCCTGTTACAGTCCCCTGAGATCTAGGGCGAGCCGGGGCGCTGGCCTGTACCAAGAGCTCCTTGCCAGGAGGTTAAACCTCCTTGCCTGTACTAACCGAAAAGCCGTCTGGCTCCCAGATAATCTCCAAGCAGATCTCCATGGGGGCGAAACTTTTTTGACTTCAAAACAATGTCCGCTTCTCCCGATCCGCATTCATACCCGACGAGTGTACTCCACACATACATTCACGTCCCCAGGATACTACCGTCCTCCCAGCATGCTTCGCGCACCAAAAATACGCTCTCTGTCCCAGGGCTGTCTTTGCGAACAAACCGCTATAGTAGCCCTCATGCGGCCAAAAAGTGAATTGCATAAAAGACTCGCACTCGCATATTCAGTGGAACAAGTCAATTTATTACGACGCTGTGAAGGAGCGTGGTTATCTTGTAAACGTTTAACGCCGTTCGGAATGTCCTGGCGTCGACAGGGGGCCAAGAATGTTCTTTATCGAGTAGTGCGCACATGTTTACAAGTCCTTTTCCGATCATTTGGGATAGGGGATCATTTATAGGGGATTGGGGATCATTTATAGGCCGGGGATGGTGTCTAGAACCAAAACGGTGTAGCATTTTCCTTAGACTGTTGCCATGTCGTCTGTTATAAATCTAGACTACACTACAGGAGTGATGATGGCAATCTTTCATAGACTGTTGCAGTAAGGGTTTTTGCAGAAACAATGATATGCACGTTGTCCTATCCATGTGTCAAGCTAACTGGATCATGATCAGTTTGTCGAGGAGTCTTGTTCACTACTATTTCATGTGGTGTATGGTAGGAGGGGTTAAAGGTCACCATGGTAAATCATATTTGAAACCGCTGTATTCAGGCTACTGTTCCGTTTTAAACCGCTTCTGTCTTTTTAGTTCTGTCTTCTTTGTTTCCTTGACGTCTTTTAAGCGTTTTTGTAGGGCTTTTTCATGCTAGCCGAAGGCTTCAAGCCCTCTACTTCGAGAGAACAGAAAACATTGTTGTGTTCTCATATTACCAGCATGACCCTTCTCTAGGTACCAGAGCATACGATAGTTGGGGTCAGCAATTTTCTTCTTCACCGCAAATATGTTTATCTAAGAGTGTAAAAAGACGTTTGACGTTTACACATCGGTGCCCACCATCTTTAGACTTGACCGAATATATAACGTATTATAAAGTAATGAAGTACTCATGGTACTCGTGCGATACGAGTATCGGTAACCAAGGAGGTTGAAGCAACTCCCCCGCCGCGTAGGGGATTAGCCCGGGAAAGTGATTAGCCCCGGAAAAAGTGTAATGATGTAATCTCCAAGCAGAGCACGCAGGATCTCCGAGTATTTTATTGTCTGTGTCATTCTGTCAGCATTTAGGAGACCTCATGAGCGCTTGGCGGAGCATGTTTGACGATAGATTAAGGTTCATTATTGTAGGCGGTGAAAGGTCGCAGTAATTTACAGAAGCTAGGAGAAATTTGGCACACTTTTAAGTCAGTGTTGACGTTCTGGAGTGACGATATTTCGGCCAAAACGTCTACAAAATCCGGTGAAACAGTTAGGATCAGTTAGCTACTAGTCTGGAGATCCTGACATTCGTGTATAATTTCATCAGGGTGGCAAGAGAATGACGAACAGTTAAGTTCTTTATCCACAACCAAAGAGTTTTGCATCCAACGTTTCGTTGATCGCATGTGACCTTTCCGACAGAGAAACAATGGCAAACAATGACTGGTTCTATTTCTAACAATGTTTGTTGAATCTCGATGCACTTAGCCGAGCGTGACGATGATGTGCAGTGCAAAAGAAACGATCGCACTAACAGTAGTGTGAAAAGGAAACGTTTTGTTTGGGATTCGGAGATATGGTGCAATTGACAACTGTGCACTTGACAACTGTGTAATAGCCCACGCTGCAATACTGCATATTCCGATGCGGTCAAAACCTAAAGTACAGTCAAACCAACCCAAGACGACCACCCAAGGCCCTAGAAAAGCGGCATTCTTTGATAGAAGGTTCGCCTAGACATTCCGGCGTCGAAGCTAAATTTGGGGTCATTGGCTGTAGAAATCCCCGTGCTGCGAAACTGTATCGCATGGGGAAAGGGGGCAGACACATTTTGTAGATGGAGAATAATGTAAAAGTTTCACTGTCAGAAACACGCATAAGCAATTATACTGGGCTAGTCTTTGGAGATAAGGATAGCGTTAACATGTAAGTCAGTAGGCACTGTTCGGCCAAGTATGATGCCCAACTTGTCCACACGAAGAATGTAGGAATATCAGACTGAAAACAGTAAAGTTGGTAGCAGTTCAAAATGGGTTAGCTTCTTTCACTAACATGCGGCAGGCAGTACGTTTGTTCCGTTATTTTCATGTACAACAAAGTTGTTTCGAAGTTTGATAACGTAACTGTATCTGTCTATTTGTTCATTTGAGTACTGATTACTGAACATGAAAGGGAGGGCACAACAGGTGATCAGTAAGAAGAACTGTAAAATTCCTACTGAGCTAAAATGTTATACATAGCAATCGTTATTTATCCGCCTTTCTGGCTATTAAACCTTGTTGCTAAGACAGCCCACAGGTAAGAAAGCTATAAATCCAAATACATTTAAAGCTTACTGTTTGCTTGTTTTTTGCTTATTTGTTTGTTTGCTTGTTTGTTTGTTCGAAACAGGGCACGTACAATGTTGTGTTTGTTTATCCGGCCTCGAATATCGAACTGTCAATAAACGTAGTCCTAATTTTATTTACAGATCGCGGTATCGGGAGCAAATTTTACAGGACAAAGGACGACCAAACGGACTTTACGCAGACAGCTCCTGAATTCATTCTAATTATGATGGACAGGCCGCCTATATGAAGTATCCTTTCTGATATCATAGTGTGACCCGCTTGAGCACATCTGTAGTTACGACCACATGTTTGTCAAGTTTATTATTGATATTGTGCTTGAGAATACTTGTATGGTGACCAGTACAGATCACGTCTTAGCCTCTTAGGTCTTATTAACATTTAGATACATTATGTATATCTGCGTGTGTCGTTATATTTGACATTATATCGATCTGCATTGTATGATAAAGTCTTAATTTGAGATGACTAATTTTAGCGTTCAATTGTTGCCGTAAAGCAATCGTGGCTTTCCTTTTACAGTTATGATATTCTAAAAACATGTGGTATAGCTGAATATGCTAGCAGTGAAAGTAAGATATCTCTGTATTGAACACTGTTTGGCTACAATCAGAAAAAAAATAACAGCGTTTCTGAAAATATTTTGGCTTCCTTCAAGCTATTAATTCATTGTACACTTTGTCACAGAGGTAGTTGGTTATCTGCTTGCTCAAAGCGTTCAGGTTTCGTTTACAGATTAAACAGATGCGATGTTTTCTAAACACTTAAGATTGTTGAGTTGTCACAGTCTGCAATTATAAAGTCATTCTTAGTTTTCAGAGACGTTGATTTCAGTAATTGCCGTTAAAGCTATATTGCCCAGTTAAAAGATGCTGAAATGTAATGCAGCGGACTTTGTTGTATGTTAACTAATAAATACGTAAAAACATTCGTTTCATTTGTTTGTGAGTGTGTGATGTAACTAAAAGCTGACAAATGTACTTTACCTTGTACTTTAATGAAGGGTGACTTCATGTCGGGTCCAGCATTGGACGCCAGTCTTGTCCGCCAGAGAGAGGGGAGTCCCCTCGTGCCGTCATTGGACGCCCATCTTGCCGGTCTGACAGAGAGAGAGGAGTCCCCTCGTACCGGCACTGAATGCCCATTTTGTCTCCCAGAAAGAGGGGGTTCCCCTCGTCCCGGCACTGGCCGGACGCCCATCTTGTCCGCCAGAGAGACGGGAGTCCCCTTGCGCCGGCACTGAATGCCCATTTTGTCTGCCAGAAAGAGGGGGTTCCCCTCGTCCCGGCACTGGCCGGACGCCCATCTTGTCCGCCAGAGGGAGGGGAGTCCCCTCGTACCGGCACTGAATGCCCATTTTGTCTGCCAGAAAGAGGGGGTTCCCCTCGTACCGGCACTGGCCGGACGCCCATTTTGTCTACCTTAGAGAGGGGAGTCCGCTCGTGCCGACAAAGAAGCAACAATCTTAGAGACTAAGCACGTATTTTCTAGATTTCTAATGTCTGTCATTTTTGTTATTTAATCCATAACATCTTTATTTTCAACACGATGTCGTCTTCAGAATTCAGAATTCAAGACGTCAAAAAGGGAATAAAATGGATTTTCCCTTATTATTTTGGATTCTGTTACTTAAGGACCTTGTTTTCTTGATATCAGTCAATCTGGCATATCGTATAACATCATAACGGTCTCCATTTCGTGATCTGCCGGTATAACCGTCCATCGGCGTAACACACCAGCTTCGCAGGCACGCGGCGCGAGAGTAGTTGATTACATTACATCAAATGACCTGTCATAACACATAACTTATCACTAGGCGCATCTAGTTACAAGTGTTTCTTAAGGTATATTGGTGCTCCTGGTACTAAATTCCACCCAAAGATAGTTTTCAGGGAAATTTGTGAAGACATAAGTCAAAACTTTGTAAGTGTGTTACTTTAAAGGCATGGCTATTTCTTGTTCTCTTTTTAGCTAATCAAGTGTGTATCAGTCGGTACGTCAACCAGCTTATTAGTAATTTTGTACATCATACAAAGTTTGGACAGTTTCCTTCTATCTCCAAGTGATATCTACTGTAGATCTGTTTTCCCTTTAGCGGCACTAGCATTCCTATCGTAATTGTTCGAGCAAAATCTGGCTGTTTGGTTATGCAACCATTGAAGTTAATCTTCATGTTTTTAGTTCATATATGGATCCCATACTATTGGCAGTGACGTGGCAGGTTCTTTCGGAATGCTGCACGAGGAACTGTCTACTTGTTAGAAAGTCCCCCTCTCACTGGGCTGCGGTACTGGGGCGGCAGCTCATTACGGCACCGTCGCGAATTTTTCACCAATTTTCATATGCACTCTCACTGACGTGCGGCGCATATTTACGTTTAAAGCCCAGATGAGCAATTTATTTATATAAACATTATTGCTCGACAACCGTACACTGTACAATGTAGGGCAGTAAATCAACAATACTACAAGTCTAATCTACCCTACAATTATAAGTAAAGCCCCTGTCACATTTTTGAGTACATAAAAGTCCGCATGAGTTGCGTATCAACATGTTTCTGGTTTAGGTTAAGTTTGCAGTCGAAGAAGTGATTTCCTAGGTAGGTGACCTAGTTAGTTAATGTTGATACTTTTGTAAATCTGACTCCAGTTCGGTCATTAATTTGACTGCCACAGTCAGTTCGTGTGAGGTTTCTCAATAAACCATTCACCATCACAAGGCAAAAGCATTAACGTGCATCAAAAATAGTTCTGAAGTTATGGTCAAATCACTCAAAAACATAGTCGAATCGATCTTGATGGAATTGTACCAATCCTTGAGAATTTTCATCGCCGTGACCTTAACAGTCGACCCAATTTCATTGAATGATGTTTATTGTAAACATATGGGCTACGTACAGGTCACAAAAGTAGTGTTTAGTTAACAGTCACATGTACACATTGTCAAGCAAGCACAAGAACAATAATCTAAGAAAATTCGACTTCTCGCTTCTTTGAGACGGTGACCGTGTTAGCATCAGATGTGTTTTATGATCAAAGGTTTTTCTAGCCTCATTATCTTCGCCGATATGTTTTTGGTTGAGCCAGCTGTTGGTGGGTCTGTATGTATGTCAAGAGTATAACTCAATAAACCTTTGATGAATCTTTATGATTTTTAGTAGGTGTGTAGTGGTTGTACAAGGGACGGTCAAGTTTAAAAGGGGTTCAAGTTGCGTTTTCCACCAGTACTGCAGCGGACTTTTAACTTTTTTGTATTTGTTTGTAGGCAAAAAAAGTGACGGAAACATTGATGGATCTTCATGATTTTTTGTAGGTGTGTAGATGTTGTAAAAACGGTGGTCAAGGTCAAAAATGATTCCCCTGGCATTTTCCATCGTTACTGCAGCGGGCTTTGCGTGGATGTATATTTGTATGTGGACAACATAAGTCGAGAAGCTGTTGATGGTTCTGTATGATATTTAGTTGAAGGGTAGGGTTAACAGAAAGAAAGGTCAAGTTCGATAATGGGCATTCTATCGGATACCTAAGGTACTGCAGCGGAGCTTCAAAATTTTGGAGCATATTTTCTGAAAGTGCTATGGTCATGATTTTTATGTGGTAGGTAGTTCATGTCACAGGAAGTGAATTGTGTAAGTTAGGCCCCCCTAGCGTCTTGATTGGAACTACAGTGGGTGTTTTTGTTTTGACCTTCGGACATGAATAACTTGAGAAGGGGTCGACAGATCGTCGTGAATTTGGAATGTAGAGAGCTCAGATGGTGCTTTACAGAATTAATGACTTATTATGCAAATCAGGAGCTAATCTGCATAATTAGTAAGGATAGTTTTTAGATCCACTAAATTTCATAATTAGACATGTGACAGTGTTCCCGAAACAGGTCAACAGAGGGCCTTTCCTGAAAGTATAAATAAACAGATGGGGCACATAACTAAACAGATAGGGCAGTGTCACTACACTCCACGCAGATGTGTGGGTCCGGTTGGTTTTAAACGTGTCCAGTTTAGCATTTTTGTCCAACACACGGTTGGAGACATAACGAAAAGGGGACAAAATAGAAAGCCTGACAGAAACATCTAAAAACACGTAAAGAACCAGTCGGACCCACGGCCACTCCTCTGCTCAGAGAGCACAATGCACCAAAACTGCAAAACTGCTAGGTATTACCTAGTACCGTATGGAAAACACATGTCATGTACAATGTCTTTCAAAATGTGATTGATATGGAATAAAGATTTATTCTATTCATATATATTGACTGCACCATTTAATCATAACTTTCAATATTTTTGATGACCAGTTATAACATATATCAGGACACTAGACACATATACTAGTCCTGTACCACCAAATGATTTCTATCCCTTTCAAGACTGGACTCATCCCCCCCATCATAACTTCCAAACGGTATGGTGTATGATCAGATTTGCATGGGGTGATAGCATGTAAATATCAATCACTCTCCACAATGAGGCTTGATTATTTGGTCAAGATAATGTGTCTCTTGTTAAGAATATGAAATTGTATTACTAAGGCGTAAAAAGTAGGGAAACATAGACTGTATCAGTCAATAAAGTTCTCTGTGGTAAAATCTATGTAACATATTCTACTAAAAATGGTAAACATCTTCTATTCTACCTAGATTACAGAATCGACATATTCGTTGTTCCATGGGAGTAAGGTTGATATTTTAACGTTATAGTAATCACTTGCTTCTGCCCAAACCTACCAAAATGATGATTTCTTTAAGTAAGAAGGATTTGGATCTTTCAAATTCTACAAATCTTGCATACAATCTATATACCATCATGAATACAACAACAATATGCACCGTATTTCTACGATTATTTCATCAACCCACATTGCCAATATACATGTATGGTCCTCAAACACACATTTCCAAACAAGTAAAACAACTAAATATAGCCTGCCTATACACCAATTACATTTTTTGAGAAGACAATAATCTTGGATCGATCCTGAAGAATGATTCACAAATCTATACAACAATATTAGTAAAGATTCATATATAAATAATAGTAAAATCTACGCGATAAGGTGCTAATATTGTTACAATTAGTATAATCTAAAGCTCTTTGATACACTATACTCAACACCCATCTTTAGATTATTTATAATAAATCCACCTAAACATGATCGTATAACCTTCTGAATGCTAGGGTATCGTTTTTTATCACACAACGTTTGTACTGTTGGTGGGATCAAGCAACAGGGAGAAGGTTAAAATAACGAAACGCTTGCAAGAAATATTCTAACATAACAAGGAAAAACATTGGCTTTAATACCTCGTTTACAGCTTGGAGATTAGCAGAAGGCTTTTATGCACTGCAAATACACCGTATATTATTTGCGTTAAAGCAAAATTGAATTGAACTTTTCCATACAGAAAAGTGAACTTAGCAAAACTTTCTTTGTCAAGGAATGAGCGATTCTCCACTCTTGAGATGTCACGCTGGACAGAACACATGACATCGTGAGCAGTGGATCGTAAGTTGCAGAAAAGACCTCACATGAACTGAAGTTGGACAGTTTAAAAAGTTTTTGTGTTGAAAATTACACTTTAGCTTGGCTGGGGAATGATTTTTACCGTTACAGATGAACTTTCAAGCTAACTTTCTGGTGAAATTTTGTGGACACTGATACTAGTTATATGCTAAAAACTGTGCCCCCGAGATTGAATTGTGCACCTTACTTTTGGATGAGGCCTGCATCATTTTGATCATTTCTCGCACAGTACTAAGTACTTTAGTTTGAAGGCAATTCATGAAGCAAAGGTTTTAAAATCTTTTACGTAATGAACTTTACTACAGGTTCCTTGCGATCCTTGCGAGAGGTTTGCAGATCTTTTGATGTTTAGAAAACGATTGAGCTGCGATCTACTGAAATGCAAATAGCTGCATCCTCCTGCGTGTCACGTAAACCATCTATTAGTATATGAATACATAAACCATCCTCTGAATATTGGAGACTTCGTGAATTTTCTTCAGATTTCCTTGTTGGTTCTTTTGTGGAGACTGAATTATTCACTTTACAATTTACGCTTTACGTGTCCTTTTTCAAGAGGACAGCATCATTTTGAATTTGGCTTCCTTCCTCTTTACTTGGACCCGTCCGCTTAAACGAATTGAAAAATCGAACTAACGCTATGTAGCCCCAACTCGGAGTCAGAATAAACGTCGACGTACCAAGAAACAGCAAGTACATGGCTAATTGTAGGAAAGGTATGTTTACCCAACAGCTGTTTAAGTTTAGATATACCTGGACCCATAAGAAACACTCGACAGCTGAGCGTAGGAGGAAAGTGTGGATAAGAGCCAACCGATTGATTTTCCAGATCAATGAGTTGGCTAGCCCGCATTTTACGAGCCAATAGTTGATACTGCCTAACGGAGCGATCACCTCGATGCTTAAACTAGCAAGTGAAAAGTAGTTACAAAACTCGTAGTAGGCAACATAAAAATAGCCTGCAAACGATAAAAAGTGGTGGACATTCGCCAAAATGTCTATATGTCCTGTGATCATGAGATCATTGGCTAGGATGGCCAAGGCGTCAAACATGAAATAACCGGTTGAGACGTAGGATACGACGAAGCCAGTCGGTGTAACGGCGTTGACGACGTCTTGATTACTAACCTAGGAAAAGATAAAAAAGTTGAATAAGTATAGGAATACAAATGAATCAATTTCTTACCATTATGAAAATAGCAATTTAAAAATAAATGAAACTAGAAAGGCAACATTTGCGGGAGCAAATGCAACATGTTTCGCCCATTTCCCTTCCCATGCAAAAAGCGACTGTGGCATAGAGGCTAACGTTTGTTGTATGTCTGCAATGTTGGTATTTGAATGAATGATTGAAATTCAATGTACTTGGTTGGCTTCGTATTAAAAGAGTAAATTATGTTTACTTCAAGTAAATGTAGGACCGATAATGCAATATGGCGCTGGCATGACACTGTTGATATATGCAAAAAGGCGACCAACAAAACTTCGCCATCAAGCCGACTATCTGGTAACGTTACCACAAACAAAACAAGTTGCAGACGATTGTGTGTGGTGAAATCTTCGGCTTTTTTAAACAAGTGCCAGTGGTTGCGATGAAAATACTATTTTTTAGTACAACGCTACGCCACACATTTTTTTTTAGCACTATCGATCAGCGCCGATATTCAAGACTTCCCCGCGGCCCGATAGTGTAGACATGGAACAGGGGTTTACGCAAGGAGGTTGAAAATTCTTAGGTTTACGTCATTTTTAGCCAAAAAACTTTAAACAGTTACTCAAAGCAAGGGCCTTCTTGCTCAAGGTAAATTTTCACGCACTTCACAACTCTCTATTGTGATTGTTTATGTTATTGTCAACGTCTCGACACGGGATGTTTCCTAAGGTGGGAAACTTTGGACACTTTGTGTGCACTATTGTGCTCACTGCACTGGTGTCCAATCTTGGAGACACAGGGGTAGAAAACTAGTGCACATAGCGAGGAAATGTCAGGTTTCACCATAGTGTCCAAGCTTGCAAACTTGTGGAAATCTTTGTTTCCATGCAGTGTTAAAATAAGAAAAACACCGTGTGTGTCGAAAAATACCACCAGAAAAGTTTTGAACCTTCTCAATTGCACTTAACTTCAGTAGGACACAACAATAACAACACAAGGATGTGACCCAGGGTGTAGTGAAATTGTGCCTGCACCAGTAGTGCCCCTAATTAAATTGACTTTTTAAACCAATCAGGTTGAGCTTGATAGATCTGCGCTCTCTCATTGGCTGACCGAATTAGTCCACCTGGCCAGATGAATAAAGATGTGACCTAAAGGTCAGTGACCCCATATGAGGAAAATAGCCGATCTTCTCCCCAAAAACACCCTCTAAAATCGTATTTTGAAGTGTTGTATGCCAAAAGTGCGAATGGGATTCTTTGAATATTTGTTCAATGTACCCCTATAGCAAATTTCAGGTCATTTGGATGTATTTCCAGAGCACAGGAGGCCAAAATGTACGTTTTTGGTCAGAAAAACCTCAATAAAATCACTTTCAAGGTCGATATCGAGAAAATTAAAAAAAGTCTCCCAGGGTATTTACCCACTCTACCTGTATACCAAATTTCAGCTCAGTTGGTCCAGGGACGACCGAGCTGAGTCGATTATAAGATTTGCCAGGAGAAAGAAACGGTACGAAAACAATATGTATCGCCCATACCTATAGTATGGGCGATACATAATGGTATAGATAATTTAGGTAACCGCTATGAGGCCCACTGTGAAATTTATATTTCATCTTATGCACACTGAAACGCGCAGGAACACACACACATAAAGACACAGAGTTACCACATTGACCGTTAGCTAACTCCAACTGACGCAGGCATCAAATCCCCATAATTAACCACTATTATCTTACATCAGATCCTCATCAGTTATGCAAATGAGACATTATTTTGCATAATTGATATTTGCTAATGCTTTTCTCTTCATCAGTTAAAAATGTTATATCTTGGGAAAGCCTATCTTGGAACGCAGTGGAATCACTCATAAGATTATCTTGCAAAAATAGGTCTAACGTGCATTTACCCACATGCCAAATAACATACAGATCCATTCTGAGCTTCTTCACTTATAGAGTTATAACAAGATTAATTCTCCAAAGGATGCATTCGTGCAATATTTGAACTATTTCTAAAACAATTATAATACTGTTAGATATGCCTCTACTCATGTGCTCGTCTCTCACCTCGTCCCACCAGATGGCCCAGAGTCCCACCACTGTACCGAACACTCCAAACAGACCACGAGTAAATCCCAGATTCCAGATCACCTGAGGCAAATATTAGTACAGTAGAGTCCATTCCCAGTCACCAAAAGGGTTTTCATTGTCATCATTTACAGCTGTTTTTAATTCTTTGTAATTATATGTCTATGAGATTTCATACTTTGGAAATATTGTGAATGTCATTTCAACTATATAATGATTTGCCCGGATGTGTAAAACTTTGGAAATATTAATGATGTAGAATATGATCTTTCTAAAAGTTTCTAAATAATGGTTACAGCATTCTACCATTTTCTACCATTTTTTTAAATTATTTGTGACATAGGTCAGTGGGCTGTGAATAAAGCAATTCACACATCTTATCAAGGAATAAAGCTTGGACATCATGCATAGATGGCTAGCCACAAAGGACCTAACAATGTCCAGCAGTGAAATCTAAAAATATAGAGGCAGACAATAGGGCTGGATTAGCACCTACTTTAATGGGGGAAATTACCCAAATCCACTATTGAAAAACTGTTGTAAACATTTCTCTATATTTCGAAATTAAGAAGAATCACATAGATATTTGCAAATTATTCTAGGGGAGAGGGTTGGGCTCCGCCGTCCAATACTGTGCCATACGACACATAACACCCCACTGCCGCTAACGTTTCTGTGCACCCCTGGCATTAGTCATCTGAATCCCTCCTTGACGAATAATGGTACAACTTTAATCTTTAAAAGCGACAAAATGGCGCGGTAGTGACAAGATTTCCTTGCTCAATGTGGTCTATGAACCATGCTGATATGGTCTTTCATATTATAGGTTTTCGATAGACGAACCTTGTTTGTTGACGATAAGTTCTGATAACTTTTCAGAACGTTGGATCCCAGGGCTCCGACTAGGAACACGTCAGAGAAAAATAGAAAGGAACCGCCGATGAAGACGAGTTTCACCATCGGTTGTCTGTAGTCGATGGTTCCGAGGGCGGGGTGGATGGTTGAAGTTGAAGCCATCCACCCCGCCCTCGGAACCATCGACTACAGACAACCGATGGTGAAACTCGTCTTATATATATATAATTTGAATGTTTTGAAAAAAGGAAAAGACTCTGAATCCATAAACTGTCATTTTGTTTATTCAGCGTTCTTGTTCAGCAATTTCTAAAATCTCTATTCAAACAACATACTGCGTGGCCATAATCCTCATGAGAAAAAGCTGCTAATGAAACATTGTCATATTCTAATTCATTTGTAAAAACTTATCCTTTTTTGAGCACGTCTATATTGGCTAAGCCTTCACCAGATCTGTACTAGCATTTGCTAAGACTACAATGTAAAACTAACATCGGAAGGTCTCTTCGTCTTTAAAAAAAATCTCATTTCAATAGTGGGGGGGCTGTGTGTGTAGTCATTTCAACAGCAACAAAAACACACGAGGTGTCGTTTTTCTCCTGAATCTCTAATCGTTTTCAATACATTGTAAAAAGGGAATTGAAAAATTTTGAAATCCTAGAGCCCTTGTCCTGCGGACCGCCTATATATAGGCGCTAGACATGAGTGTGCGGGTCCTGCGGACCGCCTATATATAGGCGCTGGGGGTATTTCCGGCATGGAAGCGTCGCACGGGCGCGTAACGCAAAGAACCCGAAAGTAACATAGCCTTGCAGCATGGACGGGGTCAAGGGTCAAAATTTTTCTTACGCAATCGGCCCAAGATGCATTGCGAGATATGATAATGAGGTCATTATGTTAATGAAGCCGCCATGATGCCATGTCGTCTGCTGGAATGTTTTCGGGGCGATATTTTCCGTATTTCTGGCGGCAATTTCTGTGTTTAAAACGCAAAAATGGATCGGCACACGGTCAAAGACGTTCTAGAGGACATTTTCACGAACGTTTCAGTGGTGGAATATCCTTTATCAAGCGAAAATTCCGCTGAAATCAGTGACAGTTCTGGCAAAGACGGGGAGTCACAATGCAACATCGGCCTCGAAGACATGTCGGGGCAAGCGGAGAGCTTTACATGTTGCTGATGAACTTGACAGCGGCGCTGACGCTACTTTTAGCCGTGGAAAAGCTCGGGGCACTTACCGAGAACGGCGTGGACGTGCCCGAGGAGGTAGTGGGCGTGATCGCTGGCGGGGAAGTGGTGCATGATTTCTATTGAGGAGCTGACCTATACAAGGCCAGTCTCAGACTTTGATAGCCATACTCACCTGTTATAATATCTGCAATTCGTATTTCTTTACATATAATACGATATATCATTCTGATGTTGTCAAAACTGGTCAGAAACTTTGTAGTCTTTGTAGAAACCTGTGTGTTGGTGCTATACAAAGGTATATAAAAACATAGTGGAATAATCTACTCTTTATTGCTTTTTATGTCTTTATTATAATGTAGCCTTTAGTATAGATTGTAACAACTGTATGTTGATATAACAAGAAAGTTTAGACTATAAGCTTTCCACTCATGTGTAGAAAGCTATCATGTCAATTGTTCTATGCCTTCAGCATGAAGTGTACTGTTCTGTATGAGGGTGTAGATTTTGCTAAAAAGTGAGTTCAGCACCAAGGGCAGTCTACAACCATACACTCACCTGTTACTATACCTGTGTTTTTGGTCCTTCACATGTATCATTCTGAAGTTGCCAAGACTGGTCAGCAAAATTGTAGTCTTGGTAGAGACCTCTGTGTTGGTGCTATGCAGCAGTATATGGAAACTTTGTGGAATAATGTACTTTTTATTGCCTTTTATATCTTTATTACCTTTGTATTCAATGATATTACTTTTTTTTGGAATTCCAAAGATAATACCTGTTGTCAGCATTCAGCTGATGTGTAGGAAAGTGATTGTAATAGAGGTAAAGAAAGAAGTATAATGATTCTAAATGGATCAGCTTTTCTACAGAAAAGCCAGTTCAGCACCGTGGACATTGTATGGTCATAAACCTACCTGCTGAGATACCTGGGTGAAGTTCGTCATCATAGATATAGCTCTGAGGTTGTCAAGATGTGTCAGGAATGCTGCAGCTTTGATATTGGTACTTTTTCTATGGTTTAGATATTTCAATACAAAAGTTTTTCGAAAAAAAAAGTTTTTTATTGATTTATTGCCATTATAAATCAATTCAGGTAGGTGCAGGCAGAAATTTGCAATATATTTTTGAAAAGTAGAGACTCTTAGCTTTGTATTGATATATAACTTTATAGAGTTATTTGTTGGCAAAGTATTAAAAAGATAGCAAAATTAAAGCAGTACCACTCCTTTAAATAGGGTCAAGAAAACCCCTCACAGGGACTACTGTAGGGTAAAAAAAGTCCAGCAGGACAAGGGCTAGGAATATCATGAAGATCACAAGACAATTCCCAACCCCTGACATCCAACCACAACTTTCGCGGTCGTCAAAAAAAAGGTCACGAAAACAATACACGTATACACCTCCCTGAGTTGGTTATTTACTTTTTTTCTTCCCACGCTTTGCCAAATGTAAGCAATTGGGAGCGGTGGCACTCTGGCGATATCACTTCGACCTAAATTTGACATCACCGTATCTTTTTTTTTGGTTTCCGGAACCCTAAAATTTTCCGCACTAACAAAACCAACTCCTAACAGTAGTCGATGAAAGAGTGATACTATGTATCTATGTAACCTATATCTACATCAGCTCAGTATAAACGTAATGCAGAGCTATGGCCCATTTAACCCTCATCCGACCGATACATTGTTGCGACGAATTTGGCTGCAGTTTGAACCCCCCCCCCCCACACACACACACTGTTGTGCTCATAAGCATAAACATAAACAAAAATCAGAAACAGACACCAACGGAACACACACAAACTCAAAACTTCTACAAAATGAGCAAAGCTCGGTAAAACAATTTGGCACTTGTAAGACATGCACTCAATCAAACTCATGGGATGGTTTATTCTCTGTCGATGAATGTTGATATTGCACATACAAAGATATGCCCGGGGTTAAATCGGACCCCCATACGGGTCGGATAAAGGTTAGGTAACTATCAACTACAAAGACTTGCACTTACCGCGTTTTGGTGATCCGAAGATTCTGTTGTCGACGTGGCGTCTTGGATATCGCTAACAAGTGCTTTGCTAATTTATTCGTCACGTGACAACACCACCTCATGATTGTTATCATAGCCTACATGTTGCTTTCGAATATACAAACAAAATATATGAAAGTTGCACTGGCTATAGCTTACAAAGATCGCAGTGTCTGGGAGATGCGAATTGGCGCCATATTCTGTGTTTTGTATTCAAAGCATAGATGTAAGACTCCAACAGACGCAAGATTCTCTATGTCATGGTGTTAAGAATTGAATATCTTGCGTTTGATGGAAAGACTTTTATCTATTTCAACAAACCAAGTTAAAAAGCAGGTTCTCGACAGTAATACACAAACCAAGTTAAAAAGTAATACATTTGCCCCCCTTAGGATATATTCTATGAGCTAAACCGTGCGTTTGAAGGAGACATTGAGTACTAAAATGTACGTGTATCAACAATTGTGGACATACCTTTCATTGACCTTGACCAAATAATACTTCTTTCTTTGATCACCCGTTTTCTCGCAGCTCTTTGTGACCAGTAGGTCAGAGGTCAGCACCCTTAGATCAGGTATCACGCTTTGCATTACATGCCTATTGTGGTCGTCCAGCAACGTCAACGAACGCTGGCAAAAACATCACGTTCTTTGTCAAGTTGCAAGTTGCACAGCTTTCTCTGCCCGCTCCTACCCATTTCCATTTCTTGTCCGTCCCTAAAACAAAGGGACAAGGGCTGCGAAATTCCAAACCTTTGCAGGCGTGGCGTTGATAGTGTCACCAGAAGGGACGACAAAGCATGCATGACCCCAAGGTTCATGAAACCCGAAGGTTCATGAAACAAGAGTCCTGTTTGGCTACAGCCACCTCTGTTTTCTGAAGTATTGCGTAACAACGACGTTGAGGACCTTCCATAACACCGTGATAGAAACAGATTGTGATCTGCATTTGGAAACAACCAATATATCGTCGAACATTGCGTTTGACCACTGTGCGTTGTACCAGGGAAAAGGTAAGGACTTTGAGATTTGTTTTTCAGCCTCTTACACCCTTTTAAATGTACGCATGTGACTCTCTCTTCAAGCGTTCCAAAGACCCATAGAAAGCATCCGAGGTTAGATTTTAATGTGTGGTCAAATTCGTAATACAATGTTCTTGTCGTCTGCCGTTTTCTGGTTTGCAATGATTGTGACCGAATCGACGGTCCACAGGGATCTACAACAATCTTTCTGTCAAAAGACAGGTGAAGTTTGTAAAAACTTTCACGGCTGTCCACAATCCCCCTCCCCGATTTGCTGTCGTAAACATGTCGTACGACATATGTGACGTATGCCCTTTAAGATGAACATGTCGTACGACATATGTGACGTATGCCCTTTAAGAGGAACATGTCGTACGACATATGTGACGTATACCCTTTAAGAGGAACATGTCGTACGACATATGTGACGTATGCCCTTTAAGATGAACATGTCGTACGACATATGTGACGTATGCCCTTTAAGAGGAACATGTCGTACGACATATGTGACGTATTCCCTTTAACAGGAACATGTCGTACGACATATGTGACGTATGCCCTTTAAGAGGAACATGTCGCACGACATATGTGACGTATTCCCTTTAAGAGGAACATGTCGTACGACATATGTGACGTATGCCCTTAAAGAGGAACATGTCGTACGACATATGTGACGTATGCCCTTTAAGAGGAACATGTCGCACGACATATGTGACGTATGCCCTTTAAGAGGAACATGTCGCACGACATATGTGACGTATGCCCTTTAAGAGGAACATGTCGTACGACATATGTGACGTATGCCCTTTAAGATGAACATGTCGCACGACATATGTGACGTATGCCCTTTAAGAGGAACATGTCGCACGACATATGTGACGTATGCCCTTTAAGAGGAACATGTCGTTTGACATATGTGACGTATGCCCTTTAAAAAGACAATGTTATATATACTAGCTAGCTATTTCGTGATCAGCGCCTTCGTTATAAGTAACAAAGAAGACTAATGATGTTTAAAAAAATTATGATGTTTATAGTAAGTTGTTATAAGTGTTGCAGTAATATTATGTAACTGAGCGTGCAAATCAGAGGTTAGGCTGCCATATGCTTTGTGCAATAAAACAATCCAATCCAATGATTTTATGGCGTATTCTACGAATAAGTGTATAACTGACAGTGATAAGTAAGTAAGGAACAGCTGCTAAGGTATTGTTATATTTTTTGTCTTCTTTTTCAACTGTGTAAGATCAGTTTTTGATATATAATTAGGCCACACCATCTTAATTTTATGGATGACATCCGCGCGCGCATTGATTTTCGTCAGTTTTCCAAAAAAAAAAAAATCACCTCCCAAGAGGCTCCGAAATTTTGTTCATGATATGACAAAACTGTCATTGTACATGTCTGTATTAAACTGAATGATATTATCTCTGGCTGGGTTGCCTACAGAGTTTGATGTTTTGCCCTGACTGAAGGCGTGATGTTGTGTACACAGCCGAACACATTTTATTTTTTTCTTTGAACGGCCAAATGTTACATATGGGTCTTTAAACCAGGCATCATCCATGTTAAAAGCACTTTGATATGAGCTAATTCCAACAAATAAAGACTTGTTTGTTTGTTACACTGTGTTCTGTGGTTTAATTTGCAATACCAGCTATGTAGTCCTCCGGTTTATCATCTTTTTTTTTTGCTAGATTTTTTTTTTCGCCCTCTCGCATTAGTTTTGGGGACTCCAGAGGATGTCATCCATAAAATTAAGATGGTATGGCCTTACATAATTATCATATGTGACAATATTTCATTTACAATATCTGTCAACAAAGGTCCTCAACTTCAACATGGGATCTCTGTCTGAAGTCTGCAAGATACTTTAGGATCTCGACCATAACAGGTTAAAGAGGGGAAAAGACTACAAAATAAACCTAAAGGTACTTCATAATTAAATCATATAGATAACCCATGAATATGTATCAGGACTCTTATATCGCACTAATGTTTCATGAATAATTTTTTGCACATTTCTTAAAATGTTTGTTTTTGATAATAGGGCTCTAAACAATGGTAACAGTGAGTTCCTGCTGACAATGTCGATGAGCAAAGATTATGATTATCATATTTTTTATTGCAGGGAACCAAATTGTTTTCCTCTGTGGATACGAAAAAGTTTGATGACATTCCAACTTACAAGGGTAAGTACATTTCGCAATACCGTCAAAACTTTCACCCGGAAGGTTACAATCAATTGCAACTTGTGAGATAAGTTCTTCGGTGTTATTGTGAAAGTTCATTGCAAGTTCTTGCCCGTGGGCTTTCTTTTTGTCTCTAAACGTGGTTAAATTAGGATGGAATTTGGTGGTCTCTCTTACAACGGATTATGATAGACACACGTTACAAGTGGATGCTCTTCTCTTCCAGCATAACTCTATTACAAATTATATCACCATTCTAGATATTTATCAGTGTAGAACTTATAATAGTTTATCGGTTTATTGGTCAGAAATCACCAGTGCAATGACAGCCAATGTTGAATTGCTGCAGGTTTTACAATCACATAATACACAACAGATACATATTTGATCCACACTTGCCCTTTCTGGACTCGTCGCAAGAGTCGGCAGGTGCCAGCAAGTGACCTTCCCCAACCGAAATCAGGTACCCATTCACACCTGGGTGGAGTGAGGAAAGTCGTGTTAAGTGCCTTTACACAAGGGCACAACATCGGTGCATAGCAGTGGTTTCGAACCCGGGACCTCCTGGTTACCTCACCCTACCGATTGCGCCACACGATGTCACATAAACTTGACCCGTCTGTTGTTCTAGCTTTAATCCCGCTGCTCAACCACTACGAGCCTGTAACCACCGTACCCGAGAAGGAAACACAGGCAAAGTCCGACATGAGCAGAGCCTTCCTAAATCGTTGCCTGGAAACTGCCGTCATGAAAAAGGCACGTTCCTTCTTGTTAAGCAAAGGTAAGTTACAAACTTTCGTTTTGCATGGTTTGCACTCATGTCATCCAATGCGGGGTAGGTCCCTCGTAGACTATAAACATTATCCAACTCGAATTCCACGACAAATGATTTTAACCTTTATGGATGACGTATTATGGCTGTTTCTCATTGATTATGCAAATGCTGTCCTCATTTGCATTAATCGTATCAAGGCAAACCTGATCCTGCAGTTCCAAAAAGGCCGCTATGGGGCCGAAACCTACACCACTTACTCTCTGGCCCAACAGCTATCTACCACTCAAACATAAGGACCATGACAAGTCCAGAGCACCGAGATGTAAAAATTGGAATTTGAAGTTCCGCTGCAGTATCTGAACAAGCTGCTAGGGGCCCCTAAATCTAATCATTTTCAGGTCTCATCAAGACCTACCCACATACCAAATATAAACACAAACCATTCAGGCCTTCTCGAGTTATGCTGTTTATCGACATACACACACATGCACACATACACAAACGCTACAAAAAAAGAGTTCTGAGACCTCATATCTCCATGAACTATTCTGTTTATGCAAATGACTTGAACATTTACATAACATATGCTTGGTCATGAACACCTTTAACTAACTTACACATGTCGCAATATTGACAGCCCTATCATTTACCACTTAGATGAATTATGGCGCGTTTGCATTAATTATGCAAATTAGGAATTTATTTGTATAATTGAAGTGGATAGTTTGATCATACATCAACTCAAAACTTTGAAGTTTGACTCAGATTCAGAAAACTGTTCGGGTTTCAATGTCTTGTGTTCCATTATTGTATGAATGATTTCTGAGACCTATTCACAGGACCTGCACCTGGCCGTAAAGGAGATCCTGAAAAAGCCTTCAAAAAGTTGCTGTACAAATTGTGGTTTCAGCGTCATTCCAGGCCAAACGAAGACGGGACAAAAATGTTCGTGCGCTATGAGTCCTTATCAATAATTGTTATGTACATACGTATCAACTAGTAAGTATAGATTAAAAGCACTCGTAATATCTATGCATTTTAATGACTTATACTATACGTACGTATTTTAGCATTATTCTTGTAATTGTATTGCTGATCTCTCTGTAAATTAGCTGTAATTCAGACTGTTTTCTTGACTGTCTGCTAAATGCTATAGCTAAGAAAGATCTTTTGACTTAGAATGCTCAAAGTATGAAGATATTACACAAATGTGCTAGACAGCATCACTACAATAAAGATTTCGCAATTTTTTCATTACATTTGTTGGTCTCTAATATTGCTTTGGTTGCCTTTAACAAATCCGAAACTCATGCAAAGCATAATTTGCTGCCCTACAGGTCAGCGTTTGAACATGTGTTTGTGGGAGAGATAAGTAACGGCCTGGTGCGCGGCTTCCACAACTGGGTCCAGCTGTATCTGGAGGAGCGTCAGAAGAACCTTCGCTACAAGGGCTTTGAGGTTAGTTACAGGTTTGCGTAGCAAAACCTATGTTGGATCCCTTGGCATGTGTGGTGGCCGCCATCTTGAATTGTGGCGTCAGAGGGTCGCCATACCATTTTATCGGGAGGGGTGTATTTTTGGGTCACTAGCGTTCTCTGTATTTTTCAACAAATCGGCACACAACTATCACACATTCAACTCAAATAAAAAGACAAAAATCAATACCAATTCATATTTATAAAAAAAACGCAATCACTAAACTACCATAGCAAACCCGAAGTGTTTGTAGTATAAATACTTAACTCTAGTTGTGGTTGTGATGATTAAATTATTTCGATGTCTTTATTACTTGCGTCGCTGTATTTACACCTGCAAATCTCGATCATTGGCGAACAGGAAGTGAAAATATACCAACAAAGACATTAACATTGATGCCATCATATCAAAATCTGTCAGATTTCAAACCGCTATACTAGCTAAATGTTACAGAATAAACTTATTATTCCATAGAGTTGGATTTGAAACGGATTTGATGTTACAAACATCAAAATAAAAATTCATATGGTGATTCTTCATCTCGTCCTTTATAAGGCCTGCGACAAACACATCATCACGATTGATTTCACCTGGAAAAACGGCAGCAGCAAAACAAATGGCAGTTTCTTCCTCGGCACAAGCCCGGAGTTTGAACTGGCCATCTACACCGTCTGCTTCCTGGTTGGGGACAGACGAAAGGATGAGACCGCGGTCACTCTAGGGAACAAGCCCACTATCATCTTTACCCATCGGGCGGACGGCCAAATCGGGACATGTTACCCCAAATTACAGGTAATGCCATGAGGAAATTTGAGACATTGTACTTTTCCTTACAATAGTGATTATATACATGTAATAGTCTTTATTGCATATTCCTGCCCAGATGAGCTAAATGCACATGTGGTCTATAAGAAACATAATGCAAAACATGAATTGATATAAGATGCTACATTCTAACATTAAAGAGACTAACAAAACTGTGGACTATTGCTAAACTAATGTTGATCACCTATAATAGTAGTTTCTTCTCTCTTTTTGAAACATTTAGAAACATGACTACATTTTTTGTCTATTATATATTAGTTCTTAAATGGCATCAGGTATATAAAAGTGTCCTGCTTTGACATTTTTGTACATTTCTTGTCTAATTCTATTGTCTTAAACAGCAATTGGCGATTATCTCCATGTAAAGAACAATCGAATAAAAAGTGGGTTTCAATAGTAATAGTACAGCCAAGGCTGTACATGTATAAAGTAACCACTTAACGTACTCAATGGTTGTGAATGCTTCGGCAAATGGTCAAAATAACCTTAGGCCAGGGGTCCACCAATTTCGCAACAAAAAGATGGCCACAATGGCCAGGTGTTCCTTATGCAAAGGTGGTCTCTACTACAGATCTGACTGAATTTGTAAAGCAACAGTCATTGTAAGGACAGAACCCATTTGCATACATGGAGTCTCGAAATAACTGAACAGAGATTTGGGTCTACATGTTTAAGCCCATTCATGGTTCCGACTACGCATGTGCAGTGTCAAAGGTGAAGGCCCCTGGCTTGTAAACAGTGCTCGTCTCGACATTGTCTAGAGATTTGCATAACAACACCCCGACGTGTTTTGTTTACGTCTCGGGGGCCTTTACCTTTGACACTGCACATGCGTTGTCGGAACCGTGAATGGGCTTATTGTGTGTCATGACAAAAACTGCCACTCTGACGGGTTTACTGCAGTTTTGTCGTCTTCCCAGGAACAATCCCAGCTGCCTGAAAGACGTCCGGACGACGTTCGAATCCAAGTTGAACTTGAGGAGAATTCAGCAAACGTCCGGGGAAGATCCAAGCGGAGTCGATCTTGTTGCAGTTGCATCATTCTTTGAGGCGATGCAAGCTTAGGGCCCTGTCACACTTGTGCGTATATTGAAGGGCGCGTGAGTTGTGCATTAACATTTTTTTGGCTTAAGTAAAGTTTGCGGGGACAAAGTTTTTTCTACCTTAACCCACCGTTGTGCAGCCAAGTGACCGAACCTAAGAAATGTCTTCGTCGGCTGTAAACTTAACCTAAACCAAAACATGTTAATACGCAACTCATGCGGATTTGTAAATACGCACAAGTGTGACAAGGGCTTTACTGCGCGATGTTCTAAAGCCCCTTTCACACTTTTGTGTATTTACACACGTACAAGACCACATGAGTTGCGTATTAACATGTTTTTGGTCTAGGTTAAGTTTCCAGCCGAAGAAGGCATTTCTTTGTTCGATAACTATGCTGCACAACGATGGGTCAAAGCAGAAAACAACTTCTTCCCTGCAGACCTTCCTTAAGCCGGCGTCACAATTCATGCGAGCATCGGCCGATTTTATAGATCGCCGGGAGCTCGCCGAATTTCAAATTCGCCCGAGCGTCGACCGTATTTTTCGCTTAAAACCTGCCCCGTCACAAATTGAACGGAGCTCGGGCGACGTCCGTCGAACACTAATAATCATAAATCCCACATAAGACGGTACCATGTCTTGGACACGGACGAAGTCAGAATCAACTGACCTGGTAACAAGCTCAAATTTGGACCAACTATACTTTCTGAGTTGTGGCAAATCTGTCGGGCATGAGTGAAGTGGGTGGGCACACTGAAAATAATAACCTAAACAGGAATTTTGTCATAAACCAATCCGAATACTAGCGCAGGAGCCACAAAGTCAACAGATCAGTCGTTTAACCCCGATCCAAACATTTTCAGCAAACGGAAATCGACCGAAGCTCGGGCGAACGCCGTCCGAGCTTCGGACGACCGTTGATAAGCCTATCGACGCCCTGCCGACGCCTGGGCGTGCCTCGGCAGACAAACATAGATCTATAATGACTCATCAGTGGACTTTCAACTAGTCATTTTGTGGAGGTAAAACTCAGGATGTCAAGTCAAGCCTCAAAAGTCAAGCCCCAGTTCATTGATACATATAAGTGAAACATCCAAACTAATACACAGCCTCATTACCCCTAAGGGTACCTACTGGCTGAGCTTCAAGGTGAATATTCAAGGTGAATATAATACCAAAAAAGAAACAAGAAGGATTGTCTTCGGAGTCCGCATTTTATTTATAATAAAATTGTTTCAATGAAATTTAACTTTGCAATTGACTTGTCTTTCATTAGAAAAGTTTGGCAGCATTCTTTGACAAGTTGATATTAGTATTAGTTAATATTAAAGTCTTATCATACAATATGTTATAAACCAAGCTGTCGTTACCATTTATTTATAAACAAGAAGGAGTTCGGCCGGAGCCCGTCCAAGCTCCCATCGACACCAGTACAACGCTCGCCCGAAGCACGCCTTACTTTTCATGAGTCGGCCGGAACACTGACGACGGTCGTCCGATTATTGTACAAAGCCCGTCCGAGGCTCGCACGAGGCCGAAGAGTTCGGGCGACCTCCGACCGACCAAAAATCGGGTCTAAAATCGTCGGATGCCCGCCCGAATATTGGCCGAGTGCTGGGCGTTGCTCGGGCGAGCTACGGGCAAACTGTTGACGAGCTGTGCGAGTTCAAAAATCGTCGCCGAGGCCTCGCTGAATTTAAGCGCAGCTTCCAGTGACACGCGAACGTCGGCCGAGCTCCGAAAATTCGCCCGAAGCCCGTAGAATCGACAGGACGTCGGTCGAACTTCGCCCGAAAATCGCCATTTGGAGCTCGCCGACAAGTCGGCCGAGCTAAATTGTTGATTTGTGACGGGGGCTTTAACAAAAAAATGTTAATGCGAAACACATATACACTTGAATACACACACACGTGTGATCGGACCCTTACGTTTTAAGAAACGTTTACGTTTTAAAGACATCTTACGATCCTGAATACGTATGCTGAAGGTTACAGAGTACAAAGGGCTTAAAGAACTCGAAAGGCAACATCTATATGCAGGTGGCTTCTAGCCGTACACTGGCGAACTTCCGTCTCGAATCAGCCATACGGTGATTTACACCATTCACCCGGACGGGAGGCCTGGCGCATCCCCGTCTTGTATATACGACAGCCAACGAAAGGGTACATCACCCCGTGAAAAGGGCGGTATAACCCTGTCGTAGCGAAAGCACGTCGACTGATGATGATGATGAGCCGTACACAAATACCTGAGGTATTTTGTACTAAATCGGTGCCTCCAAGGCAGGTTTTTATTAGAGGTTCTCCGGAGCTATGATCTAGACTGTACACTAAAAGAGAGACAGAGGTTTTTTTTCAATAGACTTTCCTAGAGTGCTTACTAGATTACCTTTCATATATAGCAAATTTTGATATATCTGTTCTTAAGAATTCATAACTACGCAGTAAAGATTAGTGAGAAGTTGCCTTCATTTAGTATCAATAAAACTTGGTGCATCTATTTTTCTGTGTATTTTTACTACTCATTGACGACCTGTACTAAGCTCATTTTGGCTTTGTATACTTTGAAGATCAAAATATCACTTTCATTCATTCATTCGTTTGTTCGTCTATTCATTTATCCATTTTTCATTCATTCTAAATCTAAGCCATGCTGCTGGCCCTAGTAAAATTGTTCTTTACCTCATTCCATACATACCATTCATACTCTACCTCATTCCATACATACCATTAATACTCTACCTCATTCCAAACATACCACATACTCTACCACATTCCATACATACCATTAATACTCAACAACAATGTACCAAATCCCAACATTTATTACTTCAACCAATATTGCCAAAATACATGTATGATCCTCAAACACGCATTCCCAAATTTATGTTACCTTAGCCAATGTGCCACAGTTGAAACAAGGAGGTTTTAAAAAAACCTCCTTGGTTGAAATAAATAAGCAAATGCAACCTATAGCTATACACCGACTAGAATTAGACTAGAAGGTAATAATCGTGGAAAACGAGGAACGATTCACATGTTTATACGATGTGACTTACCAATGTTATATAATACTGATAAAGATAAACATTGCATAGTAAAACCCATATTATAAGGTGTTGATATTGTTGCAGTTGGTACAATCCAAAGCTCTTCGATAGACTGTGCAAAATACCCATCTTAAAGTTTGTATAATAAATCCACCTACACATGATAATTTAACCTTTACGCTGCTAGGGTAACCTTTTGACACAAAGTTTTCATTGTGGGGTCAGACAGCAGGGAGAAGGTTAAGATAACAGAATGCTTGCCACCAAGAAAAAATCAAATCATAATCAAGCCAAACATAGACTGTAATACCTCATTTCAGATAGAAAATTGAACTGTACTTTCTAACACAAAAAATGGAACTTGCCAAGACTTTCTTTGTCAAATGAATGAGTAATCCACTGCTTTTCTAACATTATGTTATGCAGAAAGAACACTTGACTTGGTGAGCAGTGGATCATAAGTTGCAGTGATGTCACAGAAGCAGTGGATTGTTCATTCCTTGACAAAAACTTGACTTGGACAGAAGCTCTGAAGTAGGTGTCTGACAGACACCGATACGTCAGCAGGTGAGATTGCTGGTTGTGATAAAAGAAACTCCAAATACATGTACCCTTGAATTGGGCAGTTGGAAAATTTGGTTACTCAGTCCATTTTTGGGTATAGGAAACTACAGTTCAAATTAGCTTCGGAATGATTTCAACCAACAAAGATGAACTTTTAGGCTAACTAACTAACTTTTGCTGTAACGACTGATGAGCTGCCTTGTTGCAAGCAAGCTGAAGTGGAGTGTTGATAACCCCGACCAATCGATCGAGTTGAAACTCAGATTCAAATCAACCTGACAAATTGCTTCCTAGTTTGCTTTAACGACTAAATCTGGCAGAACAAACTCACCACTGAGATGCTGGAAGGTGTCAGCTTTTAAAATATATTTTCAGATTGACAATCTTGGCCCTTTGGAAGTGATAGAAAGTATCTGCAATTCAACGTTTAAAAAATAGTTTCTACTCCTTTTCTTTCAACGTTAAATCGCGGATACTTTCTATCACTTCCAAAGTGCCAAAATTGTCAATCTGAAAACATCTTTTAAAAGCTGACACCTTCCAGCATATCACTGGCGAGTTTGTTTTGCCAGATTTAAAGCAAACTAGGAAGCAATTTGTTGGGTCATGGCTGATTCGAATCTGAGTTTCAAAGCGATCAATTAGTCGGGTTGTTCATAGCTGTGATGTCATCTGGATTGAAACACACTTAGTCTATTTTCCTTAGCTATGTTACAACGTCCTTAGAGACGTTAGACATCACAGCTTTCGACTTGTCGTACACCCCCAGGAAAATGAACCCTCCCAGACTGATCCACAGGGTACGGGGGCCAACTCCTGCAAATAACCTGTGGAAAAGAGAGAAAAATGATGAAGATTACTCCTGTATTTCCTTAGTTCTCTGAGACATTGTACAGTAAAGATCTACCAACTTAGTGCAAGGTACAGGTCCCATGGCCTCTTATTTGGCCGTAGGGGCAGTGGGTTGTTATTCACCGTGTCTAGGGCACGGTATTGGAAGGGGGGGGGGGCAAGCCCTCTCCTTCCACTGCCTTTAACCTCGAAAACCGAAGCCATTTTTACACCTGGGTTGAGTGAGGAAAAGTGTTGTAAAGGACAGACAGCATCTAGTCAGGAATACAAGCAATCGATCTTGTGTCTGCTAGCAAATAGCCACTTGACCATTTGCTGCCACATGAGAGTTAGTGGTCAATGCAAAAACAGATATAGCGGGCTGAGTCTAGAAGTTTAAGTTTTAGAGGTAACTAAGTTGCCTCTGGACAAGGAAGTAAAGAGTCTGAACTCTCAATACTGGCCATTGTCACTCACTCGACTTGAAGGACACTGAAAAGAGATTACAATCCTTCAGAGGGCACATTTAGCATGTTATAGAACCAACCACATTTATGAATGAAACTGGGACATTCTGCTGCAGTACTGTAACTAGCCACAAGAATGTCCACAACTGACGGTGTCCTTTGTTTGCTGCACCCCTATCCACACACCAAATATCATATGGAACAATCCACAACTTTTTGAGTAACAACCACAAACGCTGGGCCCACCCACTTACAAACAGCAATGAAAACGTATCAACCTCATTGGCAAAGTGATGCTGTTTTTGCATTTTACTCATCTATATATATATATGGTGGCTATATCTTATAAGGTGGTTTGATGGTAGTACAATACAAACAAAGATACACTTACCCCCTCATACCATCTGTCCTCCATATTGTTTGCAACACAGAGGGAATGCTTCCTCTTGCAGTTTCTGTCCCAACCTGAGAAAAAGATCAAAGAAGGAAACTGTTCACGGAGTGCAAGATATTTTCTGTCATGACTATATTGCATTTATTTTACTACAAAAAAAAGCACTCTCAAAACTTCTACTACTGGTGTGCAGGAAAGTAAACCTTAAGGCAGTCAAATGTAACTCGCAAGCTGGGCATACATAGACATTTTATCTTGGAAATACTTATGACATTTGAGGAACAACTTATTTTTCTGAGAGAGACCTGAAGTTTTGTGTACATTCATCTCATAAAGTAGGAGTAAGCTTTCACTTCTTTCACAAGAAACATTCCTACCTTAGCCAGCATGATTCTGGTTTTTGCTAAATCCAGTGGTGTAGTTACTGCAGCTGAAAATCCCCCTGGGAGTAAGACGAAGGAGAAGAAGAGATAAGGAAGATTAAATTACAGTCATGTGTTGGCTGCATATATCATATCATCAGGTTCTAAATCTGAATTGGTCAACTGACTTGAGGATCTGTATCAGTATCATTCTATACAGCCGGTATAACCATCATGCAGCATAACACACCAGCTTCGCAGGCACGGGGAGCGGCAACAGCTGATTATATTACACCGAATGGCCTGTTACATCTAGTCCTTGCACAGCTACATGCAACCGTTCTTTAAGAGGATCTAATGATGATTTAAGTCTCGATCATCTTTATTTGCTGAAACCTTGCCTAAAAGTGTATACTGTAAATGATAACTGGATTTGGGGTTCAAAGATCAAAAAGGCCAATTTTGTTGCCCACTACTCACCCACTACTGGTATATGGTTTCCACTACACTTAAAGGGAAGCTAAACTTGAAATTGAAAAGTCTACTATACTTTGCTAATTACAGTCAAACCTGTATTAGCGGTCACCTTTGCATAGCGGCCACCTGCCCATAGTGGTCACTTTTTGTCGGTCCCTTGGATTTTTCCCATTGACATAAGCATTAAGAATTAGGCTATAGCGGTCACCTGTCCAACGCGGTCGCGGCCACTCGATTTTCGGTCCCGCGGGTCTGGAAACACTGCCGATAACGGTCACGGCGCATGGTCGCCGCAAGATTCGGGAGCCTTCTTTCAAATCCCCGCAGAAAAAAAATGTCATTATAGCTGCAGTGTTACCCATGAAAATGTTTTATTTTGCTCCTGGTGCTGGTTTTGAATTTCCAAAACCGCCAAGGCGCCAGAAATTTGAGACAAACAGAGCCTCTTGGTGCGCGGTCCTAGCGGGACGTTTTGTTTACTTGGGTTACTTCACTAGTAGTACCATGGGGGAGCAGTTTGTTAAAACAAAGACAGATGCCTTTTATCCTCTAAAAAAAGGTTATAAAGTCATCCATTCTTTGTATATTCTGTTCTCTTCTTCAAAGAACTTCTTTGACGAAATAAGTTTACATTTTGTACTATTTCATGTAGAGTAAAATCATAACTCACACATTGCAGCTGCACCCACATTACAGTAGACTATCCCAATGACCCTATGACCTCTCATCTTGCAGCTGTTGTTTTTTCTCCCGGCAAGGAATCCGACCCAAACAGGCTGATTTTACCGTGAAATTCCGCAATTATTTGCTGATAAATGATGTCGCCGCGCAATTGAAAATGACACGGTTGTCTTTGGCAACATTTTGGTCGCATGTGCTCCGGATTGGGGGCGGATCGATGGATCGACTTGGACTAAATATGCTTGTGGAAAAATCCGGACCTACCGAAAGCAGTCATCTTGAGCCGATGGTCGTCTTGTGGAAGTGGTCGGTAGACCAAGTTTGACTGTACATGTTTGTGAATAAATGTTTCTCAGTGGGTACAGAAAACATGTGCCACTTATTACTCGTGGTCAATCAACCGTTTCTATAGAGCGGCCACCTGTCCATAGCGGTCGATTTTGGCCAGTCCCTTGAGTGACCGCTATAGGCAGGTTTGACTGTATACCCAAAAGTCAACTCCTCACTTGTTGACTTACACCATACAATGTAGTTCAGGGCTCTCCCCTCATATTGTAACTTGGGCCATTCTGATGGCTACTCGCCTGATGATTGAATTAATCAATTAGAAGGTCACAATATGTGACGTCAGGTCTCGGCATTTCCTATTCAGTATAAACAGGGCTTTTTGATCTGGCTTTCCTGCGGATGGATTTAGAGGAATTTTCTGACGAATTCGAGGGAATCAAGCTCTGAATTCGTAAAATTCCTTCAAATCCATTCTCATGGAAGCCAGATCCAAAATTCTTGTTCATACTGAATGGGAAATGCCGACCTGATGTCACACATTGTGACCTTACATTTGATTAATTCAATCATCAGGCGAGCAGCTGTCAGAACGGCCCAGGTTAAAAATGACGAAAGAGCCTTGAACTATGGCGGACTTATGTAAATCAAGTGAGGACTTGACTTTCGGGTATATTTAGCAAAGTATAGTGGACTTTTGAATTTTAAGTTTACCTTCCTTTAAACATATCATGAGATAGGAACTGTTGTCACCTGATATTGCACCGCATACTGCACCCTGCCAGGGATCCACCAGTTTGCCTTGTCTTCTGGACCACGATTTCTTAAGAACGTAGAAAATGTTTTAAACTCAGTGAAATCATAGGGACATTGGCAGCAGTTTTAGTAAAACAGCTAAATGTACATTCAAGTGAAACTGCAACCTTATTCTAAGTTTGAAACAAAAACACATTACAGACTACAGATCTTTAAGAACCCATGACACAGCAAAGAAGACATGGCGGGAGACTCGCTACCCTGAAGCTCACTCATCAAGGACATCTGATTGGTAGATATCTGTCCACCCTCTTCAGTGATTGGTCAGAGTCTGGAACGGGTGTCACGTTGCGATCTCTAGCTTCTCAGGGTTCTAAATGTGACAAGCCTGCTACATAAACAATGTCTGATACCACTTATGATTTTTACATATTTTGTAGACTATTTCTTTAAAAAAAGGGGTATACCGGGTGACCTATACGGGTACATGTACCTATACGAGTACGGGTATGGGTACTGGTTTTTCTCCTTACCCAAGCATTTGAAGTATGGATGACAACTCATGCTACTCAGTAGTGGAGTAACAAACACTTACTTTCAGAAACTCCCAGATTGGAAACTGCACAAATGAAAATGGAATCTGGAAGGGATAAAATGTAGGGTTCACAACCATTCAATGCCGTGATATATTACAGACAAATTAGTCAACATATACATGGTCCTTGTCAGAATAATTATTTGTGTTTAACGATGACATTCTTGCTGCTTATTGTGTTTCAATTATTACTCTAACTAAGATATAGACAGGAGACAATTTCTAATATATATATACCTCTCTGATAACTGTGCTGAGATAACCTCTGTAAAGTCCTCTGAATCCCTGCAATAAAAAATAAAAAAGAAACAAGAAAATAAATGTTAACAGAAAAAGAAGACCAAGCTCCTAATATCTCCCTATCTCTAAAGCTCTTTCTTATGTTATTTGATCTCTTGAATTGCTCCTCCTTTCCCCCTTTATCTACAACAGCCATTACCATACCTCTAGCCTAGTGCTACATTATCTAGACCCTGGACCTGAACTGGACTGGACCTTAACGTTTAGGTTCAAGTCCAAAACTCTCGCTTATATTCTCCTTTATCTTCTGAATCATCTTAAACCTCCCTTAGATCGTGAAATTTGCACTGGAAAAATATGAAAAAAATTTGCTGTTTTTGTATTTACTACTGACTGTATATAACTGCATGTAAAATTTATGCACTTTTACATGTAACAGGAACAAAATTAGTTTAGCACACATATGCCATGAGTTCAGGTCTGGACTTATAAGTCTGGAACTGGACCTGAACCTCTGGACCTGAATCCGGACCTAAACCTGAACACGGGTTTAGCTTTAGGTATGCAGCACTACTTTAGCCTGACTGAAACATGCTTCTCGCAAACCTCCCACCAGTCAAGCCTCTATGGGAGGGGCTCAATACAGCTCTGGACAGTACGAGTTTCTGTCACACAGACTCAACCCATACACCAATTTTATTACAGGAGACAAAATGGCATGTTGGTGCAGAACTGTGCCCAGGGTTTAATCACTTAGCCTCTACCAGGCTCCGCTGATCGCTGGGAAAACAGTAGAAGTCGGCGAAATAGAGTGAATAGTATGCCAAGGGTAGTCCGCTATTGCCTATTGAACTTCCCTGATTGACTACCCTTGGCATACTATTCACTCTTAGACTATTTGGCCGATTTCTACTGTTTTCTCAGCGATCTGCGGAGCCTGGTAGAGGCTATTAATCATTCAGAATAGAACAAAAAAAGACATGATAGCTGAGACCTTTATCCGGAAGCACACTTGGCATTGTTGTCAGCAAACGCTTGTGTCTGAGAACTCAATCCATGTCAGATCAGCCTCAGCAAAACAGACTAACAAAGAAAAAACTGGTGTTACCTCCTGTGTGACTGTTCTCCTCAGCACACTGTAGCTGGATTGTCCGGGGTTGGCCTGAGCTCTCTGTTTCACCACCTCTACTGGTACTCTCACTATACAGGCTGCCTGTAGCAAACATGGAGGCAAACGACAATAACAACATACAACTTGTTAAACAACTTGTAAATAAGAATGTCAATCTTTCAGCTGAACTGTGCAATCTAAGGTATTGTCTTCTTAATAAAATATAGAGATCTAACTTCTAAGAACTGTAGTCTTTTAAGACCCCTGGAAAGAGTAGGGTCCATCCTAGTATGAGTGGATCAACCTACGTGTACATGAATCAATCTGATCTTGTGAAGCTTGTATTTTACATACAAAACTGGTGTGTTACACCTTTTAATTAGGCAGTTTACTGATTATGGGAACAAACAAACTTGTAGAATGCTTTGGTTTAAAACAACATTGTGATACTTGAAACCACAGCTAGATATAGTAACAGCTTTTGACAAAGCTGCATGGAATATCCTAAATCTGAGAATTAAGATGCCAAGTCAGTGACGAAAGACAGTGGATACTGTCTGAAACGTCTGACTGTTTCAAAATCATATCCAGTTGCTTGAGTAATTATGTTTGGCGTATCTTATTACCAGGATGTCTAACTTTCATCAACGTAAGATGCCAATACCTGTCCGCAGAATAAGGCAGGTATCATAGGTAAGACTTTTACAATGCTGTACTCACAACTTCTCCTGCAGAAGCTCCGATCATGTGACTGACAGGTGCAAGGGATTCTGGGAGGAGGGACCCCGTCAGGCTTTTCACAAACTCGTAGGTGACAAAAAAGACAGCAGCTGGGGACAGAAACAAAACTTTTATTCAAGAGGAAGAAAAACTTATCTATGTTGCAACACTCTTATCAACATGATTCATGTTTCTGGAAAGGAACGATCTAAATAATTGCAAACTTCTCTCTGCCTATTTTCACAAGGATTAACAAAGTTCTTAAGCTATTAACACTTTCTCTCCACACTTTAAAGTCAGAAAAGCCTCTATCATAATGTTAAAGGTGCACTAAGAAATTTCAGGGGGTAAAACTGGAAGTATTCTGGAAAAGGACATTTATATGAAATTCCCAATATTAGCACATTTGCATCATTATTTTATACATTGGGTGTTTGAACACAGAGACAAGCTGCAAAAGGAGTATTTTATTTATTGGTACCACCCAATAATCAGCCCATGATTCAGCCGTAACCGTTTTCTGTCAACAATTTTGGTTACTTCCGGCCGCAAGACGTCACAGTGTCCGAGCACATTGAGCCATGACCATGTGATTAATTCTCCGGAAGCGTTCGGGCCTTATCGGTCAGAATTGCGTATGTTCAGAAGGTTTGAAATAATGGCTGGCCTCCAAGTGCTCAGATTTGCAATGAGTTCCCATCACACAACGACATTGTATCTTTCCTCCATGATGGTCGATATGCAATGCAGGCCTCGAAATTCATTTTTGGGAATAGGTGCACTGGTGCACCCAACCTAAAAAATTAGGTGCACAGAAAATGATTTGGGTGCACCACATAAAATAAAGTTGAATGATACCAAAACATAAGCTTGACGCCACAGCCTCTCTTAAGAACTTCAATCTGTGATTCTACACAGAATACATCAAATGAATTACAAAGATTATATTGCTTTTACTGATACTTACATTTCAAGAATATTCTGTATGCTAGTGTACAAGAGAACCTTTACCCTAAAGAGTACAAAAGTATCTTAAGGTGCACTGGTGCACCCACAGTCAAAAATTAGGTTGCACAGCTCCAATTTTGGGTGCACACAGGTGCACATGCACCCACTATTTCGAGCCCTGCAATGGTACAGTGTTATTTAAACTTACTATGGATAGAAATCGCGAAAAAAATAAAATTTGAAAATACAACTTTCAATACCCTAATATTGCTGACTATAGGTTGCCTTTAAGACCCTACACCACCAAGCCATTAGCCTGGTCTTCAAGCTTTTTATAGCTCTCCAGTCTCTTCTAAGCGGACTCAGGAGCTATAATAGGTTTGGATACCAGGCTACCAGACCACATTCGACTGATAAGGATGAGCACCCCCTACCTCCTGGAGCCGAACCAACGGCTGCGGACCCCAGGCCAGAGTAGATCCCCCTGAAGCCTCCTGACCTCCAGAAGCCGGCCTCGCTCTGCAGCCGCGTCTTCAGTGTGTCCAGCGGAAACAGAGTCACGTCCACCGCTGTCCCCGCCATCCCTCCTGCCTGGAAACAACGTGTGTGTTTATCATATTAGACTATTTGATAATTAAGGGTTAATGACCCGCCCCGAGGTGTATATGGTGTCATAACGCCTGGCCATGTGCTATAACCACCGAATAAAACCACCGAGTGAGCGAAGCGAACGAGGTGGTTTTATGAGGTTGTTATAGCACATGACCAGGCGTTATGACACCATATACACCGAGGAAGAGGCGGGTCATTAACGTTATTATCATATAGCTTATCCAAACTGACGCATATAAGAGTAGACAATTTCTGTTTGACGCATAGATCCCTTATACTATTAAGAATGCATTTGAGAATTCACATTTGTCCTTTATTAACAGAAGATGATGAAGAATATGTACAACTGTAGCCTGATTTATTTATTTCAACCACACAGGATAGGAGGGTCGGTTTCAGGTCAGTCAGAAAATGTTATCATTGAAGAATCTCCCTGCAACATGACCTCAGATAAACCTGAATAGAACACAGGTTCTTTGGCCAGCAGGAAATGGAACGCGCGGAACCTTAGATAGAACGTGGTTTCTTTGGCCAACAGCAAATGGAACACGCGGAACTTTTTTGGGAATTTTAAATTTGTTTTCCCTTTTTCATGTATTCTAAGGAATATTTAGGAATTCTAAGACAATAAAGATTTTTTTAAACAAGGTTAAGAAAAAGATTCATCAAATAGATACCCCCTCTACAAAATGCAACGGTTATAAAGATTTTTCAAACAAGGTTAAGAAAAGGATTCATCAAAAAGATACCCCCTCTGCAAAATGGAACGGTTGTGTTCTGACATGACGTCAATAAGTGGTGTGTTATGGCGTGATAACAGACCACTTATTGTGGGCAATGGTGGCTTCTGATTGGTCGACGCCATCTACCTATGTGATAATGGTTTATAAGTGGTCTAATAATGGTTTATTGGTCAGAAATTACCCGTGCAATGGCAGCCAATGCTGAATTGCTGCAGGGTTTACAATCACATAATACACAACAGATACACATTTGCCCCACATTTGCACTTTGTGTAACTGTCGCAAGGGTCTGGGCGACAGCATTCGGCCCCAGCAAGTGACCTCAATTATGACCTTCCCCAACCGAAGTCAGGTACCCATTCACACTTGGGTGGAGTGAGGAAAGTCGTGTAAAGTGCCTTTCACAAGGGCACAACATTGCAATTGGGGCATAGCAGTGGTTTCGAACCTGGGACCTCTCGGTTCTGGGCGAAAAACCCTATCGATTGCCCCACACAATTCCACTAACGGCTGCCACATTTCAAGCAGTTGACACAAATTTCCCTACAATGTATATTCAGAGAGAAGGGGCCACTGCAGGTCGTTGTAGTGGTACTGTAACGGGTGTAAGGGCGTTGATATTTGTATTCACACAGTCAGTGGTTAAGGTATAATCGTCATTCGACTTAACACTTTTAGTCGCCACCACGTGCTTATGATTCTGGTTCTACCGGTAAAGACCGATATACAGTAGTCTATAGATAGCACCGGCTGCTGGCTACACGTGTACTAATCACTTCTTACGCCTCTAAAATACTCTAAACTCACCACCAGGCACTTGGCAAAGCTTGGTTCCATGTCGTCTGCAATGACGCTCATCTCATTGTCTTCCACCGCAGCCATATCGCATCTAGGAGAAGTTTAACGCCTAAGAAAGACCCGCCCACCTCTACTCGACAACTTTCACTGCAAGTTACAGCTGACCTAGAAAAAACAACTTCCGGGTTGAGCGCAACATTACAAATAGAGGGGTGATCAAGTTTATTTTATTAAAGACGCAATACAATTCAATTTTGTTTTTAAAAATATGATTTATTATCTAATAAACGTTTTTTTTATGGAACATATATTGCATAGGGCGTTGTTCAGAAAAAAATAAGTTTTTAAATATTTTGTAAACATCCCCTAGGAAATAGTAAACTCGTTCGGTTCATTTCAGGTCCAAGATGGCGGAAGTTGGGAGTTTGCAAGTCGACCACAGTTACAAACGTGTTGTAGAGAGCTGGTTTCCCGACTTAGTCCAGAAAGAACAGTCTAAAAGCAAAGCTAGCGATGCGGGAGAAACGAACCGAGAGTCTGGGAAGAATCAAAGCCAGCCTGAGAGGTAAGACTTGGGGTTTGGAGGCCGTGTGTGTTATAATTTTGCGTGTTTGTAAAGGGTTTTTTTCAAGTTTCGAAATAAGGAATTTTTATTTCAAATGCATGCGTGTTATTATTGATTGGTAAAGACAAAGGGAATCAGGAATCTCTAAATGTATTTAAAGAATTTTAAAGGTAATTTCTTAAAACAACAGTTGCAACATGTGCTTGTATTGTGCAATCGTTTTTTAAAGGATGTTGATTTCAAGATAATCATTCCAAATTTGAACTTAAAGTGACCGGTGTTTACACTTATTAAATTTACAGTGTAATTTTTCAGGTTGCTATCACCTATAGCCAGGTATATTTACTTTACCATAATGTTCAAGCAAAATAAACATTGTTTTTATTCGAAACATCACATTTGTTTTTCTTGCTATTTTTCTGATACCCAAAAGATTGGACATCCAATGCACTTAGATTTTTTTTAAAGCTTCCCATCTTTAAAAAAAAGGTAAAGCAGTCATCCTCAATTGAGGTGAAGCATAATGCTTTTTCAAGTAGCTAGTGGTGGGGCAAGGAGGCCTCGCCACGGCTCATGTTTTTGGCCAAGCACACCGGGTCACCCCTACTCTTCTCGATACGTGTATTGGGTTCTTTTACGGGCAGAGGTTTGATGCTTGAGGCTTACGCACAAAGCTCCCTCAAACACAGGGCCGCTGGCCTTATGTCACCATCCGAAATGATGAATGCAATCCCTAACAAAACAGCCAAGTTAACTTCCTTTCAAGTAAGTAAAGCAGTCCTCCTCAATTGAGGTGAAGCTAGATGCTTTTTCAAGTAGCTAGTGGTAGTGCAAATTTGCGGCCTTGCCACGGCTCACGTTTTTGGCCAAGTACACCGGGACATGCACTGGTTCTCCTCTCAAAAAGCAATGCTCGAAATTCAGTTTTGGAAATAGGTGCACTAGTGCACCCAACCAAAAAAATTAGGTGCACAGAAAGAATTTTGGGTGCACAACATAGAATAAAGTTGAATGTCAGCAAAACATAATTACAAAGTTTAACGCTCTTAAGAACTTCAACATAGAATAAAGTTGAATGTCAGCAAAACATAATTACAAAGTTTAACGCTCTTAAGAACTTCAATCTGTAATTCTATAGCTATAAACCTTAAGATTTCAAACAAGTGATACATCAAGAACAACAAAAGGTTTTATTATTTTTTCTGATTCTTAATTCAAGAATATTCTGTATACTTACTGTACAATAGTACCCTTATCCTATAGCTTACAAAAATATCTAGGTGCACTGGTGCACCCACAGTCAAAAGTTAGGTGCACAGCTCCAATTTTGGGTGCACACAACTTACAGGTGCACATGCACCCACTATTTCGAGCCCTGAAAAGTGTAGGTTCTTTTACGGACAGAGGCTAATGCCTGAAGCTCCCTCATACACGGGGCTGCGGGCTTTATGTCACCATCCAAAATGACGAATGCTATCCCTAACAAAACAGCCAAGTTAACTCCCTTTGATTCTTTCCATCACTTCAGTACGGCTACTATTAGTGGTGAGAAGTCCCCCTTGAAGTCCCCGAAGAAGAAGAAGCAGACTGTTCCCATGGCAACCAAGATCGGCAGTCTGGTGGAGGGGAAGATCCTTCCGAAGCTGAAGAAGAGACAACAGGTGCAGCAGTGGGAGCAGACAGGTGGGGAGAATGTGGAAACAGTATTGCGTACTTAGTAGTTGTATGCAATGGTGTGCTGACTTTATTTCAATTTTAGTTTCATTAGAATTGCAACAGTGCAATACACGCGGGAGTCGGTGGGACACAGGCAGCTAATGCTGGTGTTGTGACTCGTGACTCACACATAATATACCCGTTTTTACACTTGGGTGTAATGATTTTATCAAAATTGCCATAGTACAATACACGTGGGTCACAGGCAGCTATTGCTGGTGTCATGACCCACACATAAAGCAAAATTTACAGAACACGTGGCAAAACATATATTACACAGACTATAAGTCACAAACAAAGCAATAAATACAATTTTAAAAAGCAGCATAATAAAATATGACCTAACTATCCGTCCATTTTAATAGTCTGGTGTAGTTAGTTACCGGTTCTAGTTCTTTTGTCATAACTGGGCCTCGAAAACATTTGATTCGGGTGTTCTAAATCATTTGATAATTACTATATCATACTGGATTCTGGGCATACACTGCGGAAGCCAGCATCGAATACCACGAGCGAGGCCTTCACATGGAACCCCCCGGGGAAGCGGAAGAGGGGGAGGCCGAGGAACACATGGAGGAGGGACCTAGTGGCCGATGTGAAGGCATCCGGACACACATATGGGAGCAGCTGATAGAGAGGGCCCAGGACCGCAAAGGATGGAGGCATCTAGTCCGTGGCCTATATGCCCAAGGATGGGCGATAGGCCCAAGAAGAAGACTGGATTCTACTTTTATCACACAGGCTTCCATAGAATTTGTACTTCGATTGCGTATTGTCAAAAATTTGAATACTCTGGATTTGGTTGTTGGAATTGTGATAGTTACAATTTTTGTTCGAGGACACCAACTTTTCTGAACTTCTGGCGTATTTTGCATTGAATAACGTGTTTTCTCGGGTGGGTATAACATAAATAGATTACAACACAGTGTATTCCGCATCACCCTCGGTCTCGGCCCTTCCACTGGTCGCATCGCCATCCAGCCGCTGGGTGATACGGGCTGCGGTCGGTCCGGGACTTATTATAATTAGGGCAATATGGAATACAACGTGTTGTTTTCTGTATACCGTATTTTCTCGATTAAAGGACGCATACAATTTCTAGTCGCCAGGATGTTGTAATGTCTGGGACCACATCTCCGGTGCAACTGTCTGTCATGCTTATTTGTTTCTTTTCTAAGTTGTCTTTTTCTCTCCAGAAAGCAAAGCACCCACAGCCGACACAACAGAGAGTGAGGATCAGGACAGTAAGCTGAACTCCCTGTCCCAGCGGAAACAGCCAGGCGGTCAGCCGCAAACTGGACATGAGATGACCGGTCAGTCGCAAGGTGGACGCAAGATGTCCAGGAGTCAGGTACGGAGGATGAAGAGGAGACAGAAGAAGGCCTTGGAGCAACAGACAGCTGGAACACAAGAGTAAGACTAGTACAATTCTTGAATAAAAAGACTCTTTTTTACACAACAAAGTGATTTATTCCACCGACGTTTCGGTGACCATCTGTCACCTTCTTCAAGGCAATTCTGACTGGTTCACATAGTAATGCAGCACAGGTGTTGCTGCTTATACATGATAATGAGATGCATTCCCAAAATGCAAAGTATTTACATATGTACAATCACAGTGGAGGACATCACTGTGCGGTCCCAAAGGTATTAACACATACAAACTAGTACAATTCTTCCTACAAATTACAAAACATATATTACGAAAGTCGCTGTGCTTTTGTTGCGTCAATTAAGATCTTCTTCTGTATTGGTTGGTATAGTTATAACAAAGATAGTTGACAAAAACTGCTTGAAACAAATTCTTACTACATATTACAAAACATGATTTGGTTGGGATCGTAATAACAAAGAAAGTTGAGAAAAACTGCTTGAAACAAATTCTTACTGCAAATTACAAAACATGAAATGCTTGGTATAGTTATAACAAAGATGGTGAGAAAAACTACTTGAAACAAGAGTCTTAGGACCCAAAATCTCCATGAAACGTTGTTTTTCCATTAAACCAGTTCCCCCAATTCTATATCTCTCAATGGTATGACCCACACTGTAAGGGGAGAAGTCTGACCCACTTTCGCTGTAAATAGCTACTGACAGGTGGGGTGCCAGATGACAACACTGCAGATATAGATTTTCCTCATTACTTATGCAAATTAAGTCCAATTTGCATAATTTGCAGTTCATTGTATACATCTCTGCTTAAGCTACCTGCATAGTGAATAACATGAAAATCTGTCGCTCCTTTCTTGAGTTATTCTCCTTTGAAGATTTTGACAAATACGCCATTACAGTTCCAGTGACACATACCAGGGGGCCCAAAATCGACCTTTCTCCTCCCGACACCTACCCACATACCAAATATCATTACAATTCATCTACACATTCTATACTTATGCTGATTTTAAGCATCCGGTGACACATACATACACACACGGTGACACAAACATACACACACGCGCACACACACGCAAACGCACTAACTTTGCATGATTTGCACTTCAGTGTGTACATCTCTGTCCAACCTTCCTGCGTACCAAATAACATGGAAATCTGTTGTTCCTTTCTTCAGTTATACCCCTTTAGAACATTTTTACAAATAGGCCATTGTAGTTCCAGGGACACAAACCAGGGGGCCCAAAATCGACCCTGACCACTCTCCTTCCAGCGCATACCCACATACCAAATATCATTACAATCCATCTACACGTTCTACAGTTATGCTGACTTTAAGCATCCAGCGACACACATGCAAACGATTTACCTCCTTACTTATGCAAATTTGGTCTCATTTGCATAGTTTGCACTTAAGTGTGTACATCTTGGTCTAACCTACCTGTGTACCAAATAACATGACGATCTGCCGATCCTCTCTTCAGTTCTTCTACATTGAAGATTTTTAAAAATACGCCATTGCAGTTCCAATCACACATGCCAGGGGGCCCAAAATCGACCTTGACCTTCCTCCTCTTAACACCCACCCACATACCAGAAATCATTACAATCCATGTACAGGTTCTACAGTTATGGTGACTTTAAGCATCCGGTGACACATACATACACACAAACACCAAACGCAAGCAAAACAGTATATCCATGAAAAAGCCTTTTTTCATGGAGATAACAAATGAAATATACGCCAAAAATAGTTACTCAAGCAACTGGATGAAATTTTGAAACAGACGTTTCAGATAGCATCCGCTGGTAGAACTAGGTTTTTATACTAAAACTCTGAATAGATATGTTAATGAAGTAAAGACAATTTCAGATGGTTCAATAGAATAGCAAGTTAAGACAAGGTTGTATGCTAATGAATCAATTAGCTCCTGTTGCTTAAGGAAATATAGCAGACAGACGGTCCTTGCCATAGTCTAGGAAACATTGTTGTTTTGAGGTTCATTAAAGATTTCCATTATCGTGTACTGTATAATGAAAATTGATATCAAAAGGGCTTATTTCCTCTGCAGAAGCTCAATCTATTACGCTTCAGTATCTAGGACTTTATAATCTTTTATTTTGTTGGTTCCAACAATACACAGACCATGGGTTTTGTTTCCCATGTAAATGAATCATAAGAATAAAAAAAAAATTATAGGAATAGAACCCATGTTCTAAACCATGCTGTTGTTCAATTTTTCAGTGTGCCAGAACCAGAAGCAGTGACAGGACAGTTTCCAACCCTGGAGAACCTCTTACAGAGCCCCTCCAAGGGGCCACAGGGAAAAGAGGAAGACATTGGGCAAAACAAGGACAAAGAAAATAGCACAGGCAAGAAGAACAATGGCCCAAAAAAGTCACCAAGTCATGCAGGGGTGAATGTTAAAGTAGAGACATCATTGCAGAAACATAAAGATGGAAAAGAAGAAGAAAGCAAAGAAATGAAAATTTCTGCTACAGGGTCATCAGCTACTAGTGTAAAGATAGAAGATATTGCAGCTACTTCTCAAGCAATGAAGGACACTGTTGGTGAGAAAACATCCACCCCTCACACTCAAAAGGGACAGATAAAGGTAAAGAAGGAACGGAAAACCCCATCATCTTCTTCTGAAGAAAAGAAGACAGCTACCAATGAACAACCATCATTGCCTCACATAGGAGAAAAGAAAGTGAAGAAAGAATCCTCATCTCCAAATACTTCTAAAAGTAAGAAAGACTCCACAGGTGAGGAGGAAACATCACCTCCTTCCTCTCAAGTAGGACAGAAGCAAGTTGAGACAGAACCCAAGACTTTAGATACAGTTAACAGGAGTGATGACGGCACATTTCAGAGCCCAGCGTCACAGAAAACATCTTCTGTAAATGATGGTGGTACTATGAGCACGCCTGGATCAAAGAAAAAGAAAATCAAGAAGGATCAGCGAAGTCAAGAACGGTCTGTGACAAAATCACCAAAGTCTTCCAAACTAACAGCAGAAAAACAACAAGAAACAAGTCTGAAGTTGTCCAGTCCAAAGGATGAGACAAAAGAAGACCAGGGTATTAGTCCAAGCCCAGAAAGGAAAAACAAAAGAAAAAGATCCCAGGCTACACAGAAGCAGACTTCACCAGATCTGACAGTTAGGTCTAAACCAGGCAGTTCTGATTGTGATTTGAACAAAACTGCAGAGAGGAGAGACTTGGAACAGAAAGACACAAGTCAAGACACAAGTGTTCTTGTGTCAAGTAAACGGAAGAGAAAAAGACGTAATAAGTCCAAAGAACCACCTTCGGAAGAATTAGCAGAGTCAAAGGAAGTTAAAGCAGCCTTGAAGAAGAATGTGAACTTAATCCAGGTAAACCTAAGTCTCACATTTGATGCAGAACAGGTAGGTAATGCAGAAGAAGATGCTAGCACACCTGGGGAGGGTAGGAAAAAGAGAAAACGGAGAAAAGCCAAGAAAGTTGTGACACCTGAGGAGCAAGAACCACATGCACCTGTTGAACCTTCACCTGTTAAGAAACCCAAGCTGCAAAACCAACCTGATCTGCTAGGAGGTGCTGCTAAACAGACAACAGAAAAAAGCACTACTTCAGTTTCTCAAGCCAGTCCTACAACTGGTCAAAAAACAAGTCTAGCTAAGAAGGAAAAGAAGAAAAGAAAGAATCCTTTGGTTGCAGAACAAGGCAGTGAAAAGGAAACAGCGGAAGACAACATTGTCTCAAATACAGAAGAGACACCAGCCAAGAAGCAAAGACTTTCTACTGAAAATACTGAAAAGGGGCCGCATTCTACTGATAATGTCGCTACTTCTGATGCACAACCAACAGCTGCTCTGAAAAGGAAGAGAAGGAGGGCAAGGAGGAGAAAAAGGACATCTTCAGAACAGGTATGCTACAGTTACTATAGAATAGTTTTGTATCTTTTTCTATCCCTTTACTAGTATGCTATTCTTACAGGTATAGTTAAACCTGTTCAGGGGACTACCTCCAGTGACATTAAAACAGTCCTGTCCAGTTTTACATAGTTAATCCCACCCTGTCCTAAGCAACCACCTGTCCTAAGCAACCGTTTTTCCTCTGTCCCAATTTAATGGTTGCTGAATCCAGGTTTGACTGTACCAGGCATCATGCTATTTTTTAGACTCATTACGGTCCTAAAACTGTTATTCTTTGTACATGTACTTTTGTGTAGAATTTGGACTGCAACATTTTCAGAGAAGGATCCGAATTTTTGTACCTAAAACTATTGTCAACATTTCAAGTTTATATTTTTCTCTGTATCTTCAGAGTCAGTCATCAGAGACAGGAGCAAATTCTGCAGTTGAGCCTGCATTGAAGGAGGGCAGTACAGTCAGTCCTGGAAAACCTGAGGTGAGAGGTCAAAGGGTACATGAAATGGCGTCACATGGCATAATGGCAGGGTGTCTAGCCCAGAACCCAGCGGTCCTGAGTTCAAATCCCCTGACATACCCCATTGATGTTGTTCCCTTGGTAAAGGCACTTGGGATTTTCCTCACTTCACTCAGGTGAAAAGGAGTACCTATATATACAGATGTAGCTTCGAAATTCGGTTAGGGACATCCCTAATCAAATAAGGAATTAAATGGAAGCCCCATATGTTTGAGCAGAGACACACCTCAAGCACATAAAGGAACCCACCACACGTATCGACAAGAATAGGGGTCCTTCCCGGTGTGAGTTGATCAAATATATCTGTTCGAATATGCAGCTTGTTCTGTTCAGTACAAACCTGGTGGTTACACCAAACAAACAAACAAACAAACAAAAAAGTGGTGTGTAGTGGTCTACACAAAGATATTGTACATATCTTAAGTACAGTTATATTTTTCTCTCTAACTTCAGAGTCAGTCGTCAGAGACAGGAGGCAGTACTGCAGTGGAGCCTGCATTGAATGATGGTGGTACAGTCAGTCCTGCAAAACCTGAGGTAAGATTTTAGAGGATGCATGAGGTGATGTAGTGTGGTGAAATGGCAGGGTGTTCGGCCCAAAACCTAGTGGTCCTGGGTTCGAATCCCTATTGATGGAAGTTATGTCCTTAGGAAAGGCACTTTACAGAAGTTTCCATACTTTACTCAGGTAAAATGAGTACCTAGCTTAGGTTAGGGACGTCCCTCGAATAGGACATTAAATGGAAGTCCTGTGCTTGGGGACAGCCACACCTCAAGCACTTAAAAGACCCACCACACTTATCGACAAGAGTAGGGGTCCTTCCCGGAGTGAGTGGATCAAATAAATCTGTCCAGATAAGCACTTTGTACTGTTCAGTACAAACCCGGTTTGCTACACCAAACAAACAAACAAACAAACAAAGAAGTGGTGTGCAGTCAGGTCTAGATTTTGCATTCTACTGGTAAGGAGTTCAGTTCTTTGCAATTGGATGGGACGTAAAGCTGGAGGTCTTGTGTTTAAGGAGAGCCACACTTCGAGCACATTAAAGAACCCAACACACTTATTGATAAGACTAAGGGTTCAATTGCAGTGTGAGTGGATCAAACCTTAGTCTTAACTAACAACTTAGCTTTTACTTTATATCAGTACTTCCAAAAATACAAATCTAATGTGTTACACCTTGAGGCATTTTACCAGTTACTGTAAATGCAGACATGTTTGCGTGGATTTAAATTCGCAGTAAGGAGAAAACAGAGTGTTTGCAGTAATTTTGACTTTGTGTTTGAAACAATGGTGAAGCTACAGTCATACAATGGAATAGCTTTTTGTGGTAGTTTTAAGTTTGCGGTAAAGAGTCCACCGCAAAAACTGCGAACATAAAACCACCTTTCATTTACAGGATACCAAACAAGCAAATAGACAAACTTAGCAATTCACCTATTGTTTAGCCACATCTAGCTTGCTTCTTTTTTAGTATGCCAGTGCATTTCCATATCTAAAGTAACCATATCATCCTATAAAAGGTAAAGCGGTCAATCCTCAGACTGAGAATAAAGCATGACACTTTTTGGTTAGCTTGTAGTGCAATGCTGCTTCAGTATGGCTCACGTATTTAGCCAAGCACACTGGATCACCCCTACTCTTCCCGATAAGTGTGTTGGGTTCTTTTGTGTGCAGAGGTTTGACACTTGAGGCTCACGCGCGAAGCTCCCTCATATGCCGCAGGCTTTACGTCACCGTCCAAAATTACGAATACAATCCCTTACAACATGTCCAAGCTGGGCATCCGACCCCAGGATCGAACTCCGGCCCGCAAAATTTGATCAAGGTGCCAAAATACATGTAGCAGGGTTGCATTACTGCTTGCGCCACGGGAACATGTCTTAACACCCTAAGGTCCTATTTATAGTACCAGCACCACATGTCCAACCCGTCCAGCTCCCCAGCTGACCTCTGACCTGATACGGGAGCCTGTGTAGTTCTTACCTCCTCCAGGTACTGATGTTACACCTGAGACAAACAATGGCCTATTGTCTCAGCACACCTGAATTCGGGTAGGGTTACACTGTACAACACAATGGCACCAACACATGTACCAAACGTGACTCGTGTTTGGACTGTTCCATTCTGGGTGAGGGGGCCCTGGGTTGTTATCTTCGCCTAGTAGATTATGTTTTTGGTTGCGCCAGCTGTTGGGTGGGTCTATATATGTGTGTCAAGAGCATAACTCGAGAAACCTTTGATGAATTGTCATGATTTTTGGTAGGTGTGTAGTGGTTGTGCAAAGGAAGGTCAAGTTTAAATATCATTTACCTGGCGTTTTTCAAAAGTACTGCAGAGGAATTTGCATGTTTGTGTGTTTGCATGAAGGCAAAAGAAGTGACGGAAACGTTGATGGATCTTCATAACTTTTTGTAGGTGTGTAGCGGTTGTGGGAACGGAGGTAAAGTTCGCAACTGGTTTACCTGGCCCTTTTCTACCGTTGTGCAGCGAGATTTGTATGTTTCTGTGTTTGTATGTCGCCAAGATAACTTGAGAAGCTGTTAATGGTTCTGTATGATATTTATTTTCTAATGAGAACATTCCTGATGTGGAAAGACTAGAAAGTCAGAAAATCTGTCTGATTATAAAGTTTTCATGTCAATTACAAAATGTATCAGATATTGTAAATATAGTAGTGTCTGTATAATTTTTCAACTTATTTTCTTGATCACATTCTCAGGATGAATCTGTCACCACTTTGTCACCAAAGACGAAAAGGAAGAGAAAAAAAAGAAGAAGATAAGAAGGATGTCTTGCTGAGGAAGCCTGGTACGTGGCAATTTGAATTTTCTTCATGAATAAATGAATGGTGATGAACTAAACACTGTCTTTGAGTCATGACTTAAAGTTATTTCCTTACTTAGGTTATGTATCTTGAAAGTTTTAAAGATGTTGGAATTGTCCTGGGTTTGTGACTTGAGCTTTGTATTTGTATGTATTTGACAAGAGCTCAGAAACACACCATCTGACATGCCATGAGACATACATTAAGTTACAATCTTCCATTCTTAACACCACACGGGACTAACACACCTGTCTAAATTATTTTCTATGTTATCATGGAAGCTCATCTGTGTTGGTAGTAATCATAATACAATGCTAAACTTTCTTCCAACACTAAGGTATTCACCAATCAAATTTTCAACCACCACTGTCGACTTCTTCAGGATCAATAATGACCAATCACTGTCAAACGTAAACTCGCGAGAGTTACAGACAAGTGACTTTATTGACACGTGTCTTTACGGATACGTGACCTCAGCAATTGGTCAAATGTGCCAGGAGTGTTTTTTGTTGTAATCTAGTTGCTGGTAAATTTGCTCACCTGTATTTTCTGTCTTTCTACAGAAGCTGTTATGACTCAGGCCACTGCTTATATTATAAAGAAGCTGCATCTTCAAGACATTAAAGTAACATCCAAAATATAAGAGTTTAAAGTAACCTCTAAGTGCCAATGTTTATTACCCAGTTAGGCCACACCAATTTACATGTAATTTCTTGGTTAACAGATTTTTTAGAAAAATGCTAGATTGGAAAATCAACATGAAAACAGAATCGCAGATGAAAGTCTGTACTTTGGTGCACACAGTTTCAGGGAGTGAACAGGGTCAGGTGTAAGTTTTCACCCCAGCCTTCTGTTTTAATGATGTCCTTGTGCTAAAATTTAAAAGAAAATCTGTTAACCAAGAAATTAAATTGCTGTGGCCTTAGTGTCAGAAAAAGAGTAAGAACACTACTTTAAGATTAAAAATATAATTTTAAAACATCACATTTTTGGTTCATTTTTTAATTATTAAAGCCACTAAATGTTGCAATATACCTTAAGTCTACTAATTGTTGCACTTTTTTAAATTTAATGTTCCCCACAGTTTCAATGTACCATTGCCAACTTGAGGATCCTGTATTATTTTGATTGTCAAAAAAAGCTCCCTGTTGTATATAACTAAACAACTTAGTATGGAAGAATAATCAGTATGTTTTGTAATACATGTACTACTAATCTTGAATCCAATGATACTAAGAATTGTTTAAATCATTGTTTTGCCATTAGTTCTATTTTTCTCAAGTGGACAGACGGAACTGTAAATCATTTACTTCTAAAACAATCATGCAAAATACTCACAGCCAAAGTTTTTGATTTGATTTTGTATATTCATGCATGAACATTGAAATAGATAGTTATGCCTTTTTGTTGGACCACTTGAAACTTTATCAAAGATATTGTCACAACATTTTAGTGAACTTCAAGGTATGTGTACGTCCAATATTCAATTTTGTAATTATTGTTAGTGTTGCCTCTACAAAAAAGTATTTTCTAGTTTGCCTCTTCTGACAAAAACAGAAAAATGCAATGTGTTCTTTTAACTAAATATTTAGTTATCTTGATATGAGATTTATAGATATTAATCTAGTTAATATGTTTAACTTATTGAATCAGATGAAATAGACCTTGTTTTGTAGTTTGTTATTAAAAAAATCAAAGCTTGTGTTCATGATTTGGACAAGAAAACAACTTGCATCAATGTTGAGGGCGAAACAAACGAATTCGACATTTCACTTTATAGTGATTCTCCATAAAAGAATTTTGTCACTTTTTGTCACTTCGGTTTTAGTACACGAGACTTTGCTGAACTGTCTTAAGAATGTTTGTTATTTGCATATCTGTTTCCGTTTCAATAAGCTGTATTGGAGTAGCCTATACGAAGACACAAAAAACGTGTACTCATTCTAGTTATTTGTTTTATGTTCTTTGAGGCGTTGACCTCATTTGTATTCTAGTTCACGGTTGGTTAATAACATTTTGTTATCTTAATTATGTTATATTAATGTTACTTTTATGCGAGTTTTGTTAAAGCTTCTTAACAAAAAAATAGTTAATTACCAAGTAAAGAGCTTTGGGGAATTCCCTTGCACTTCCTTTTAGTTCTTGATGTAACAGAAAAAGTGCACTTGCCATTGAATGATGAAGGAAGGTATTTTCTTAAAATGTTACACACATGACGTATAATGTACATAGATACATAAAGATCATTTTTGTTATTTGTAACCTGGCGTACTTATTTCAGTCTATATGCAGTAACAACTATAATCACGAAAGAAAGAAAATGCATTTTCCTTTCAATATCAATACATTAAACATATTATCGGGGACTTTTAACTTCCGTAATCAGCAGTTTCTAGGCGTTTGTATTTGTTGTTCGAAAGTCACTAGTACTAGTAACCTAGCAGCTGAATAGGAGGAAGCTAAGCTTCAAAGTTCATCTGTGTTGGTAGAAGAAGTCATTCTGAAACAAGTTTTAACTGTTATTTTCAAGACACTGTCGACAATTTGGGTATTAAAGTCCAATTTTGTGTTGGAAATAACAGTTAAAATTTGTTTTCAGAAGAAGGAAGCTAATCTTAGCTATGACGTCATACCCACCTGTTCGAATGGTATGTACATTAAAATCTGTTGTTTCGGGTCAACTTATGGTTCCGGGTAGTGCTGCATACCTACACCCCGGACCTGATCCGGACTGGACCTAACGTTTAGGTTCAAGTCCCCAAAAATCTAAACGTCTTGAAACAAGTCCGGACATGAAAAAAAAACCTCACACTTATACTCTCCTTTTTTGTCTAATTTGCAATGAACAAAATCTGAAAACACGGCTGTTTTTGTGTCTATAACTGAACTTTTGTGTTTACTACTGACTGTAAATAGTTTCACATAGTTAATATTGTTATTTCAAAGTTTTCGAATTGCATGTGAAATATATGCCAATATGCAATTTTACATGTAACAGAAAAAAAAATATCTAAGAACACATATGCTATGAATTTAGGTCCGGACTTATAACTCCGGACCTGAACCTAAACCTCTGGATCTGAATCCGGACCTGAGCCTGAACACGGGTTTAGGTACACAGCACTAGTTCCGGGTGTGTCTGGAAAAAATTAGCCTCCAACAGGCCTTCCTGATAGGTTAAGGATAGTGAATTTCACGAATTTGACAAAGATATTAGATATTTATCCGGAAGAATGAGCCCGTAGTTATTGTAATAACGAAGGCATATTTTAGCCTAACTTTGACTTTTTCGCACGCTCGCATTAATTTTGAAGCGCCCGGATAATGACATCCATATAATTGCATTAGTTTGGCCAATATGTAAATGAAAACCTGTGTTGGCCAAACTCCCCTGGAAAGTTATTTTCCCTATAACTAGCGTAGTTAGTCTGGTAGATAGTAGAGACAGAAATAGATATTGCATTAAGTCACAGTCACACACATGTAGTGAGATGTCTTATTCTTTGTCACATTTTTATGAGGCTATGACAAAGGCGATAATCAACCAAGATCTACGACGATCATATTTCTAAAACAGCGGAGTTCTGCAAGACAATTTACGTCGTAAATTTGTCGTACGACCTAGTATGCGACAGTTTCCTCACACTGCACGAAATGACCTCGGATCCGGACAGGAGAAACGGGATCCGGAACCTCAGATCGGTAAGAATCCGGACGGATATGGGTGCTGTAAAGTACTAAAACGAAAATATTTACCTGAATTATTAACTTTCATGTGCGAGTGGTATACCACATCAAGGGTACCACTTGCATATGTAGGAGAATGTAGGTAAATTTGAGTTGTGTTAGTACAATACGGCACCCATAACCGTCCGGATTCTTACGTATCTGAGGTTCCGGATTCCGTCTCTCCTGTCCGGATACGTCAGGATCAAAACAGTTGATTAAATCGCTTAAAAGCGAATCACACACAATTTATATTTATTCTACTAATCCCAATTGATCCCAATTACCTGCTAACTTAGATACATCAGGCGAAAACAAGCGTGATTTGAGAGTTGACAAAAAACAAATGGCGGTTCCACGGGTAGTTTGTCACGAGTGTCTAGCGCCACAAAGCGACTGTTTGAACGTTGATAGGTCAAGTGGCCTGTAGTCACACGTTACCCCCGCTACTGTTGATAAGAACCGCGATAGTGTCACCCGTACAAAGAACTGTAAACTTGCGCGGAGCAACTATGGGGTGACAAATTTGCGTTTGCGTAACTGTTCGCTTGTGTAAGACCAAGAGAGGGTGATATTTGTCTTGGTTGTTTGGGTAGAAATAAGTGGATAGAAGGTACACGGTTGTTTAAATGTTTTGTATATAATTACGAAAACAGTGGAACAGAGAAGGCAAAAATTGCTTCTCTTCCCGCCATACGTGGAAGTTTTGATGTCATAAATATCTTTTTACTACCTCAGAATTTGTAATCGGAGAACATTATACTGTAAGAATTGCAAGACACGTTTTTCTTGTTATTTGGTGACCGGACAATGGTACCCGGAGATTTTTAAAAGCACTGTATAAATTACGTAATCTCCAAGCAGATGCGAGGTGTCTGGCCGTTTTTTCTGAGTCTTTTCGCCCTTTATGTTTTTATCCTCAGGGTTTTTAGTGATCTCAAAGCAGATGTAAGGATATACTAAATTCGTGGCGTTTTACCCCCTGCTTTGGCAACATTTAGTTCTATTTTCTAGTCTGATATTGTATCGCCCTCTCGTGCTAATCGTTAAAAAATGATACAATAATTGAAAAGAGAACTATCAAAAATACAACACTAGAAAGCTAGAACTGCCAAAACTACAGTATTATGCCCGCACATGGGTTCGCCCTTAGTAATAGCCTCCGGCTAGTTGGGCAATCCCTGCATGTACATGCTGAACCAATAAATAAATAAATAAAAACAGATGTAAACCACTGAGAATGAGCCGGCTCCTTACATCTACCTGGAGACTTATGATTCGCAACCCCTCACGACAGTATGACTTAGAGAACGATTTTTTTAAAGAACATTTTAGCAGATTGTTTCAAGATTTCTGGAAAGCAATCCTTGTCGAGAAGGGCGATGAAAATATTGAACTAAAATGTCCGGAAGAACTTTTATCCCAGCCCATGCTTATCAGATCTCGGCCGGTCAAGTACTTTGTTATTTAGTTACAGGCGTCTCAGACTTTGGCCTAAATTGTCAATTATCCGTGCTATATTGTGCATTTGTTTAAAGAAAAAGAAAACATGTATCTAATCCATTTCGTAGACTCTTCAATCCCTTTTTTCTGTGTGCAAAAGAGCTCGATGAAAAAAAATTCGTTACGTTCTTGCAGTTTTTGGGGGACGTCACTACGAGAGACACGTTCCAGAAAGACACCAAAATCACTTGAGCGACATACACCCGTGTCAAATGTGTCGTGCGACAAGTTTACGACAGCAAAAGGACGTTCTTGAGACAGTTGTGAGAGTGTCGTGCAAATATTCGCCGTCTTGTGTCGGACAGGATTGTCGTAGATCTTTGTCTGTTCCAGCCTTGGTAAAAATCGTGTGACAAAAAAAAATCAATGTACGCGTGTGTGTCTACGCCTTAACCTCAACCCACAATGTAGACTTTGCACTTCCTCGCTACCCTACATATATCACTCACTGTGTACCTCACAAATACACGGAAATATATACAGGAGTCACTCTATACCAAGCAACATCTGAAAAAATGGGTCGACTTGGTATAGGTTGAGTACCGCAAATACCGTGAGTGTGTGCGTACACAGTTTCTCCATTCTCTATCGCCCCGCTGATTAGTTTACGGTATTAAGCGGTATTAGATAGGGGTACATTTGTTCTCGTCGTGAATGGGGCCCTATAAATGTGCAACTAGCTCCTATGGTTGCGTTTCGACTTTGTTCTCGGGTTTTAGCTGGTGGACAAAGCCTGTGTGTTTGCGATAGGTGTACTTAGCCAATGGTGGGAGGGACCTGGGATAATGTAATACCGTAGGATACAGTGATACATGCTCGGGTGTCAGGCACAGGTCGCGGCAGGCTATTCAGAACGGCGCAACTCTATCTTAGGCCCGTGCAAACAAGCGTCTCGGGTTTGGCGTAGGCGAGCGGTCGGAGGTTGAGGGGGCACGTCGCGTAGCGTTGCGAGGGTCGACAGAAAGGGGGGACACACACAACAAACCGGAGGTTCCTTTTCTCTCGTGCGGAGAGAAGACTCCGCGATTTCACGGAGGGATTTTTAGGAGGATGCGTTATCAGCTTTAGAGATGGCAGACGAGGGACCGACAGCCACCTTACCGGCGTTGTACATCCCTCCCCTCATCGGGCCGGAGGAGAGTCAGCCGGCGGTGGGGGAGGCGATGCTGCCCGCCGGGGACGACATCAAGCTGCCCTTCCTCTCAGGTAAGCCTTACCACAAACTTTCACACCTCTTAAGAAAACTTTCTTAACCCCGGGGATATGTTCCGGATCAAAGGAGTCTTAAAAACAAGTCTTAAAGACACGCCGAGTGATAAAACGTGTCTAAGTAGGACGTCCAGCGAGACAACTACGCCATAGGATCCGAGTGCTAAAGACGGGTGTTATGTGTACGCAGTGTTGTTGCCATTCTGTACCGGCTACTGTTTCACATGCTCCGCCGGGAAAAAATCAATTACGTTGTGACAGGCAAAAGTACAGGTCCTCACGGAAAGGAGTTAAGTTGCAGGAACTTGAAGAATGTAATCCGGTTTCTTAGGTGTAGATCTTGGTGGATGTCTTTGGCGTTGTGTGAGGGCAGATTTGTCGCTAAGGTGGGGCTTGAGGAAACGTCACAGGCACACGGGCCGGAAGTTTTGCTTGTGATCAGGAAATGAAGAAATACTGGCATTTGCTAACTCTAAAGCATATTAGTACCTTTCTTTCTCGATTTGCATTCGGTACTTTGTTCGTTTCGTAGTGATAGGCATTGACATTGAAAACATTACTTGAAACGCCACGGGGTAAGAAAAATGTCCAAGGGCGAACGGAGACTATACCTCTACATGGACTTTGCTTCCTGATAAAATGTGTTTCATACTCTACTAGGGATTCTTAAGTATTAAAAAAAACTAGGCACGTACATTTCTTGTCCTTTTGAAACATTTGTATCTATGCAAATCTTAGAATTGGTAGCAAGTATCCAGTTCGTAAAACATCTTTGTCTTGATGTAGAATCCCCATAACATCGTCAAGACAGTAGTTTGACTGTTTTTAATTGCTTAGTTGTAGGGTAGTTTTAGTGTGACCCACAGTAAAGAAAAATTAATTGGTATGACCACGTGTTACGGTCATCGGGACTAGCCAAAACTATCATGCAAGGAACCGTCCAGGGTGGAATAAAGAAAAGGTAGGCAACAGAAAAGATGGAAGAATGATATCAGCGCATGAAACACTAAAAAAAAAAAACACGAAAAAAGCCTTGAAAACTGGTTGTCAGATCTGTTGCGCCCCAATGGTGAAATAGTTAGCCTAAGGGATAGATAAAATGAGACGAGAAGGGTGTATACAGTAGTCTAACCCCACTGTTGTGTCCAGCAGGTATGGGCGGCGAGGCGCTGGCTGAAGAAGTTCTCCGAGCTCCGCCCGAAGGCGACGAGGCGGAGAACCTGGACCTGCTCTCGCCCGACAAGCTGCCTCCCCTCCCCCATCCCCCCGTCAGGGTACGGTCATGTTTGTTTGTTTGCTTGCTTGTTCATTTGTTTGTTTGTTGACAGAATAATATCATGCCTCCTACTATCCTACAATCTATTATCTCAAATATATGCCGCAAATTGCCCGCCCCCCCCCAAAAAAAAACAGATAAAAGTGTCGAAGAACGACAAAGTCGATTCTAAAGTCAAAGCAGAATTTTTGAAGGAACCAAAATGAAGAATCTATTACTCGGTATACTATACTCCGTGTGCTTAGTCATTTCTTCAACCTTCCCGACCACGTAGATGTCATAGTGAAGGCTTTTCCTTTTTTTTCACGCTTGCATCGGTTTTTGGAATTCTAGAGGATGTAATCCATTCCATTGAATTACTTTGGCCTCAGTATATGATAAATGATTTAAAACCTAAGGAATGCACGGAGGGGTGTTTTATTGGTTTATATTTATGATGTTTCGTGAGGCCTTTATTGATTCCTAGCTACTGCACATTCTGAAGTTCATATATCGAGTTCCAAGTAGACAGGCGCGAAATACAAATATCTACTATGTACAACATATCGTATCGTAATACACCCCAAAACACAATCCAACGTTTAGTAGAAACACACACATTAAACTGATGCTTAAACCGAATGGCAGATTTTCAATCTATGGAGGAAAAAATACCAAAATAACACATTAAAAGGGCAAAATAACAACATCACATACGCATGATAATTTATACCAACCTAATGTACAGTTATTTACTTAACATCACTTTGTCGATGCAAAGCGGCACCACTCAAAGAGCGCACCCGATTCTCGGACACAACAAGAGTTTACATTGTTAAGTGTGCTCCTAAGCTTAAGCGCACATCTAAGAGCGATCTTTTGACGTTTTCTGTGTGAAGTGGCTAGTTTTCTCTACAAATGGGATCGCTTGTGTTCTACCCCTCTCCTGTAGTGACTGCCAATAGTGTTTACGTTTCTGTCCTTTTATAGTCTAAGTGCCACCGGTCCCAGTTAACGTAAGCCACCTTTTGGAATCGAAAATTCGTTTATTTTTCCCACTTTCTTTTGTTTATCAAGGATCAGTTTGTTGCAGCTATTTTCGCTGCGGCGTTCCCACGATAGTAGCATTCCAAATAAAATCAATTATCACCGAGCTATGCTCCCATTTGTTAAGATGAGGCTACAAGAAAAACATTTTAAATCTGATTTTGAGGACGTAGTGTTTAAGTAGACAACGTGGCGTTTTGCATGAACTTGAACTGACCGCTCTTAACTTCTTGAGTTCTTAAAAACTGCTTTTGCAGGCGATTTTCCCACGGCTGGGACATACAACATTGATTAAATTATCGCAGAATAAAACCCTTCTTTTGTGAAGACACAAAGACTCCAAGGACAAGAGAAAATCTTATTTCTCTAGGCGTTGTATGGAATGCTCTTTGTCTAAGTGTACTCCAAGGCATCCATTTTCCATACACTTGTTGGATTCTCTAATAGAGGTTAGAGACAGGTTCAGTCTTACACAAGCCTTCAGCGTTTGGCTCTGATGTTGAATACCATCTGTATACGTACCACCTTTGTGATGTGTATAGTTAGATTCCAAGTGTCTGTTCTAATGTTAATTGCTGGAAAATTAGATAAAATCGCGGGTAAATGACCGGAGAACGCCTTTTGTTTCAATAAGAGAGCCCATGTAAGGAGTATGTCCGGATAAAGACGCACGCCTTTAGCTTATAAGTTTTAAAACTAAAACCTGTATATTTGTGAATGAAAAAAACACCGATGTTTTTAGAATTCAAAGGAATGATTCTAGAGTGCTTCATTTAAGTATTTACAGACATTTTAGAGAAAGAAGAAAAAGGGCAAACGAAGCAGCTTTTTTTCACACAAATTTAGGTGCTAACTAAATCTTTGTTTTGGACCAGATTTCTGCTTTCGGATACAATATGAGTGCGTTAGACCACAGGACTCTGCCTAGCGTTCAGAAAGGGCATTTCAAGTTCTGTTTTGCCGATTGTATAAAACCTTAAAGGCCAAGGAAGCGGAATCACAACAGTCTAAAGTTTTCTCAGCGTTTGGTCACAACTCTCCCTAAAAGCCGATGAAGGTTTACATAACCTCGGGGTCCCCTTGAAGAAAGACTCGTGGAATTCTGTTTGTTTACATCAACAACTTTCGCTGTAACCCACCACGCCGTTGCTAGGGGCAACGATGATGAAACGCTTGAGAATATACCATTATTCGATGGAGGGGGCTATAAAAAACTTTTATGAAACACACCGTGCTTTAAGTGAACACAACAAACTATCTTTACTTTGCTCAAATTTGCTGTTTCTGGATTCAACTAACCAGATTTTTTCGACATGAAGCTTATACTAGTTGTAGTATTGGAAGACATCGTATATGTTTTCTTGTCTAGCAACATATGCTTCACAAAACAACCCAGGAAACCCAACCTGTCCCCAAAGGCCTGTGCGCCTTTTTGTTGCTTCTCGGTTTTGTTTATTTGGGCCGCAGGTAGGACAAGGTTTCAAGTTGCGGTGCCTCGGACAAAACGCGGCGGGCTCTCGAGTTCGCCTCTCCGCCGCCACCTGTTGTCGCTAAGTCAACGGGAACGAAGTCTCTTAGGAATGTGAAACATTGGAGTAAATCCACAAGCAGATGTGGGGATGATCTGAATAGTTTTGCACGTCTTTTACGGCGTGTTTTTGTACTAATCTTCAAGCAGAGGTTGGACGTTTGGGACGTCTTTTAGGTTTGTTTTTTTGTTCTGTGCCTTTCTATTTTGTCATTTTTCCTTGGTATATCTTATCTTAAAAGCCTGACAAATTGAAATGGGCCTAAAAGATGTCTATAACAACCCGGAGCCTATTCTCTGCTTTACCTGGAGAGTAGTTTTGCAGGTCGTTCTAGTAGTGCACGTTCTTCTATAGCTATTTAATGAAGGAATGTGTGAAACGCTAGAAATACATACAAAATGCCACCAAAAAAATCCGTACGTTCAAAACAATCCTGAACCGTACTTCTACTTGGGGATTAAGAGATTAATGCTGTTAGCTTGTAGTGCCTCCGTGTCTGCACGTATAAGTACAGATCACACGGTACTTTTGAGACATTAAAACCCGTGGTTATGGCATTAACACGTTACCAAGATCTCTTGATTCTTACAAGGAATGCCCTTGCAGCGTTTACTATGCGTATGACCCAATGACCTTGATGTAAAACGTGGTGAAAACAGAAAACCTATGATACTTTTTTTTTCAAAACTATCATAATTCATTATGTTTAGAATAGAGTTTATGCTAGTTGACATCACACTGTTTTACCAAATTCTTTTTTCCTTCAAAATATAAAAAGCTTTTCGTATCCCCAATAATAGCTTGGAGAGATGATGTCATAATAGTTTCTACCTGCGACCTTCGATTGAACTAATGCATTCATACTCTCGGCCCCAAGCGCATTTTACTTTTACGGTCACTGCACTTAACTGTGTACAACGATATGTCGCTTATTCAAAAGTTTAAGAGGTGGCTGACCTATTTAGCCCCATGCCTTTTAAATTTTCCAATCATGTTTTGAAAAACGACACTACGTCCTCATTTGTCGCCTTGAAAAGAAGTTTGAAGCGTGGGACGGCAACAATTGTTTCCATGGGCAGAGAAAAACACTGCCCCGAAAAAGCAGATGTTGATATTTTCTATATGCTGAGGGGCGAGATGACATAGGCGAGAATTGGCGTCATGTAACTGTTAGGGTATTTGGCCCAAAACCAAGAGGTCCTCGGTTCTAATCCCTGAAAGGAGAACTTTATTGCGCGACAATTGTATCTGGTACAATGTATGGCAACGTACGCACATGCAATTCAAACTATTGCTAATAGTTAACAAATACAAAGAACTAGTCTAAGCTATGACTAACAGTTAAAAATATAATCTATAGAATAAAATATTAATGTACATGCTAATACTCTAAAACAGTATTTTGGTAACAGTATGCTGTGTCATCAGGAATTGATAATACTGTCTCGGTTTTGAGTTATATACAAATTTGCCTACATAGATGGATATATGAACAGGGCTTGATAATATCATATTAAATATCGAAATGATACCGATGGGAAAGGCACATAACACGAATTTTCTCGCTCTACCCAGGTGTAAAAATGGGTACCAGACTTAAGTTGGGGAGGTGAAAGGCGGTGAAAGGATAACAACGCACAGGCCATACTGCCTCAAAAAGGCTACTACAAGACTACTTTACCGTATCAAGCTCACTGTTTTTAATACGTGGCCCTGTTGAAATAAGTTATAAAACCTTGGGTGCGGTACAACACTGTCATTGTCCGTCCAAAGGGGGAAAAACAACGAAAAATCGAGACTGCAAACCCTTCCCGCCTCCGCGTACTGTTTCATGTTACTTTAAATACATTTAAGTTCGCGCGTTTTGTAAGGCGAAAATGGAGTGTTCGCGGTGGTTTTAAGTTTGCGGCAGCGCTATAGTCACATACTGCTATAGTATTGGATAAAATGTTTGCGTTGGTTTTAAGTTCGCGGTGAAACGGTCGCCGCAAAAACCGCGAACATAAAACCACAGCGAACATTTCTGCATTTACAGCATGTCTCATCTGCATCATTCTTGTTGGATGACTCACTGTTTATTCCTTTGCGATTAGTCAATGTCTAATACAGACCCTACAGAGACGACATATCTTGTAATTCAAACCTTGATACAATGATTGAATCATCCATATCGTCAATGGAGAGAACAAAACCTCTAGAAACCCCAGGTATGTTGCGCGTCCCGCACATATTGGATCACATAACAAGATTTCATCATAACAATTCCGTGCGTCATGTCAAGATGGCGACAACATATTCGGTGTCAAACGCCTTCGAAAAGTCGAAAACAACTTACGAAATCATCGCAAAGTTTGACCGCTTTGACCTTTGAAACGAAACTTCTGTCAACGCAAGTGGTTATTTTTTTTGTAGATTAGAGAAGATACAGAACTTTGTCTCCCCACAGCAGCTTCCTTTAAAACTCGTTTCCTTAACTTAAACTCCAAAAAGCAGGTACTTTAACCTTAATTGTACAAGAATCTAGGTGACCCTGGTAGCGCCTTGTGCCGTTTTCCTACTCGTATCAAACGCCTTCGAAATGTCTAAAACAATTAACAAAACCATTACAAAGTTTGACAAATTTGACCTTTGTACTAGTTCTGTCTGTACTTCTGAATTAATAGAAGAGGAGATTTGGTTCCCTCCGTAGCTTTGATCAAAACTGCTTCCGTCCTTTTAAACTCCAGCTAGCAGACACCATGTGCAGAAAACGTCCTTTCAAACTCCAGCTAGCAGACACCACGTGTAGAAAACGTCTTTTTAAACTCCAGCTAGCAGACACCATGTGCAGAAAACGTCCTTTCAAACTCTAGCTAGCAGACACCACGTGTAGAAAACGTCTTTTTAAACTCCAGCTAGCAGACACCATATGCAGAAAACGTCCTTTCAAACTCTAGCTAGCAGACACCACGTGTAGAAAACGTCTTTTTAAACTCCAGCTAGCAGACACCATGTGCAGAAAACGTCCTTTCAAACTCTGGCTAGCAGACACCACGTGTAGAAAACGTCTTTTTAAATTCCAGCTAGCAGACACCATATGCAGAAAACGTCCTTTCAAACTCTAGCTAGCAGACACCACGTGTAGAAAACGTCTTTTTAAACTCCAGCTAGCAGACACCATGTGCAGAAAACGTCCTTTCAAACTCTGGCTAGCAGACACCACGTGTAGAAAACGTCTTTTTAAACTCCAGCTAGCAGACACTAAGTGCAGAAAACGTCCTTTTAAACTCCAGCTAGCAGACACCATGTGCAGAAAACGTCTTTTTAAACTCCGGCTAGCAGACACCACGTGCAGAAAACGTCTTTTTAAACTCCAGCTAGCAGACACCATGTGCAGATAACGTCATTTTAAACTCCAGCTAGCAGACACCATTTACAGAAAACGTCTTTTTAAACTCCAGCTAGCAGACACTATGTGCAGAAAACGTCCTTTTAAACTCTAGCTAGCAGACACCATTTACAGAAAACGTCTTTTTAAACTCCAGCTAGCAGACACTATGTGCAGAAAACGTCCTTTTAAACTCTAGCTAGCAGACACCATGTGCGTGGAACTAGAGTACCGTGGTAGCGCTTTGTGTGATTTGTCTTGCTTTGTACTTGTACGTTGGCAAATTTGCGGCATGAGCAAACCGTTTTAATGGCCGCCATTCCTGACGGTTACCCGGGTAACGGCGTGTGTGCTGTCGTATGTTAACTCTCCCGCCAGGCGTTCTGATTTACGTGTGAGTCGCGGTCGTTTGAAACACCTGCACGGAAGTGCACAATGGCACTAGAGGTGTTGTATTCTCTTTACTCAAAATATGGTTCAAATACGTGTCCAGTTCATGGACGGAAGTACAAAAATTGCAACCCTCGTATGAAGGCCTTCATCGTAAGGTTTGCGCTGAACATAAACTATTTCTTAAGAGCATTGTCTGTTCTTGAGAAATACGTCATAACAAACTCAAACAATTTCGTGCTCAGGAATAATCCCGCAAACTATAGCTACATAGCAAAACGTTTTCGTTCTTTTTCGTTGACTACCTGCCTACATACCTAATTCCTTGACCTTCCAAAGAAAACACAGACAGCCTGGTAAGAAGTGTAGTTTCAGATGGTAAACAAATGTCCATTTCTATCTAAAAGAACTAGATTCTAGCCTGGGTGTCATCCTATTTATTTTGAGGAACCGAGTATAGGAGCCCATGTAAACAAAATCAAATGAGGACGGCACCAAAGCTAACTGCTAGATACTACTACCATGTAGAAATGTTTAGCACCTTTTATAGTGTTACACATAGGATTTCCGGTCTTTTCCTGCACCTGGCAACGCGATGGCGTTAGAAAGTTTGTAAAGGCTTAGGTTTATTTGAGTTAGAGTGGACCTTTATTCCTGTATATTGGCCTGTCGTTATAAATCTTAGCTATATTGTTCCCCTCTAGTAAATGAATGGTTGTGCAGGCCGGGTTTTCTCATACACAGGGTGTCTTTTTTGATGCACTTTCACGTGATTATAGATAGTCGTAATCTTGAAATATTGCTGTTTTTTTATTGATTTCGTACAAGCGTGTTGAATATGGGAAATATATGTCGACAGTTATTTACTGTTATGGTACTGCTTATTCAGTATTGTAATTAATTTTCTTGTTGTAAAACATTCAGAGTTTGCAGTCAAACTAAGCACGTTTCCTATATGCATTTAGAAGGGAATCAATCAATTAAAGATAGTCACAAATCAATCAAACATCCAATTAATCAATCAATCAATAAATAAACCAATCAATCAACCATTCGATCAACCAATCATGTAGTTCGAACGCCTTCGTGGAAACCTGGTAACTTCACTTGGTAATTCCAATATCACCACGTATTAGAAATGTGATTTCATGTATGTGTCTAATTCATTCCAGCTATATAGCAACTGAGATATAAGTCTTAGAATGAAAACAACCTGATCGCATAATTGATAAATTCCTTAGTATAGTAATAGGCCATTTTCTACGCCTTAAATAAGCAGTTTATGGTTCTGGATAAAAAATATTTTTTTACACAATTAAGTGTACATAGTTACGTAGCAGGCCGGCGCTTCCGTAGCCGCAATTAACCTGGTTTGAGAAAATACTTACTGTGCTCTACTTTGCACTGCAGCTAGGTGTCGCTTTTGCAGTGTGAAAAATGCGGTCCCAAACGTAACTGTGTTTACAGCACTTTTCCCTGTCGCAGATGATTGGGGTAGATTTTATGAACCAATCAGAATATGCCCTAAGGAAGGTGACAGACGGTCACCGAAACGTTACCCTGGAAACCGTACTTCTTCCCGAGGACCTATATTAGCACTCCCTGACTGATAACTCCGGCCGGGAGTGCTAATCTAGGTCCTCGGGAAGAACTGCCTGGGCTGCCGAACAGATCCTCCGTCGGGGCCGGGACCAAGAAGGATGGTTCCCAGGGTACCGAAACACCAGCTAGGTGCAAACACCTGACTGTGTACAAAAAACCTTGCTATCAAGGAAAAACAACATAGAATTATTTACTTATTTGTTTGTTTGTTTGTTTGTTTGTTTGTTCAGCCCAAACGTGAGAAGATGCGGTACATCACCTTCACGGCCGAGGCGACCCGACACACCAAGGAGCTCAAGCGGACCAAGAGGAGACGGTTCAGTCTGGAGCAGAAGACGGAAGAAGAGGAAAATGCCAAAAAGGTACAATTTTAGGCATACGTTTAATTTCTTTATTTTCTAAAGAGGGAAAACTGTGATCTTTCGTTTTTGCTTCATATAGATAACATTGTCCTTAAATAATCAAAGCAAAACATGAGCCAAAAGTGTATTGATTTTTTATTACTTTTAGTCTTACGGAATGACAAAGGAATGATAGTCATTGCTGGATGATTTCTATCGAATCTTTCTCGCAAATTTCAAATTCTAGACGTTAAATGTTTTCAGGATTACAAAAATTGGATACATATGTTGTTTTAGCGGAGGTCTACAGTTTCTCAGTTCTGTCTAACGTTCTTTTTTTTATTGTTTTCCTTTAGTCGAAAGGACCGATGGGTCCTGAGGAGTGCCTGAGATGCGCGCTACGAATGGAACACGCACAATGTGAACCGGTAGGTGGCGCTTCTTACTAGCTAGTGCTTCTCACAAGAAGGTTTCAAATTATTCCTATATTATTGTCACGGCAACTTATAGAACAAAGTGCGGAACATATCTTTTTTTTTGCGACGTTGCAGTATAAACACTCTAAAACCCAGAGATCCTGACCTTTCGAAAATGACTTTCAAAAATCTAAGATGACTACTTTCCAAGGAGGTTGAAAAGAGACCTCCTTGTACTATCTAAGCAAAAAGTCTGATTTATTGCATTTGCTATTTTGCCCCCCCCCCCTCCCCTTTTACAGCACAAGTACATCCGGGTCAGAGCTACTGCTGCTGGTAATGTACTGTTAGATTATCATGAACTTGTGTCCCTCCCCCTTTACAGCACAAGTACATCCGGGTCGGAGGTGGTTTCCGGCACAGCTACTGGTACTGTAAGCTCATCATCCAGAAGATGCAGGAGGAGGCTGAGGACGAGGTCAGGATGCTGCTCTTCGACGCGGAGAGTGTCGGGAAGGAAGCTCCCAACATCCGGGTCCGCGCAGACGGCACAGGTTTGTAACCATAGCAACATGAAACTCATGTATGGAGTTCATAATACCATTGTGACAACAAATAAGAGTTGTTAAACCCATTGTCTGTAAACCAATATTTGAAATAAGTTCTAGGCAAGTTTGTTTTATGGTCTTCATTTGTTCATCATCATTATCATCATCATCATCATCATCATCATCATCATCATCATCATCATCATCATCATCATCATCATTTCGGGCTGGTCGAGTTGATTTCGACCATTATAATGTTTCAAGTCCACAACATCTTTGTTTGTGAAGGAAAATAGTGAATAGTTTGTGTTATCAATGGTAACAGCTCACTGTCCAATGCAACTGCAATCAAACATGTCGTCATCACTATAACTGGGTGACATTTGCTTTGCGACTAGGAGATGTGCTACTCTTGACTCATTCCAGCTCGCTCTTTCCTTGCCAATCTTGGCAATGTTAGGACTGGGTGTTTGACAACGTTAAGCATAATTAGACGCCCTCTTGATCTTCTTAATTTTCTAGGCGTCAACTCTGAACGTCCACCTGTTTATGCTATAACATAGTTTGCCTCTCTCTCTCTCCAGTTGAGCGGAAGATCAAGACCTACGTGCGCACCAAGAGCGGCAGACGGATCGTCAAATATCACTACGTGGACGACAAGACCTTCCAGAAACTTCAGGTGAGGGAATCTAACTAATTGAAGGGTCCTCCTTTGCCTACTTAATACTTAATGCGTAGAGTTTGATATGAGCTTTTTCGTGACCTATACCTCAACGATTCTTAGCCCCCCAAACTGATTGCCTGAGATTTGCGATTTTCAAACTGCCAGAACTCGCGAAATCAGTAAGCTAGGTCGGTGAAACTTAAACTGACTAATATTTGTATAACATACAATACGAAAATCAAACCATATTCTGCACAGATATTTCCATTGCTTCACAAACGGGCCTCAAACATGGTCAACATGGCAATTTGGGACGTTGCAAAGTGATCTGGCCTCCCTACCAGAACCTCCCGAGTAAGCTTCCAGAAAAGAAAACCACGAATACGATGTACATGTCCTAGTTATGGGCCTTAGGATCAAGAATCTGTGTAAAATGTATTCTAGATTGGTTAAAATCTTCACAGCAACAGCATCGTTAAACAAAGTAAGGTCATGGATGGGATTGTCTTTTTATGGGCCTAAGAGCAAGAATCAGTGCTGAGCATCTTTTAAACTTGTTTTTTTTCTTACGATTAAATCTCTACAGCAACTCCGTGAGAAGGGCAGAAAGCTCGGTCACGGCGCGGACTTCGATGGCTGGGAGCCGTGGGGCGACCCGACACCCGAGCCGAGCGTCAAGGAGTTCGGGGAGAGCGATATCGGCTCCGATAAGGAGATCATCATGAAAGGTATGATAGACATGAATCTTGAACCTTTAAGATGACTGGTCTGAGAGAGGTCGTTTTGCATTAATCTTCAAGCTGATCTAATGGTTGCGAAGACCAAAGGTTGCAATAAAAACTTCTTCTGCCAATTGGATACAGTCTTCGCAACCATTAGATCTGCTTGGAGATTAGTGTTGCATGTCATGTTTATTACAGGTTTGCGTAGCAAAACCTTTGTTGGATCCGTTGGCATGTGTGATGGCCGCCATCTTGAATTGTGACGTCACAGGGTCGCCATACTATTTTATTGGTCGCTAGCGTTCTCTCTATTTTTAATAAATCAGCACAAAGCTATCACACATTCAACTCAAATAAAAAAGATAATTTCAATACCAATTCATATCTATAAAAAGACCCCGTAATCGCTAAACTAACATAGCAAACCTGAAGTATATGTAGCACAAATACTTAACTCTAGTTCATCTATGATGTGTTGATCTGTTTGTATGTGCACTGGATGCCATTAAGTAAAGAACTCGCGATAGAAGCCTTCGTTGAACCTAGTGGCATTAGTTACTAACTTTCGTTGGCGTTGGTTGGTAGGTCGGCATGTCAGTTCGTTAGTTTGTTCATGAAAGGGATTATTTTTAACTGGATGGACCGTTGGAGTGATTCTAATGATCTTTCCCTTTACGTAGTTCTGACAGCGTTGGGGGTCACAGAAATATTACAGACAAACATACAACTTTCTATGTCCTTTTCTTTTCCGTTAAACGCAAGCAATATTAGGGCCAAAAAATGGTATTAAATAAAATGCTGAAATCATTTTGGTAGTGACATTTACTAGCATTTGTTTAGCACATATGCGAAAGAACTTCATACTTTTATGATATTAATACCGCAAAAATCGTGCCGTACTATGATCCCCTTAGTTTCGCGAGCCTACAAAGACTCCGGCCACGATTTTCAGTGTGTTCTCACATCACAACAGCGTCGTTTTTTTGTATCATGGACGTTGCTATACATTGTGATAGTGTTGTATGAACTAATCATGTACAGAAATGACTAAATAAATTGACTTTCAAATTTCAAAATTGTCGGACCTTAATATTGTTCGGGTTTCCTTTAAGGCGTTCTTAAAAAGTCCAAGTGTCTTAAACTTACCATCAAAACTTTTTTAGATGGAAAGATGTTTATCCGGAGGAAGCGGAGAGACAGCGCCCTGGGAAGCGACGACGATGACGAAGAGCTGGAGGTCGAGGTCATAGAACAGATCGTCGGGTACACGGCTGACGGCAAGCCAATCATCAAGAAGATCTACAGGTCAGGGGTCAAGCTTTGCGCAATGCTGTGTCTCGTGGATTCTCGCGTGGTCTTTTGTAAATCTGTGAAGACTTGATACACGTATAGGCTTGCATTTTGACAACATTATGCGTAAACGTCGTAACGTCTTTTTAGAACCCGTTGTTCATAAAGAGAATTAAGAGGTTTTCTAGGTCAGTGCGTGTATTACTGTAGTTTATTTGCAGTTTTATTTGGATACGATATCTTGGCTTTCTGTAAGTTGGACCGTGATATTCTTTGTCCTGGCCGAAAAGTTTCAATTTTTTTAGTTACAAACGTCCAAATGCGCATCGACTAAACAGTTATAGCGTTTTATACATTCTGATTTCATTTCATTTTAACGGTCATATATATATATATCATGACTTTTAAAGATTGAGATAATTAAACTGCTTCATACGTACTTTTCTTTTTCATTTACTTCAGGACCGTAGCGAAGAAGAAGAAGGGCGCGGACGACCGTCCTGACAGCGGCCTATCGTACAGCACCAAAGGTAGAGTCATTCGCAGGAGAACCAAGAGTGGCAGGATAGTGGAGGAGATTGTGCACGGGAGCGGGCGGGGAAGGAGAGACAAATATTACTACGACGAGAAGGGTCGCCGTATCAGGCGCAGGTCGGGGTCTGGTGGGGGGTACAGTGGGGACAGCGCCGACGGGGGAAGGCGCGGCCGGGGTAGGCGGGGCCGGGGGAGACACGACTCCGCAGAGAGCGGGGGCAGTTATTACGATAAAGAAGGTAAGAGGAGAATCCGGCACGGGTCCGGAAGAAGCGAGTATAGCGCCGGCGGGACAAAAGTGCGGAGCGCCCGGCGGTACTCGGACGACTCCCGCGGAGGCAGGAGAAGGCGGCGGGGCCGCAAGCACCACGACGCCGACGGCAAGAGTTACTACTCCGGAGGCAGTCGGAGCGGGAGTAGGGGAGGAGGAGGCCGTCGAAGGCGAGGACGGAAGCACCACGACGCCGACGGCAAGAGTTACTACTCGAGTGGAAGCCGGAGCCGTAGCGGGAGCCGTGGAGGACGCCGCCGTGGCAAACACGGGAGGCGGCGGGGAGGACGGCACGGCAGCGGCGGCAGCTACTCCCGTAGCGGCAGCGAGGGAAGCCTGGACAGCCAGGGCCGCCGCAAGCACCGTAAAGGACGTGAGTAGCCGGCGGCGTCGGCAGCAACTAACGGCCGAGGGTGAAAGTCCGCATCTCCCCCCACCAGACCTACCGGTGGGGCTTTTGCAGCTAAAGTCCGTCATCCTGGAAAATAAACAATAACAAACTAAAACAAACAAACAAACAGACAAACAATAATTAAGAATTAAAGTGTGGCTACTAAGCACCTGTGCTTGCTCTAATGTTTGTGCTCCACTAACGCTATTTTTCTGAATACGTTTTTCGGAGATGCGGACTTTACCTGCAAACGCCCTTCTCTGTGCTCCAAATGCCACTTGCTTGCCTCTAACAAAATGTGTTGTCTTGCCGTTAAGGGTAGGGAAGGGGGGGAGGACAGTCCTGTGAGCGTCCTATTGATGTGCTGTTTTGGGCTGAGACATTTATGGCACAAGAATAGGATAACCGTTGTACAGAATGAACATAAATGACACAACGGTAACGGAATTCGACATTATTGTTGTTTAGTCACAAAGAGGGCACAATGGTGTCACAAAACGACATACTGTAAATGCAGAAATGTTCGCGGTGGTTTTATGTTCGCGGTTTTCGCGGCGACCGTTTCACCGCGAACTTAAAACCACTGCGAACACTTTTGTTCAATACTGTAGCAGCATTTGACTATAGTCTATAGCACTGCCGCAAATTTAAAACTACCGCGAACACTCCATTTTTGCCTTAGCGCGAAAAATAAAAACCACGCGAACTTGAATGCATTTACAGTATTTTTGGTACAAGATAGGGGAAACATAGGACTGTTTTCTTGAATATTTTCAAAGCGCTTGAAATGGTAGCATCCATAACAGGTTCTGCTTACTTAGTGTTTGTGCCCCACGTTTTCGTTGTTTTTTAACGATAATGAGCATTTTTCTTATCGCCATTTAGCAGATCACGGTAGCAATATGAAAACAGACTCTATATTCAACAAAAACGTTGGCCACAGAGAATATTATGGAGGCTATTGCTGTCCTGAACTCGGTGTTCTAAACGTGTTCTTTCCTTGCCCTTCATCAGGAGGCCGCAGACACAGGAGGCACGGTAGTGGCGGCAGCAGCAGAAGCGGTAGCCGACACGGAGGGCGTCGCCGCCACCGTCGCCATGGCAGCGGGGGCAGCGACAGCGTGGTCAGCAGCTACAGCTACGACAGCAAGGGGAACGTCACACGCAAGAAACACAGGTGAGAAAACATGCCGGAAAATAATGCCTACTTGGTATTAAAGACAAATAATCTTTTTTGACACAACAAAAGTACAGAGGCTTTCATAAGGTCTTTTACAACTAAACATGCAAACAACAAACAATGGGATACAAAATCATTAATCTTCGTACAAATATATGAATAATTCAACATGTCGAGTTTAACCCATCGCACAGCTAATTCTAAGATATAAACATTCTTTGATATATTTACCTATTTGTGCACAGTAAGGGTTGTCTCCTTCTAGAATGTATTTGAATTTATCTATAGAATGGAATGTATCAAATTCTGTTGAGCTCGCGGAAAGAAGGTTGAACAGCTTTGAGCGCTAATCATGATAACGTGGACAATCTAGGATAGAGTGTTGTTCATCTTCAGTTTCATTTGGACAGAATTGACAAAACCTCTGGTCACGAGGAATTTTATGGTATCTTCCAATTTCCACATTCAATCTATGACTACTTATTCTAAGTGATTGCTCTACGAACTTCAAAATTATGTATGAAATGTCAGAGCACGCTCACTGCTAGGTCATGTTGTCTTGCATGAAATCCCTGCATGAATTTCTACCTTGCCAGTTCGGTGTTCAGTAAACTTTCCACGTTTCGATAGTACCGCACTACTCTTCTTTCTAAACCTGTGAGAATCTGTAGTCCATATAGAGTGAATTCATAGCGACTTTGACACATGTTTCCCCCTATCAAACTCTACAGCAAAGCAAAATCTAGGCATCGACAAGCCTTGGTTTACTACAGGTCTCCGCAAGTCCTCTAAAATGAAAAATAGACTCTACAAGAAATATTTAAAAAATCCTACACCAACAAAACTGCATAGTTACAAATCGTACAGAAACAAATTCAACAGGCTGATTCGAAATTGCAAAAGGAAATATTACCAAGACCAATTTACAGCTGCATCCACTAACATACGAAAAACCTGGAAACTAATTAATGAAATTATGAACAGGAAAAAGGCAACTAATATTCTTCCGAATAAATTTATTGATGGGGAATTGGAGGTATCTGATCCAAAAGCCATAGTAGACAAATTTAATGATTTTTTTGTAAACATTGGCCCCTCTCTTGCAAAAGAAATTGATGAAACAGATATTTCTCCTGAGTCATACCTTTTAAATTCGTACCCACCTATAAGCTCTTTTGAAGAACCCACCGCAACGGAAATCCATGACATAATTATGAATTTAAAAAACGCAGCTCCTGGCCAAGACGAAATAAGTGCCTTGCTGTTAAAACAGATTGTTCCCGAAATTCTAGAGCCAATAACACATGTTTTTAAGACTTCTCTGAGAAACGGAGAAGTGCCAGCAGACCTTAAAATAGCCAAAGTTATACCATTGTACAAAGCCGGAGATCCGTGTGTTTTCACCAATTATCGTCCAATATCAATCTTACCGGCCTTCTCAAAAATCTTGGAAAAATTAGTTTATAAACGGATTGTGAATCACCTTGAAATCAATCATATATTATATGCGCATCAATATGGATTTCGAAAAAAATACTCGACATATATGGCACTCTTGCAACTTGTTGACAAAATCACCACATCCTTAGAAAATAACGAATACACGATAGGAATATTTCTTGACCTTTCCAAAGCATTCGATACAGTAGATCACAACATACTTCTCAACAAACTATTCACCTATGGATTTACCGACTCTGCCCTTCGTTGGCTAAAAGACTACTTAACTAACAGAAAACAGTTCGTCTCTAATAGAAATAATATTTCCTCCCAAAATGTCTTAACATGTGGCGTACCACAAGGATCCATTCTTGGTCCCCTCTTGTTTTTAATTTATGTTAACGACTTGGCATCAGTATCAAATAAATTATTTGCTCTGTTATTTGCAGATGATACAAACTTATTTATGTCCCACAAAAATTTTGACACGTTAGTAACATCTATGAATAATGAATTGTATAAGATAAATCAATGGTTTAAGGCAAATAAATTGTCCCTTAACGTGAAAAAAACTAATTTTATTATCTTTGTAGGAAGGAACAAGAAATACGATAAAGAAAAGGCTAGGATCTATATTAATGACAATGCTATCAATCAAGTAAGTCACACCCGTTTTTTAGGCGTAATTATAGACGAGAAACTTTCATGGAAGAACCAAATTGATTTTGTTTGCAAAAAAATTTCCAAAAACATAGGCATCATTAGAAAAGTCAAATCTTTGCTGTCACGAAACATATTTATGGTTCTTTATTACAGTTTGATTTACCCTTATCTAACTTATTGCAACATAATTTGGGGTAGTACGTACACAACATCCATCAATCCTGTTTACCTCCTTCAAAAGCGCTTTGTACGAATAGCAGCCAATGCGTCATTCACAGCACACACAGCAGCTCTGTTTCGTGATTTAAATGTTATGACTGTATTTGACATTAATAAATTTCAAATTGCCTTATTTGTCCATAAAATTGTCCATAATAGCTCTTCCCTACCTGAACAATACAAAGGTCTTTTAAATTTCAACTCAGATATCCATCACCACTATACGAGACAACATAATCTTTTAAGATCAATTATGACAAAAACTACTCAAAAACAAAATACAATAATGTTTAGAGGCCCCACCGTATGGAACAATCTCAGCCAAATTCTACAGTCCTACTCGTCTTTACCTAGTTTCAAAAAACTTTTAAAGATAGATATCATAGAACATCCAAGTATTACTTTCTCCTGATTTGTTTGTTTTCCTTGTTTTCCACTTTTCCTTTGGTATCTGATGACAAAATAATTCATATGTTTGTTATTTTTGTATAATTTTGACCTATTTCTTGATAAATTGTTATTCATTATAATACTTATTATGTTTACAACTCAAAATTTACTTTGTAGTTCCTCTTCTTTTCATTTGTTTCATTGATTTATGTTAAAATTCCAATTTCTTGTTTCGTTAGTTTTTCTTAGTTTCGATGATATATAATTTTGTAAAAATCCCATTTGAGTAGTTTAGGGGAGGCCCCCGAAAAGCCGTATAGGCTTCTGGCCTCTCCTGCATGTATTCTTTACTCTATTTCTCTTTGTTTTTATATTGTATTGTACATATGCGAAGAAACAATAAACAATAAACAATAAACATCACTGTTCATACTTCTTCTGGCCCAGAAGTTCTAGAGTTGGGGTTCGCGTCTCACTAGAAATCTGGGTTGCTTAGGGTGCGAAAATAGCTACATGTGTGCGTAAGCCTGAATTAGCGTTACTTCTTACCACTACCAATTGAAGTACATCTTTATGGTCAATAAAACTGTGTATTATGTCGTTTTCAGGAGACGCAGAAGGTCTAGATCTGGTAGTGGAAGTGGCAGAGGACGACATCGTCGTCGTGGTGGCGGTGGCAGACGGAGGAGAGACAGCAAGGGCTCGTACTCTTCATATTCTTCTTATGTGAGTCTTAGTCGTTTCTTTAAATGAATGCTTGTATATGTATATTGAATGAATGCACTGAGCCCATTTTATATAATTATATTGGAACATAATCAACAAAATCACAAAATCACCAGCTAGTGGCGACAACGAGACGTTAGATATTAAACTGAACGACAAACAACTGTAACGAGAACGAATCCTTGAGGAACACGATTATCAATTCCTAGTGACGATGAGAAGTGAACTTGTACTGCTTTTTTTAACCGTTGTCCATTTATACACATTTCAGTGCGTGGCAAAGAAAGTATTAGTATTTTCTTTCCGGAGAAACGACATGAAAAGATATTACGAAACAAAGTATAGACTGTTCAATTCATTTATCTATTTATCAAGATTCACCATATTTATGAAAGGATTGGCATAGCAGGTGGCTATGACCTTTCCAAGTTGTCAACACGGGCCAGAATATATAAGGTTTAATCCGCTCACACCGAGAAGGACCCAGACTTTCTTAGTATTGTGTGCTTAAATGAAAGCCTTATCGTGGCACTAATAGAAACCTACAGGGCTATAGACTTATTGTTTTATCAATTCTATCAACAGAGCGATAGAGGGTCAGGAAAAGGCCGGCGCAGACGCGGCAGGAGACGAAGGTCGGGGTCCAGGGGATCACGTGACTCCAGAGGTCATCGGCGGCGCCGACACAAGCGTCACGACAGTCAGGGTAATAGTTACAGGTGGGTGTTACGGAGCTGGGACTGCGAATCTGCGATCCTAGGGGTCAATTCCAGCTCGGACATGTTGTAAGGGATTGCATTCGTCATTTCGGATGGTGACGTAAAGCCTCAAGCGCCAAACCTCTGCAAGTAAAAGAACCAAACATACTTATCGAAAAGAGTAGGGGTGATTCGGTGTACTTGTCCAAAAGCGCGAGCCGTAGCGAAGCCACATTGCACTACCACTAGCTACTTGAAAAAGCATCATGCATCACCTCAAATGAGGATGCTTGGAAACGAAAAAAAAAAAAAAACACGAAAGGATCGTTTGTCTTCCGTGAAACTCTTATGAAGTCCAAAAAGTCCGTATGAATACTTAGGCACCCCTGATATTTCTCCTATGAGAACAGTTATAAAATAGCAGCCTATTCAATGCCTAGTTTAGGGTTTGACTTATCTTCCTTACTTGCAGTGAGTACAGTGACTACAGCAGCCGGTCGGGGTCCCGCGGGGGTGGCAGGCGGAAGCGCCGCGGGAAGGACGGCCGGAGCCGCCGCAGCCGGTCCCGTGGAGGCCGGCGGAGGAGGAGACGTGGCAGCGGCAGCAGTAAGTTATCTGTTCTGCAAACCTTTACTGTATTTTTTTTTTTCAGTAACTAGGAGAGTCACTTGAAAGTAGCAGTGTACTTAGCCCAGTGGTTAGTGCTACTGTGTCTGCTCCCCATAGTAAAACCTTTGCATTGCCTAAACGTACGTGCAATACATGATTCAGCACCTTGGACAAAACCAATTGAATCTTTGTGAGAATGCATTGTGTTAAAATGAGTTTTAATCGACTTTTGTTTACTTTTCCAGGTTATTCCAGCTCCTACTATAGTTCTAGGTAAGTATATTCATTAAAATTGCACCTAGTCATAAACGAAAATGACTTTTCGCTCTATTGTTCAACTGTGTGGAATGTCTATTTCGTTTGGTATTTGCCTTTGGCCAATTCATACAATAAGAACTCATCTTAGCCCGAAATTAAACTTAATCTCCTCTTTCCTTTCTCAGTTCTTCTTACGAGTCGACGGAGTACGACTCTGAGGGAAGAGCGAAGCCGAAGAAGAAGAAGGAGAAGCGGGACAGACGGGGCCGCGGCCGGGGGCACGGGCGGGACCGGCACGGCAGGAGGAGGCGGAGTGTCAGCTCGGACAGCACCGACATCAGCAGCGATTCAGAGTACGATACAGTTTACTTCTAAACTCAGTAGAAAGCCCATACAACTCACTGGACCCGTGGCACGCTGGCGGCGTCGCTGCGTTCTTACCTGGATTTGTGTTACCCTTTACTTTATAATGGGACTATCATTCCAAACGTACAAGTATGACCAAAAGGACAACAAAACACACAAACACTAGAAAGGCCGTCATTTGCCCCTGAGCAAATACAGCATGTTTAGCCATACTCCTCCCCATGCAAGAAGTGGGCTGTCCCAAAATAATACCTGGGCAAATCGAAATATTAACTGCATGTAGAAAGGCAACATTTGCGAGAGCATCATACTTCGCCAATCTCCCTCCCGATGCATAAATTGACTGTTCCAAAATCACCCGTGCAAAAAAATTCTCTCTACAAGTTCTGCGAGACCCCAAGAGCTTCTTACTGCAAAGGCTTGCGTGTGCTCCTGCAATATGACCTCAGGTGACCTAAATAGAACACGCGTTCTTTGGCCAGTAGCAAATGGAACGCGGGGATCCTTAGATAGAACATGGATTCCTTGGCCAGCAGCAAATAGAACATGGAACGGGGATACCACTTTTGGCATGTTTTTGGTCTGAAAATGGGCCCAAAAGTCCCCAAAATGAAGCATTCTGAAGTGATGTACACCAGAAATGTGATTGAAGTCCTGTCGGGACATGTTCAAGGCACCCTTGTACCGAATTTCAAGTCACTTGCTTGCAAAACCAGGGCACAGGAGCCCAAAATATAAAAATTGTCTAGAAATGCCCCAAAAAAACCTCCATAAAAATTATTTTAAGGCCTGTTTCAACAAAATTTAAAAATAGCATGAGGGTATTTGCCATCTTTACCTACATGCCAAATTTCAGGCCGTTTGGCCCAAAAATGACGGAGTAGATTCCATTTGAAGATATGGCAGGAGAAGAACATGAACAAAAACAATATGTTGAGCCATACTAGGTATGGCTAAACATAATAAAAAGATTCGATTTTTGTCGATGAAATTCGCTTAGTGCTTTGTCAAGTTGATCGGCCGCAGTGACGCCACCATCGTGCCGCGGGTACAGTAAGAGGGGGGCTTAAAATAGTTACTGTTTCTACTTGTGACATGTATACAGTCATGGTATTCCCTCATTAGCGACGAAGAGTACGTTACACTCTTTTTCTTTATTCAGATCAGTGAAATATTAACATTTTACTTGCGAATCTCTCAACATATATTCAGGTTCGGTGCTTGTCCCACATAAACAAGATCATCACAAATAGATCAATGTCAGGAGAAATTAACATTTTCGGTTTCATAACTTATAGCATACTTCGCCCATTACTGTTCCATGAAGATATTTTGCTATGCTAACGATAAAATAAATTCTTATGGTGATGCGGCACTGGAGATTTTTGTAGGTTTTAAATATATATCAATTTTCAATCTAACGCTTGAAAATCTTCCTAGTCCGTTATTTATTATTATTTTTTTAATGTGTAGCAGACAGGTTCATATTACACACGAATGGAATCATGATCAGCTTTTCATATGTAAGCGTCATTCATCAATCATAATGACCATGTATGTTCAACTCCTGCTACAGTACAACAGTGAGTTCGGTTTTAGACCTGGAGGACGAAGATGACCCGAATATTACCGAGGAAGAACGACAGGCCCGAAAGGAGCGGAACCGAGCGAAGGTCGAGGCGCACGAAAAAAAGAGGGAAGAAAAGAAGGTGGCCAGGGAGAAGAGGAGGGAGGAGAAAAGAATAAAGTGAGTTTTAATGACGTAGAATCTGCATACCCAAACATTGCTTACGTTATCAAACTCGTGGTCACGAGTTTTGATAGCGTTTTAAACTTCAAACAAATATTTCGCATCACACATAAATGAATTGGAATCAATGCATACCAGAACTTCATGCCTTCCAATTGTTCTGGAAGAAGATAAACATTCACAGTATCTAAAAATATATAAAATTGACACAATGTCTTGAAAGAATTTCATGTTATGTCACACTATATACTTACCTAAACCCAACGTTACCTATTTTTATAATCAACAATTGTAATTTCGATACCTCATAAAGGCCCTGTCACACTTGAGCGGATATTCAAGTGCGCATGAGTTGGGTTTAAGTAAAGTTTGCAGGGAAGTTGTTTTCTACTTGGACCCACCGTTGTGCAGCCTTGTTATCGAACCAAAGAAATGACTTCTTCGGTTGCAAACTTAACCTAAACCAAAAACATGTAAAAATGCAACTCATGCGGACTTGTATATACGCACAAGTGTGACAGGGTCCTAAGCCGCTAAAGGCCCTGTCACACTTGTGCGTATATTCAAGTGCGTATGAGTTGCACATGAACATTATTTGGGTTTACATGAAGTTTGCAGGAATGAAGTTCTTTTCTACTTTGACCCACCGTTGTGCAGTCTAGTTATCGACCCAAAGAAATGACTTCTTCGGCTGCAAACTTAACTTAAAACAAAAACTTGCTAATACGCAACTCATGCGGACTTGCATATGCGCACAAGTGTGACAGGGCCCTAAGGGTAACACGCAGTAATTGATAATTCATCTATCCATTCATATTCATGCATCCTTATCTTTTATTCATTTATTCATTCATTCATTCATTCGAACAATTTTATTTGCTCAATTTTTCATTCATTCAATCGTTCACATTCATCTATTGATTGATGGATTCATATATCTATTTTCTATTCCTCCATTCATTCATCCATCCATCCATCCATACATCCATTCATTCCTCCCCCAGGAGAGAAGAGCAGAAAGAGAGAAGGAAAGACCGGGAGGTGAGGCGGCGGCGGCGCGGCTCCTACTCCTCCTCGGACGAGAGCACGTGGGGCGACGGGAAGACGGCCGTCAAGTACGGCAAGGGCTCCCGGCGGGACGGCAAGATGAGGAAGGACGGGCGGGACATCGGATACGACGACCCGTGAGTAGCGATCTATAAATCAGTTTATCAAAAAATGAATCAATGGATCAATCCATCTATGGATGGATTGGTGTATCAAGCACTTCATAGATCGATTACAGTTATAAATTTATAGGCTACGACAACCCATCAAATATACAATGATGAACCAACCAATAGATTGATCAAAGATTCAATTGATCGATCAAACAATCTTATTGTCAATACGATTGATGTACCGATAATCAACCAATAAATCAAGTGGTAACAGACCTATGGTACAAAGCATCTTTGGTTTGGAAAACACTTCATGCTACCGACATTGAAAGAATTTAATACACAGTAGCGATATATGATTTAAATAGATACTATATACCATGATGTCTGATTATTCTCTTTCACTTCCTTCAGCAATGACCCTTGGAACAAGGGTAAGAAGGGGAAGAAGGGGAAGAAAGACAAGAAGCCCCGGGCGGACGGAACTTACAGCTCAAGCTCCGAGGAAACAACCTATGACGAACACGGAAACAAAATGCGTAAGTACTAAAACTGTTTGATAAATAACAAAAAATCAAGTTTTATTTGGATAAATATTTCTAATATCTTATTATTATGCGATTTTGATAGGGCTCGTTCATAGTTGAATTTGGGGAAATGCATTACTTGTACTTAGACCCTGTGAACAATGCATGTGTCAGCTATCTGGCTGTTGACAGCAATATCATGAACCCTTTAATTTTTTTCTCCAGCTAAGAAAAAGAAGGACAAGAAAAAGAAGAAGAGCGGCTGGTTCAGCAGTTCAAGCAGTACGTTAATTCCTTTTTTTAATTTTCCGAAGAAAATTGTGGCGTAAACTGTAAAATAGTTCCTTAAACAGTGAGAAATGAGCAACTAGTTATGATAACATTTGTACTAAATAATCGACATTGTTTGCAGATAAGATTTAACACAAAAGAAAACACCGGTTACGAAAATCATAACATTGACATGATATCAATAGAACTTTCTTTTTTCCTGCTTTCGTGTGCACGTCTTTTATAGTATTGATGGTGTGATGCTATGGTTGAAATGTCTTTCCTTTAACAGGTGAAACGGAGACAGAAGAATCCATCTACGAAGAGAGGATAAGAGCGGACGGAACGATAGAAAAAGTCAAAGTGTAAGTTCAATAAATCAATATATCAATAAATGGATAATGCATTACAATACTGTATGGCAGATAATAACTTGATTCACTCTTTTTTCTTGACCTTTACCAGGGATTGAGTTTTAACACAGAAAATTAGTATTAATGTATGATATCTACAGGCCACATTCTACTGAGTCCATATAACCACTCAACCGCATATCACCAAATGATTCCATACCTATATTTTTTATGGTCTAAGAGATAATGCTCTAAATATTTCCCCTTGATTCTTTTTGCAGAGGAACAAAGAAAGTTAAGAAGAAGAAAGACAAGAAGTGGAAATACAGACAAAAGGTAGGGTGCAGATTGATCTAGAATTTACATCATCATTAAAAGGTCAACAACAATAACAATAACAATAATAATAACCTTTTCTTGTACAGGCATATAGGTACAGAATACATGGTAATGTTCATATAATGACACACAGGATTTCTAATACAAATCTAAAACAATGGTTCTGAAACTACGTAAAACTGACAAATCATGGAAAGAGAAAACTAATTTTGACTAAATGATTTCTAATTCTGTATCGGTGATGTGCCTTTGAACCCTCGCCTATGGATACATTTTTAGACCATGATTATGTACAAAATGTCGTGAGGTATGTTATGTTCATTTCTTTGTTCTGTTTTACATTTCAGTCGGCTGACACAGAGTACGACTCGGTTGGAAGCGCGGAGGCAGAAAAAATGGTGTTTCGGGAAGTCAGTAAGTATACCTCCGTACTTATTCCTAAAAGTTAGAAAGTACAACAATGTACTTTGTACTCGGGACACCGTGTCTTTTTCCTTTTATCTATTTTTTCAGGCAGAATTTCCATACAGATAAATTGAACTGCGCTTGACGTCTACTTTTGTGAAATTGCTGATGGGTGACACTGTATGATTTTTATGACTTGACTGTATACGTAGGATGCTATGTAATCGCACCTTTCCCAAATCCAAAAATAAAATGATATATTTCTATACGTTTTGATTTCATCTAGCTACCACTCTATTCTAATGTGCATTACATAGATACTGATTTTACCAACAGCAATAGCTGATTACAGGTTTGCGTAGCAAAACCTTTGCTGGTTTCGTCGGCATGTGTGGTGGCCGCCATCATGATTTTGTGGGCAGGGTAGCCCTACAATTTCATTGGGAGGGGTGTTCTAGGGGCCGCTAGCGTTCTCTCTATTTTTAACAAATCGGCACACAACTTTCACACATTCAACTCAAATAAAAGAAAAAAATTCCAATTCATATTTATAAAAAGACCCCGTAATCGCTAAACTAACATAGCAAACCTGAAGTATATGTAGCACAAATACATAACTCTAGTTCTATAAATTTTTTTGCATTAGTGGACGAGTTCGGTAACATCATCAGACTGACCAAGTCTGGGCGGAGAATCAAAGACGGGAAGATCAGTAAGGAGCGGTACGACTGGGAGGGGAAGGCCAAACGGCGCAGGGAGCGGATAGATGCCGGCCTGGAACCCAAACCACCCTCACCAGAGGTAAGACTGTGATAGCGATTGGCTCTTCGGAGTCACGTGATTTAAGCATTCGCCATGTTGGTAGATTATAGGGCTGACCTCAAAGTAATGACTACCCATATATATGAAAGCATGTTAAGATACACTGAAACAAGGCTTCATGAAAGTACTAGCCCAAACTTCAATCTTAAAAATTCTTCTACACTGCAAAGTCACAAGGGATTAGTTGATAACCATGCAAAGAAAACAGAGGGTTGTACAGCTCAAACTCCGAGGAAAGCTGCCAGTTTCAAGGAAACCCTTACCTTTGACTCTAGATTTCTGATGTATCCCTCCGCATGACCCAACAACTCACACCTATCCTTACGCCGACTAAAATGGCAAACTAAACAAAAGAATTTCAACCAAAACGGGAAAGCTAAGACCCTACCTGTTCCCTCTAACCAAAAAAAGTATCCAGATTGGGCAAAAAATGTCAAGCAAAAGAAAGGTTTTAAAGATTTTAAGTAGGGACTATAAAGGTTATTGAATATTTTGTACTCCACTGCGCAACGCAACTTTGGGGTCAGCCCTAAAGACGCGTCAGTCAGGAGTGGATAGAGAGGCGCCCAAACCGCCCTCACTATAGATGAGACTGCGATAGACTTTATGTTTATCATATTATTTTTTTAAAAAAAGAAAAAGTTAGTCTTAAACATCATTCTCTTGAATAGTACTGACAACGAATGCTGAATAAGATATAGCAATTATGAATTAAAGATTAATGAATAGAATAAATAAATAAATAAATCTTACGGATGGCTGAACATTAGAATACTTGCAGAAAGCATATATATCAAAACGAACGTAAAACTGAAATTGCTTCACAACATCATTTTCTAATAGCCTACAGGATGGAAGGAAACAGAATACATCATGCCCACACAGCTAATGAATGCAGACCGTTCGTAATGTCAAAGTTGCGTACCTGATCCCTTGGGCAAACATCGCGCCGGTTCTGTCAACTCCCGCGGTACAAGGACGAGGACACAATGGCGTGGGTAGTCACATCGGATTAACCGGAAACAAGGGACAATGTCTTTATTGTGAATCAAATCACACAAAAAGATTGTGTGCGTGGAAGAAAGAAAGTGTAACAACTGAAACCTACAGTCAAATTATTATTTGAAAATCCATCCATGATAATCGCCAGAAAAAAGACACAAAGTTTCTTTGGATAAGGATCCGGATAAAAAACATAAGAGTATGGAGAAAAGTAATTTCTACTGACCTTTCTACTGAGAAAATACCGTTATCGTCACATCAATGTTGCTATGTACCATAAGGTGTATAGGGAGGTGCCCATCCCCGTCTCATAGCCCTGGGCCACACTGCGGTGCAATCACTGCAGCAGGGGGCTAGTCCACTGGCAGTGGAGTGTGTTTAACTTCCATACTGTTTCATAAGTATGTACCATTTTTATAAAGTCTTTGGTGTGACTCAATGCGTCTCTCATCCAGGGGTGTCCTACCCGGGAGTTGAACTCGGGCATTCTGGTCCAAGTAATCAGAACTAGATGTGGTAAGTGACAGAAGCGCAATACACCACGGGGACACCCCCAATGTTGCTATGACGAATGTATAATTCTGAAAATGATGCCGAAAATTGATGTCACAATGTGAACAAGAAAGGCACTAGTTTTACACCAATAGAGACCGCTGAAACACCACCCGTCCCCGCATTGAGATCTGTCACTAACGATGATAAACGGCCTTCGGTACTTTCTGTTACTTGTGGCTTTCAAGTTTTGACCTCAGGAGAATACTGGAAAGGTCGAGGCAAATACCCTTGACAAAGGATGTCTTTTGCATCCGTTTGGTTGCTTGGTTACCAGAGTATTTGGATATTTAAATTTGTCTGAAGAAGACCTTACTTAGGACGATTTAGAGCTTGATTATTTGAGAAAAAATAACCATCATGATAACTGCAACTCTGGATCATATGATAAGATTTCAGGCCGTTTAGAAGACAATGCCTAGTACACAGTGTGGGAATCGAACACGGGAATCAACTTGAACATTTCTGAGAACAAGGAGCTGTTGGGAGGACTCCAAGGTCGGTGTGTTGAATCAGTAGTGATCACGCGATGCGGCCAAGTTTATGCACCAAGCTCACGACCACTGTCAACAAACAACGGCGGCCTTGACGAGGAACCTAGAAATCGTCCAACTGCAGAAACGTCAGTGTGCGGGCCATCCTTGTGCTTAGAACGCTGAGTTCGAGTCGACCAGTAACAAGAGGGTCTACAACGGCGAAATTCATAAGGACCTTGGTTACTCTTCCAACATCAAAAAACGTTATAAGTTTTTTTCAGTTCTTTTATTGAAAAACGCCGACTAAGATTCGTTTTAAGCAACGTCGGCATTCGCGAGGAGTTGCTCTAACTGAGAAACCGCCAGTTCTAGACTGGTCACAGTTCTAGATTGTGAACACTAAGTTCGGGTCGTTTTTAGACGTCGAAGACTGAAATATTAAGATGCTGAGTAGGCGAGGAATCTGGAGACGGAGGATGAAGGAACATCCGCTCTTCCCGAGTAGCAGGGTGATCACACTTGAAGACCTGATGGAGGGACTTCTGACGAAGTCGAAGGAAACGCCGATCGGGAAAAAGTGTTGTCGCGTCAAAGAACAACGGAGGGACAGCACTGCGGATGTGGGTGACTAAAGGAATAGGAAATAGTTTAAGGACCACTAAAATCAGCCTAAAATCACCCTAAAATTGAACATTTACAGGCTATGAGATAGATATGCTCAACCATGCTAACTGCTTATTACTTGATATTATACTAATAGAAGGCTAAGTTTTTTGACGACTAAAATGCTGAAATGGTGCAAAAAGTAAACTACTCGGAAGAAGAGGCTGTGCTAATCAAGGGTTTTTTCGAACGGAGAAGATAATGGCATTCATATAAAACCTGCTTTCTCTTTATTTCGAAAAGAGCGAAAATTGAATGTGCCATAGGCTATAATCTAATAATCATGTGGTCTCTTTGAAATACATGTCTAAACGAGTTCCGTCCCGAAATATCTTTTCTGGAATGGGCTTGTCCTCTCTAGCCGTGACCAATTTTCTATTCATTTCAGAACGAGAGAAAACTGGTAGACTCTCAATATCTAAAGCTGCTTAGTCTAATTCCTACCATCTATTAGTAATTTGGTCTGGACTGTGTTGACCAAGAATGACAACTCTTTTCCCGAAACCACTTTATTTGTTAGGACGAATAATAGGAAATCAAGGAGTACGTTGATGTTGACGAGCATGCTTTTATATTTCTCGCAGTACGAGGAGGAGGAGATAGTTGAGGAGTATATCGATGAGGAGGGGAACGTGGTGCGGACGGTCAGGAAGGTCCTGAAGCGGAAGCCTGGAACCGGACCGCCTGGCAGGGAGGAGGAACCTCGTGAGTTTACCTTTAACTTATATATGTAGATTCATTTTCAACGTTAAGGGAAACTAAACATATATACTAGTGCTGCGTGCCTACACGTAACATCAGGAACAGATAAAGGTACCGGTATAGAGGTTTAGGTACAGGTCTGTACCTGTACCTGAACAATTTGAAAAATTAACATGTGTTTTTCTAAACTTCTGCAATGACAAAAACGTAAACTGTTTTCAACTTGTCAGTATCTTTATCCAAAGTACATAACTAGGTTTCCTACGGCCAAACTCCCTTGGCCTTGCTATCAAAACTCCCGGCCTTCCTGAATGAGCTGTTGCATATTAGTTACGCTGTTCCATGGTATCACTTTGGTCCCGTTTAGTGTTGCATGAGGTCAGAAGATCAGTCACACTAAAAAGCACATACTGGGTGTAAATTCATATCGGTACAGTACCGGTACTTCATGATCCGGTATTTTGGACCTGTACTGAATCAATTTTTACGGTACAGTACCGGTACGCAGCCCTTATATATACATATACAACAGAAACTTCTTCCCTGCTGTCTAACGCATAACCTTAAACAACGTAGGTGTCCAACGGCTACCTTGGCAGACTGCGACGTTACGTATTTTGTTTCTCCATCATTTGGATATACCTTAAACAATTTTCAAATGTTAGATAGCAGTAATGGTAACGGCACAGTGGACATTGAATTCAAACGAAGGTATGAACTAAAAAAAGTATATGTAAGAAAGTTACTATCTACATCTACAAAGGAGGGGTAAGAACCTATTCATATCGTGTTCCGTGATGTTTAAAGTGGACAGACCTTAAATAAGTTTCGTTAGGTAAATAATACCTATCTCCAAGGAGATTCATTTCAAGAAGGTCTTAATCGAAATTCTAAGGACCCAGTCATGTACGACATTAGCCGACTTTTATGTCCGCCCTTCTCATTGGCTCATTGTCTGTCTCAAGGCCATAAATCACAACCGACAGCATCAGAACGTGACCATTGTATGTCCCTAGACAGTGAATCACGACTGACAGCAACAGAATGTAACCCCATTGTACGCACGTCTCGACGGTCAACGAGATAATGAATGTCCTTAGAACTGAGATTACGTGAGGTCACAAACAGGATGGAACTATTTTACGGTGTTTAAAAGGGGGAAGATTAGTTGGAGGCGAAGTCAGTGCTGGAAAAGAAATTTAAAAAAAATGAAAAGGAAGAGGCATGTCAGACTAGAAGCTAACTTTGATCTGTAAAACGACGTCGTAGAAGAACCAAACCTTTCTTCCAACGGTGTAGAGGAAATGGGCCCAATTTTTGTTTTACTATCAGTATCACCTTGGACTTCTTTGGGCAGAATGACTGAATCACTCACTTCTTGTATTTGACCTTACAAATGCGCGACCACAGTTATAGTAAGTAGCATAAATGGAAGACTCATTTATTGAATAGAAGATGAAACCAGAGCTCTAGTCACCCCCTTCATTGACCTGTCAATGGAATATTCTCCACTCTACTTGACATGCGCAGGCATATTGGCCACAAGCAAACAAATCGTGACTGCGAGATTTATATTCCCATTACGTGCTCTCCACTAAAGCAGAGCAATCTGTCATGTAGTTCAGCAGAATGACGTCACTGTCACGGGAATTTAAACTGTCAAAGTATTATATATTAGTCATCTTGATCTGCTTGTTACATCGGTTGAACGATACCAAACTCCCCCAAGACTAAAATGTAGTTCATGTATTAGTTTTGACCAGACGAGGTGCTTTTTTAAAGTACATAATAGACAAGCACTAAGTAACATGAGAAAACAATCATAGAAGTGTCTAGACATAAATCATATAAAAGAAATGGTGAGAAATAAATCTCTGTGTCAGTGGCAACAACAGAAGGTTGTATAATACTTGGTACCTACAACCTGTCTCAGATGACGTAAATGCGTTGTTGATTAATGTTATCTTACATAAAGCAATTCACATGAAAAATTAGACCTACCTGACAACGCTTGGGACGACCCATTTAAACGATATAGACACAACAAAAAGAAACTTTGATAATTACTTGATCTTTCGTCAATTTGTAAAATTTGAAAAAATATTGAGATCCCCTCATACTTTGAAAATATCCCGCTGTCTTTTATCTTCTATTAAAAGGTTGTCTTGTTGGATACTTGGCACCCGTAATATTCTTCGAATGGTACCGCCTAGGCATCTTTACAATGCACTTAGAAACCAAGATCGTTATAACATAATCAAACGCCGATATGCTATTCTATGCCATACGGCTTCAGCGAGCAAATTCAGATGAACATTGCGGGCTCTTTGCGGAACATTCGTACTCGGACAGCTAAATCTTGACATCTGTTTCCTTGTGATATTTTTCTCTGTGTGTGGAGGCAATATAAGTGAAGAAAAATGTTGAAAGGTCTTAGAAATCGCAATTTTAAGTCGGTTGCTACTATTATCAAACTAGTGACGGGCCTTCGACGGGTGAACCAGATATTCCGGAAGGGAGGGGAACAGATGCTCCAGAGACTGAAGAACCTCATCGCAGCCTGTGAACTGGACGACGACATGTTCCTTACAGACATCGACGAAAGAGGTGAGTACTTTGTAATGTGTTAGCGATGGTAATAATAATTCTATGAGGATTTATGTGGCTATATAATTTTACAGAGAATTTATACCCAAAGGGTTTACACAATGATCACCACGAAGACATGTTCCTCATAGATATAGACAAAAAGGGCAATAATTAAGAATTGTAATAAGGATGTCTATAGCAATAGTGCTATTGAGGATTTATTTCTAAATTCTAAAATATTGATAATGTAGACGACATTTTTTTCTCACAGACATAGGCTAATGGGAAAGCGCTAGATTTTCATTTTTGGTAACCTTTCGTTCTTATCTATTATTGAATGAATGAAAGCCTTTATTGCACATTTCTGCCACACTTGGCTAAGTACAGGCCACAACAAGACAAAATACAAGTATAGTTAACGGATATAGAAGAATATGACTATCATTAGATAAATTCTACTTCTCCTCGCTTTTCGGTTATAGTAGATATAAAAGGACAGACGTGTTTTTCAATGGGAGGTTTGTCTTTTCAGTACAACCTCAATCCCCGACCTTCGGTGTTTAAGACTAAGTGTGGCATATCTCTATTAAATGTTTGGACGACATGCATTTAAAGGTTCCTTGATATTTGGCTTTAAAAACCAATTTATCAATCACCCTTTTTGTACATTACTTGTTGTGTGTGTTACACTGAATGTGTCAATAATAATAATGACTAATTTTTATTTTTCTCACACCCCAATAGACTCCTCGATAGACTTCCTGTCCCACTACCACCTCATCGACCGGAACAAACTGGAGGGGTACGCCAAGGCCTTTATCGTGGAGGATCTGGATGAGGATAACATCCTCAACTTACAGGTAGGGCTCTTGTCCGGTATTTATTAAATTTCATCATGCTACCTAAGCTCCGCTTTTGGTGTGACCCACTGGTGAAACGTAATGTTATAGACAAATTGCCAGGCTTTCATCATGAAAGACGTGGACGAAAGTAACATCCTCCACCAACAAGCCGGGTTTTAGATTCTAAATGAACGCTTCTAAATATAGCATTAATATCAGGCTAGCTAAAATTTTCAATCTTTATGTATTATCTTAATAGTGTTTCACTTCATGAGCTTAGTAATAAATATTATTGCTCAACAATGTTGGAACGTCGGTAACCAATAAAGCCAAACAAGGCAACGTCCAAAATCAACGGGAGAATCTCGAATGAAGTTTGCTTATCAAGCAAAAAAAAGAAGTTATAATGTCGTACTGAAGACTACGTAGTACGTACTAATGATAATATCTTATACCATCATTGATCCCATTTTCTATTTCACCTATGACTTGGCTGTGCTCTACAGATGCATTTGTTTGCACAATATTTTAGTCGCAATATACATCACCTCCAGATAAAGATGCATGACACCTGGCTATTCAGGTTTGAAGTGCCGCCAGGTGTGCTAGCTCGAGCCAAAGGTTTCTCTGACAAGCAGTATTCAAATCTCTGACATGCTACCAAAATGCGTGTGAATATCTAAGTAACTTAAGCAAAGATTTTTACAATAACCCGACGCGAGAGGTATGGCAATAAGGCCTACAGAACGCAACAAAGGTCAATCTGGGGCAAAAGGGCGGATCACTTTATACGCGGACGGTTACCTAGAAATACGACTCGATCCCAGAATCAATATTCACCAAAAACACATCGATTCTTACGTTTTTTTAAAAGGCTCGTTGGTGTTTAAAATCATTTCATATTATGAAAAATGTGAACTCAAACCCAGACCTCGACACTCGAAACCCTTTCGTCACTTTTTTTGTCGCGCACTACCACGGATCCCTGTCGCGGAAGAATTTGTATGTGTTAAAGTGAACACGCTTTTACCTTTCATAATGTTCGTATCACTCACGCCTGGCGTTTCTGCTTTTACTTTTCAGGAAACTCGGATCGCCCTGGAGGGGATCCAGAGCATCACGAACGTCTCTAGGAAACAAACGGACTATGTCCTCAGGGTATGCTTAACACATTTTCTACTCCTTTCTCCTAACTATCCTCTATGTAGTCCTTAGATACAGTTTCCCTCAAATACACACGAAAACATATATTTTTACACAACATTTATACTTTACAATACGTCGTAATGCATGCATCGTAGTGGTTCTCAGGGTAAGCTTCACATATCACAAATGTCATCTATGGATGCAAAGAGACTAAGCGAACTTAAACAGTAGAATATAATAACCTCATAATAATCCATGCTGGTAAATCGGGTTGTTAAGAACCACTGGATATGTATTGCACTAGATCTGGCGTTACTGATTATTATCACAAAATCATGACGTTCTCCCTTTCCGCCCACCCAGGTTCTCGGTATAGATGACTCGACTCACGTGACCTTTAGGATGTTCGCTGTCATCGCGGCCTTGTGTGAGCGGATGTGTACATTAGAGTAAGTTATAAGGCATTAGTAAAATATTAGTTATGATATACTGTCATGATACCACTTGGACAATGAAGTTAAATCATTAATTAAGATAATCAATATTACACATTTTTTAGTTGTTTTTGTGTTCACATGTATCTGTAAATTTCATTGTTATTGAAAAATCTAAATAAAGATTTAAAAAATTCATAATACATAACAACTGACAAACAATGTTCACCTTTTATATCAACATATAAACTACGCACAAAAAGTTCGGAAACTTAACTTTGGTCGATCATATTTCCGTTATTTTTTTACCGATTTCAATGTATTACATATCATTTAAAAGCTTATTTGATTTCCTTTCCCATGATACCAAACTTATTGTGATTGCGAGTTCATGAAACGAGCATAAGGCCTGCTAAAGTGAGTGGGTCGAAGAAAGAAAGTGCCCAGATTACCTTACTATAGTCAAACATGCTATTCCGTACATATTCTTCTGTTGATATTGACTTCTGTACGAGGGTATTGTGAAAAATCAACAAGAATAAACAAGACATATTCATGAAAGCTAAGTTTATTCTTTATCAAAACCAACAATCTGTGTCTTAGTAACGGGTTAGCAAGGAGTCTTAGTAACGGGTGGCCCAGCCACGCACTCTCACTACAGCACGGCACCTCCTCCTCATACTCGTCACCAGTCGCGCAATGCGATACTGTGGGATAGCGTCCCATTCCTCCACCAGCAGTCGTCCTAGGTCAGCCAGCGTTGTTCTCTCGGTCACTCTTGCACGGACAGCTCGCCCAAGCTGATCCCATAGATGTTCGATGGGGTTCAGGTCCGGGCTCTTAGAGGGCCACTCCATCCTCTCTACACCTGCATGCTGGAGATGGTCGGCGATGATCCCTGCCCGGTGTGGGCGGGCGTTATCATCTTGCAGCAAGGCATTCGGCCCCATGTTATGGAGGAAAGGGATGGCCACCGGATCAAGTATTGTGTCACGATATCTTTCTGCATTGAGGGTTCCTGGTACAGGTCTTGTCTTTCCCCTGGAGGTTATGCCTCCCCATACCCCAATGTTTGTTGTGAAACAATAACAAAAAATAACGCCTGTGGATGACGATACCGTTGCAGGACGCAGGTGTTTATGTGGTGCAATTGGATCTTCGATGTGCTAAAAATAACCTTGGATGTTCTGTGTGCTAGAAATAATCTTGGATGGTCTGTGTTCTAAAAATAACATTAGAACCTGAGGAAACAATATATTGAATCATCATCCGCGCCCATACCGATAGGATGTCACAGCGCGCGTATGACACCAACAGGGAATTTGGGGCACTTTTTCTCCGTGACCCACTCACGTTATTAGTCCTGGTACTTGTTCCGTGGGTTTTCAATCACAATAAGTTTGGTATCATAGAACAGGGAATCACACAAGCTTTATAATGATATATAATGCATCAAAATCGGTATAAAAACAACAGAGATATGATCAACCAAAGTTAAGTTTCCGAACTTTTTGTGCGTAGTTTATATGTCGCATCATTTGAAAGAAAAGGTAAAATTACGTCAAAATGGGATCTATTATATTATAGGAAATGCATATCTTAAAGATAACGAGATAGATTAGTATACTGAATATCATATGTGATTGTCATGGAGATTTATCGTTCTATGTGTTCACTTCAACAGTTACAAGGAGAAATACTGGATGGAGCTGACTAACCTGATGGACATAGAGAGGAAAATGGCGCTCTACAAGGTACTGAAGCGCCACCTATAGCTACCGGTATCATTGCTTTGTAATAACAATAGGAAGCCCTTGGTGGAACCCATACGCTGCTGGCATTGTATACTGACTCGTGATATTGAACCATTAAGGTTACTTTTAGTGCGCTTGCACGTAATCAGGAAGATTTTGCATGATATCTTGGTCAATGTCTTCAAGCAAAGTCTATTTTTATTTACTTTTATTAGTCCAAAGTTTGAATTCTACAGATAGCATACGGTATTTTTTCATATAAAGAATAGTTTCCATGTTGGTTCAAATTTATTGTCTTTTCAAATTTCACGTAACTAGTGTACTAATAACTTTATTGCAAATTCATGCCCGGAGGCTTACTGCAAGAATACAAGGAAATGAGATAATGATGATAATAATGTATAGTGCACAGTAAGTCTATATAGTAAGTAAGCACAGTAAGGAAATAAACCCAAAGTAAAATGAAAGTCGTCAACTAGTGCTACTTCTAATCTTAGCAACTTTTATTTGGTTTGATTTCTTTTTTGAGTGCATTGCAAGTGGAATATGAAATTCCCGACGTTTTGTGAGATATTTGCGTTGGTTGGTGTTAACAGAAATACATTTTTTGTAGGCCTGTGCGACGTACAAAGCTTACCACCATTGTTGTTGTCCCTATTAGGCGATGTTCTACTGTAACGTGAACTCTGACCGCAGCGCGAACTACATCAAGGCGGACTCACTCCGGATCGAGCTGATCGCGGGCGGTCTGAACCGGTACCAGGAGGAGTACATCATGTCCAGGATACAGATCAACGAGTACAGAGAGGTCAGTAGATTTTACGTTTCAACGGTCAGAAATACCTTTTGATAAGTGTTAAGTGTGACACGCACTCCATCGAGGTTTTTTTTTTTTTTTACTTCACTTTTAGACAGACAAGGACGGCGTGGCACTGCACTCAAGTTTTCCATAACTCATTTTAACAGTGCCACGTACAGAAGACAGATATACCCATTTTTACGTCTGGGTGAAGTGAAAAAAGTCGTGTAAAGTGCCTTTGGCAAGGGCACAACATCGGTGGCGTCAGGGAGATTCGAACCCGGAACCGCTTGGTTTACGGGCCGAGCACCCTGTCGTTACGCCACACGATCCCACCTGAAGTCCATTGGGGTCTGAAGTAGCCTGAAGATACTATCGGGGGCTCCCCGATATCTCTACGGCGTTGGGAGTGATGCCAGCCAGCCCAGACAGCTTAGCTGCTCGGGGTTGGGTTTAGGGCCTTGGACTAAATTAGCTTGCCCCCTAGGCGGCGAAACTCTCTATGGCAGCTAAAGTAGAAAGGCTGCGAAATTCTATATGGCAGCTAAATAGACAGGCTGACAGAAACGGCTCAATAAAGCAGACCGGGGCCGGTAAACATCCCTAAGCCGACCCCTAGAGACTTGGACCAGGCTAGGTCTGAAGTTATGTTGTGATTTTGTTGTTTTTCAGGTGTCGTTCCTGGACTACATGGCGTACATCCCACTGTTCTTGTCCATGCACGAGAAGATCTGTGACAACCCACTGGACAACTCACGCAACAAGTACGCCATGCGCGTCGGCTCGCCCGTCATGCGCGACCAGATGCCGCTCGGACTGCCGCTCAGACTGGCTGCCGCCTCCATGAAACCGTTCAAGGTACGTGGATGTTCTGCAAAGGCTAAATAGTCTTAACCCCTCCTCTCACTGTACCAGGATTGGACTGAACTTAAGTGGATTCGTGTTACCCTTGACTTTATAATGGGAATATCATTCAAAACGTACAAGTATGACCAAAAAGACAACAAAGCACACAAAGCTTAAAAAGATTCGTATTTGTCGATGAAATTCGTTGAGTATCGCCAGCGTGCCGCGGGTCCAGTAAGAGGGGGTCTTTAGGTAGCCCCCACCAGGTTATGGACAGTAGAATTCGGCAAAAATGGGGTGAATAATTGAGAAGGAGAGTGAACCCGGTGCAAGAACAAACATAGTTCGGCAAATGAAACTCTGTGGTGCCCAAAGTCCCCTCGAAAAAGTTATTCCTCCTATAGCAAGTGTTGTTAGTCTGGCAGAGACTACGTTTTAGGTATACTCCTTTTGTTAGTTGTTCGGTCAGTACGTTTCTGAACAGGTTTAGTCTATTTTAAGGAATATCGAAAGCTCGTACGACTGGGTTGTATAAAGTGATAGCATGTGGGCTTCCTCGCACACATATTTTAGATGGTATTGCAAAACACAACACAAAAGCAACAACATTGAGAAACTGCTAAATTTTTGACGATGATGTTGCCAGGGTTAGAAATTAAAAGTTGGAGAAGATATATCATATGTATACAAAAGACCCAGTAATGTTTTCTTGGGAATAGTCCTAGACAGAATGGTGTACTAACGCCCCCTGACTTTATCCACAGGTACCGCAGGAGATTCTGGACGAAGTCGAGGCCCTGTCGACGCTGGACACGCTGAAGACGGCTCCCAACATGGTGCGCCTGCGCGCACTGAAGATGAAGCAGCGCGGCATGACCAAGAGCACCAGCACGACCAGTCTGGAGAAATGGAACGCCGACGCCACGCACAACATGGCTAACAAGTACGTAACGATGTCCCCTTATTGGTCTAGCAAGGAGTGGATCAGTACCATTATTCTCCAAGCAGAGGTTTCGGTCGAGTGAGGTAGGAGTGTCTGGGACTTTTAACGTTTCTCTCCCTTCACGGAGAAATCCCGGACACTCCTACCCAACTCGACCGAAACCTCTGCTTGGAGAATACGGGACCATGGGGTGTCTGTGCGTATATGTACGACTGTACATAATGTGTGTTAATGTATGAATGTGTGTTTGTATGTATGTATGTGTGTGAATGTATGTGTGTGTGTGTGTGTATGTGTGTGTGAATGTTTATGTATGTGTGCGTGTGTAAATGAATGAATTAATGAATGAGTGAATGTGTTTATGTGTGTTAGTATGAATGAGCGTTTGAATGTGTCTGAATGAAAGTGAATGACTGTGTGTACGAATGTTTGTGTGTGAGTGTGTGTGTGTGAGAGTGTGTGTGTGTGTGTGTGTGTGAATGAATGTGTAAGTGAATAACTGAGTGTGTGGGTGGGTGTGTTTATTCGTGGACGAATGTGAGTACGTGTTTGTTTGTTTGTTTGCTTGCTTGTTTGTTTGTTTGTTTGTTTGTTTGTTTGTCTGTGAATTTAGCATCCTGCCATACTCTCTTCATAGCTTCATAGCTTTGCTATTTACCTCCATTTTATAACTAGATACACACATTCCTGCACATCTTGGGGGAAAATAATCTAATTCCTTACAGGTTAGGTCTATCCTTCAAGATATCTTCTGAAAAACGTTCTGAAACATTTTTGTGATATTGATCATAAAACTGATGTCGTCTCTCATCTACAGCATTGCAACACTAATAGGCGGTGTGAGCCAATGACGAAACTACCAACCAGTCGTCTGCTGCAATAGACCATGAGAGCAACGTCAACCGTCGACAGCCACCAACTGCGCCCTCTATACTTGATATATAAACTATGTGACTCTGTCTGAGATCTCTATGTATTTTTGTGGAAGAATGAATGGCTATATCCGTCCAACGTTGTCGCCGTGCCAAAGTTTCTCGTTGTATTTTGACATCTTTATGAAGTATCTAACTTGTATACGTATCTTTCAATTTATGTTGACGACGGACAAATGATTTTGTTGAGTCTATAATTCTATGATATTGAAGGACATTCTCTTTAAGTCAATTGGAAGTAAATGTCTGTATGCGACGAAACCATCTCTACTTCCTAGCTCGTATTCTTATTTACACGAAATGACGTAGACTTGTGGCTTCGCCACTTAAAAATTATATTGGTACGAGTTTGAGATCGTTTTGTCTCTTGCATTAGGTATTTATGTCTTTCATTAGACATGCCATCTGAAGAAATGCAAAAAGCATGACATCACTAAAAACTGTAGATTCTGTACCATGCTCGATATTGTTAAAATCTTTCTAATCCGTTTCATCGTCCTATAAGATCTTATAAGTGTATTTTTTCAAATGTTTGTGACTTGACGCACATCACTGTGTCGTACTGTGCGAAAATAAAGATATCTCTACTGCTGTATCATGCTCGTGTTAAAAATCTTTTATCATCCCACAATAGAGAAAGCCTGATGTCTTTGAAAATCTATCTGTGCAAAGCTATCTTCACAAATCTCCATATCAAAGGGTTTGGACTAGCATACATTCTATATCTTCTATGACCTTGATTAAAGCCCCTGTCGCACTTGAGGGTATATACAAGTCCGCATGAGTTGCGTATTAACATACTTTTGGTTTAGGTTAAGTTTGCAGCCGAATAAGTCATTTCTTTGGGTTGATAACTAGGCTGCACAACGGTTCATGTAGATCAAAGTAGAAAACTTCTTCCCCTCAAACTTTACTTAAACCAAAGAAATGTTGATGCGCAACTCGTGCGCACTTGAATATACGCACAAGTGTGGCAAGGACCAAAGATCCTTGAGTTATAGAATGCACAGAGTGTACTATGCGGAAACAGAGCGGGAATTTCTGGGGAATTCCTGACAATCGAACATAGAGTACACTATTGGGCTCTCTCCTTAATTTTGCTAAAATCACCAAAAAGAAAAAAAGAAGATTTTGAAAAAGGAAACAATATTAGAAAGTAACACAATTTACATTGCTGTACAATTGTAAGTGATTTCCGCTTTTATTTGATTGCGTTTTAAGTATTTCTCTGCACCCAAGCAAACTATAGGGTCCATTCCAAGTCACCAAAAGGGTTGTCCGTGTCATCATTTACAACGTTTTTAATTCTTTGTAATTATTTTTCTAGGTGATTTCATACTTTGGAAATATTATGAATGTCATTTCAACTCCGTAATCATTTGCCCGGTTGTGAAAAACTTTGGAACTATCCATGATGTGGAATGTAGTATTTCTAATAGTTTCTAAATAATGGTTACAACATTCTACCATTTTCTACCATTTTCTTTTTACAATTATTTGTAACATTTTGTAAATGGGTCAGTGGGCTGTGAAGAAAGCAATTCACACATCTTTGTGAATTATGCTTGGGCACCATGCATAGATGGCTTGCCACAAAGGGCCTAACAGTGTCCAGCAGTGAAATCTAAAAATTAACAAAGGCAGACAATAGGGCTGGATTAGCACCTACTTTCATGGAGGCAATTACCCAAATCCACTAATTAAGAGAGTGTTGTAAACATTTCTCTATACTATAGATATACTGTATAAAGATATTCTGTGCAGTCCCTTTCAAAATGTTTCCAAAAGATCTAATTGGATTCAAATAAATTGAAATTTTCATATTCAATTTTTTTTTGAAAAAAAATAGAATTATTGTGACTTAGATGATCAAAGTATTCTTTCATTCAAACTAATTACAAATATCATTAAAATCCTCTTGGTGACTTGGAAAGGACTCTACGATGAAAAGCTTCACTTGAAACTATCAAATTCTATATATCGATTATTACAGCAGTAAGGTATTTGCAAATTATTTAAAGGTTTGGATTCGTGTAATCTATCACATACAAGTTGAATTTTATAAAAATCCTATGCTTTAAACATTCATTTGTCTCAACTCAATTAACAATGTATTTTGAAAAATAACGACCGCTTAGTAAACTAACTAATTTGCCATGCAGTTTAGAAATACATCCAAGGTACACCGGACTTCTAAATAACTTAATGAAAAAAAATTGATCAGAAAGTTTTTGATAAATAGCACTTGTGTAGATACAGCCACTGATGGTGTGTGTGTGTGTTTGTGTGTCCGTGTGTGTCCGTGTGTGTGTGTTTGTGCATGCGTGCGTACGTGTGTGTGTGTGTGTGTGAAGTGTTGTGTTGTGTTCCTTCTATGATATTATTCCAAATACTTAAGATGAACCGTAACCATTCATTCTCAGGGCAGCTTTATGTTTCTGATTGACCTAAATCGTCGTTACCTCTCCCGTCAGTCCCCTTGTTGAAATTCCGCCCTGTGGCCGAATATGTGTTTGAGACTATGACTTGACTTGACTTGTGATACTGTAGGGAAGACTGAACAGTTAGCGCCTGCGCCTAGACCCCGCGGTGAGACACCTCAAGTAAAAACCAGGTTTAAACCATTGAAAATCCTTTCTTGGCGGATTTTTGTGTGAAATCTTGGCAGTATAGGAGTGGTTGTGGTAGGAAAGATACTGTATTTGCTGAATTACTTGAAATAAATGGTCTTTCTCTGCCTTGTGGGTTTCGGCAGCCCCCTGATATAGTGGGATGTTCTTCAACTGGGTGTCTGAAGACTGTAGAACTTATCCAAGGGCTCTGATTAGGGAGGGGGGGAGGTATCTGGAGAATAGCCGTATAGAAATTGTCAGGAATGAATCTGATGACAGTTCACATAACTGGTTAGTATTTGAGGGTAAATTTTTGTAGTCTGATGTTTTGATTCCTGAGATAATGATACCTTCTTTTCCTTCACTTCCCCATAGGCCTACATGCTTTACTGGTATCTATTGTAACTGTTTAGTCTCCCCTGTATGAACAAGGGCATGGAGTACGCCATGTCTGTTTGTGCATTTTAGCCATTATGTCCCAGATGAGTGACTCTTTCAGCCGCTCGCTTGCAGATGAAGGATCGTGTTGCTCTATCATCACAGGCCACGTCGTACCATTGGTCAGTTCCCCAGACGTTCTTCATCACTATGGCAACGCAGAAGTTGATTTTGGCGCCGTCCGGTTGAGGGAATCCTGTCCTGATATCCATGGGCGACCTAAGTTGTAATGGACACAATGGTTTTGTGTCAACATTTGACTCCTGTGCTACTGTGACAGCTTAATTTTGAGTGCATGTATGTTTATTCGTCTCATACACTACCAAAAATCTATTTTTCTTATTCTTTCTTATTTCTATTGTTTTCTTGTGTTGAGAAAGATTTTCTTATACAAAGGAAAAACAAGAAAAATTCAAGAAACCTTCAGGGAAGTCTTGCCTTTGTCAATTCTTACGCAAAGAAGTCTATTCTTTTTTGTTCTGAATTTAACTTGTTTTAAGAAAATATTTCTAGCATACTGTTTTTCAATAAGAATTTTCTAAAACAAATAAGAAAAATGTGCTTTCTCTGGCTTAATATAAGATTTGGTTTTTTGTTTTGTCAAGTTTGTATTCTTACAGATTCTTCCCATAAGTAAATTACATGTACTTTAAAATTTGTTTCTACTTGAACTATTTTCTTGAACTTTCATGGTTTAAGTTAATTTAAGAAAAATATTCTTAGATGCAATTTTTGTTTGTGCTTAAAACAGGGATTCTTGTTTGTGCTTAAAACAGGGGTTCTTGTATACATAATAATATTCTTGCTGACAGAAGGAGAAACAAGAAACATAAGAAAAACGATTTTGGTAGTGTACGTATGTAGTTTTTCACTACTTACTTATTTGTCTTCTTTAAAAGTACTTGTTCATTCGAAAATGGGGCATAGGATGTTCTCCACCTTTTTCTAATGAGAAGATTGGACTTAAATGCATATCAAAGAATAATAAGAATAACCATTTTGTTTTAAATTTCTGGACTTTTATTTGTTATGGTAGACTGAAGTTTTGGTGGACGAAATGCCACTCACCAGTCCATATAGGTCACTGGACTGCCATCGGTCCAGACGAAGGTTCGGTCTCGGTAGATATCGTAGAGACCTTGGGGTAACACATTTGATAAGTCATCGGCAAATATTTATCAATATATATGCTTAACCCTCAAATACCCGAATGGGGTGAGGTCCAACTTTTGCTGTGCCTTTTGAACATTTTTTATCCTTGTCAGTAAACAACTTTTTTAACCTCTTTTCTAGGAAGATTGGCACAATACTGTTGACATTATAAAAGATAGTCTGTGTTGAGTCTGACTGGGGTCAATGTTTACCCCAGCAATGCCGTCTGTAACTCGTAAACTGATTATCGTATGACCAACAAATTTTTACAGGATGATGTACATGTGAACTTATATAACTATAACAACTTTCATGACGTAATGTAACGTTATTATGGCGTAATTTTTGTGATTCTATCCTCCATCCTGAATTTTGACCGATGACGTAGTCAAATTAGCATAAATTATAGATGTCAAATCATGAAAGTGACATTGGATGACAAAAGATGATAACGATGTAAGAAAATAAATGTGGCGTACCAACAAAGCTTTGAACTGAAATTAGCAGATTTTGTAAAATATGCCTGTCAAAAACCCGTTGCCATGGCAACACGAAAAACGATGAACTTACTTTATTAATTTGAAATCTTTGTAAATGATACTTTATGAAAAGTCACCAAGTTTGGTGGCTCTAACGTAAGCTGTTCAGAAGTTATGCACCATATTGAATTTGGCGCGGGCGTCAAAAATCACCTCCTGGTCTAAATAGGGTTCTTCTTCTTCTTTACTGCTTAGCCTCATATCTGAGATTATCAGCAGTTGCGCATGGGTTAGATACAACACAAGTGCCCGGTACAAATAAAACAAAGGGGAAAATAAAGGAAAGGTGCTAAGGAACATAAACAACTGAATTTGTGTGTGCAAAGGACAGGACAAGTGAATTTAGTGAGTTAGTAATACAATTATTTACATATATACAAGGACGTGTAGGGGTGGCTCAATGCAGCAAGGTCCTCCCCAGCTCAGTTTTGAACTGGGAGAGGGACCCCGCCTCCGCCGCACCAGGCTCAAGTTCGTTCCACTCTTTGATGGTGCGAGGGAAGAACGAGAGCGTGTAGTAGTTGTTTCTGCCCGCGATGGCCTGCAATGTTTGAGAGTGATTGGTGCGGCGGGAGCATCGAACCACCGGGACAATTATGGTCGTGTGTGGAACATAAACAATATTATGGATGATCTTATATAGAGTAACTTGGCGGGCAATCTTTCTGCGCAGTTCTAAAGACTGCCAGTCCAAGTTTCGCAGCATAGCAGTGACTGAACTGGCGCGTCTATAATCATTACACACGTAGCGGGCTGCTCTTCGCCGAACCATCTCGGTTATTTCAAAGCGTGGTCCTTCTGATCTTTCTGCGTAAATTATGACAATGAACTCGAATTATTCATGCCTAAACATGCCAAAACATTCCTCTCACACTGATTAAGAAAAGTACGGATGATGATCAGCGAAAAAAATGAAAAGGGAAAACATTTTGTTCTGTTATTTTAGTCGTAAAAAAGTTCGGGTGTTTGAGGAGTAATTAATAATCCAAAATTTTGCATATTTTCTCCCTTGATTTGTAACATCGGTTAGGCATTTATTTCATCCATTTTCGAACTACGCAACCAACTACAGATACTATAAATCAAAGCATGGTCTCCATTTAAAAAAAAATATTTTCAGAGGTGTATTGTAACATGCCCAATTATATATGTAACGTTAGTTACTAATATATAAACGAAAGCTCCATGGAAAGTTTTGTTCAAAACGTATGCAATACTTTTAGGCAGTATATATATAGAATACAACACGTGGTGTTCCGTATCACCCGAGGTACCAGCCCGAACGCGGGTAGAATCCGACCTGCGGGAACATTTCACATGAAACACACATTTCAATGAGGAAAGCGCCAAAAGTTGAGGGACTTTTCTGTCCTGGAACAGAAAACTGTAACGTTAACAGCATTGCTTCCAACCTGCGAATCCGGTATTCGAATTTCGACGGCGGCGCAACTGGCGCGTTCTAAATGCATTCTAAATATTCTATGGAAGCCCGGCCGTGTGATACAACTCTAGAACCTCATGTGATATGGATAGTTATCACACGGTCCGGAACACCCGTATCAAGCCCAGGCATGACATAACCGGCGGCGCAACTGGCGCGTTCTAAATGCATTCTAAATATTTCATGGAAGCCCGGCCGTGTGATACAACTCTAGAACCTCATGTGATATGGATAGTTATCACACGGTCCGGAACACCCGTATCAAGCCCAGGCATGCGCATGACATAATATTCCATACCGATAAAAAGCATTGGATCAGCGGTTCGCTTGACGACCACGTTGGTGACCAGGAGGAGGTGAAGAAATTCCATTTCCGCCCGGTCAACGACGCTGGTTAAGTTGGCGCCATATTCTTGGCACTTGGCGTCTGACTCCTCCCAGTGCACTGGTGAGTGATGTCGAAAGGTCTGGTAGCAGTTTCGGCGGAACAAATGCCAACCACACGGGCAAATGAAGCCTAAGTAGTTATTTTGATAAACAAACATAAAACTGGATGTTATAAAGCTTTATGTATCAAACTTGCAAAGCAACATAGAACATCATTATATGTCGATTTATTTCCATGCAATAAGGTGTCGTTTCTACACTACCAATTTTTTTCTTGTTTTTTGTTATTTTTCTTGTTAACTTATGTTGATAAATATTTGCTTATATAAAGAAAAGCAAGAGAATTCAAGAAACCTTCTGCGAAGTCCTGTCTATGTCAATTCTTACATAAAGAATTTTATTCCTTTTTATTCTGAAGTTAAGAAAATATTTCTAGAATGATGTTTTCCAATAAGAATTTTCTACAAAAATATGTCTTATTATAAGATTTGTTTTTTGTTAGGTTAGATATGGTATTCTTACAGATTCTTTCCTAATATTATTTTTTCTTGAAAATTTGGTTCTACTAGAATAATTTTCTTGAACTTTCTTGGTTTAAGAAAGTTCAAGAAAAAATTCTTAGATGCAATTCTTGTTTGTCCTCAAAACAGGGATTCTTGTTTGTGCTTAAAACAGGAATTCTTGTATACAGAATAATATTCTTGCTGCCAAAAAAAATTATTTGTAGAAGGAAAAACTAAGAAAATCGATTTTTGGTAGTGTACCTGCATCGTCGGGTAGGTGCTGCACTTGTCGGCTAGCGCTAAAGGTACTGACGTTGAACGTTGCCATAAACCCACGACTCTTGCCGAAATCATCATTGTTGCTTGTTGCCAGCATGGCCAAACGCATTTCATTGGAGCTTGACACGTATCGCTTCTGTTCGCCCTCGCCGCGACAAAGCCCGTGGATCGTGTTCCATCCAACTGTCAGGAACCTGTCCCTGATCTGCAGCACACGGCTTGTACAGGCGCCTCCCGAGTATCCAGGTAAATCAACGTCCAGCAGCAGAAGTGTGATGAAACTTCCGCGAGGACCATCGATGGTCCACAGGCAGATAACTGAAGACGGGAAGGCAGTCGGGTATCCGGGGGAGTAGATCAGGCCACAGCGGTATTGGTCAGCGCTGCCACACTGGATATTCCCACAGGACGTCTTACTGGCCATACAATCGTCACACACTGGAAAAAAACACGAAACAGGCTGCTAGAGGGGCTGAACATTATCAATAACTACTTCTTCATGACACCAAAAACGAATACCAGAGCATGTCCAGGACAAAGAATACAAACACAAGAAGTTCTGTTGCAGTTTCAAGACTAGACGCAAGGAAGACCAAAATTCTATTTGACCGTTTCAGTCGTTACACGGACCACAAATACAGGAAGCACCAACAGCAAACAAATACACGCAGAACAAACTCAATTAAAACTAGAGTTCCACGACCTCATACCTTCGCCGACTGATGTTAGCCTTTTCGAGTGAATGCTTATCACTCAGTATGTAATTAAGGTCCTCGATTGCATGAATTTCAAGTGATCCTTTTCTCTACACAAAACACAGCATTAAAGTAAAATCTTAGAAAAGAGGGCCATTGTAGCATTTCCTCATATATTATGTAAATGAGGCCATCATGATTTATGTCTGATAACGTCCACATTTGATTATTTCCCAAACGCCACAAGAATGAAATCCCATCATTTACCACTCTGGAATTATAGTATTTTGTCATAAATTATGCAAACTAGGTATTCGTTTGCATAATTGATATCTATCAATATTCCTCTCTTTCTCAGTTACATGTCACGTGTTTGACTACAATGGAATGCAAGGGTTTGTATACTTTTTCACATCACAGATCCTGATTTGCATGATTTTTATACGATCATGTAAATCATCACTTAAACTATGTACATCCCTACAAATCATGACGATCCGTCATCACCTTCTTGAGTTACTAGTATTCTCTTTCAAAGTTTAAAACAAACCCATACCTATACCTACACGAGTTCTCCCAAGAGTTATAAAAATAATCACTGTAAGAATTAATTGGTATCATAACTTTTATCTTTACTACAGAAATTAAGGCAATTTGTTGGCAATGTATTTGCTTCAATTATGCCCTTATTTTCATAGTCGACATATCAATCAGTTTTTATCAAACCTATACCTTCCAACAGGGAGAGCGTTAGATCGTAAGACTGCTGTGTTTAAATGCCCGTGTGACCTCCCTGACCCCAAAACAGAGCCCTGCACCAGGCAAGTAAAGTATCACATGTGTCCTCCAGGGACGTCTCACAGGGAGCCTGCTCCGGTAAACTAGGTCACCTGTCAGTGCAATTTAACCTGAATATATAGACTTAAAAATAGCAAATTGAAAGGGAATTGTAGACATTTCCTTATAAATTATGTTAATGAGGCCTTGTCATGCATGATTTTTGTCTGATATTGTTCACCTTTACTTAGCTTCCTAATGATACAAGAATAAAAATTCCAATCATTTACTATTGCGGTATTTTCAATCAGTATTTTCTCATTAATTATGCAAAATAGGTAGCTATTAGCATTATTGGTATCTATCGATACCTCTCTCTTTTTCAGCTATATATGTCACATGTTTGAGAGTCCTATTTTGAAAGGCAGCAGATTTATAAACTTTCCTTGCTAATTATGCAAATTAGCTCCTGATTTGCATAATGAATATTCAATTATGTAAATCATTAATCGAGCTATCTACATACCATAAATCAAGACGATCCGTTGACAATAAGTCTAGTTATTCATGTCCAAAGGTCAAAACAAATAAATTAAAAACACCCGCTGCAGCTCCAAACAAGCCGCTAGAGGGCCCAAACGTGCACAACTTACTTCATGTGGCATGGACTATCTACCACACAAAAATCATGACCGTAGCACTTGCAGAAAATTCGACCTCAAACTTCGAAGCTACACTGCAGTACCCAAAGTACCCGCTAGGAGGCCCATCATCGAACTTGACCTTCCCCTTTAATAAATCTACCTATTCACTAAATATCATGCACAACCATTAACAGCTTCTCGAGTTATCCTGTCAACAAACAAATACGCATACATAAACAGCCCACTGCAGTACCGCAGGAAAATGCCAGGTGACCCATTTTTGAACTTGATCTTCGTTTTCACAATCCCTACGTACCCACCAAAAATCATGCAGATCCATCATCAATACGTCGAGTTATGTTGTCTACATACAAACACACTAACAAAAAAAGTCCACTGGAGCACTTTAGAAAAACGCCAGGTTAACCATTTTCGAACTTGACCTTTGTTCCCACAACCGCCATCTACCTACCAAAAATCGGCAAGATCCGTCAAAGTTCTCTCGACTTATGATCTCGACATACATACGGACCCACTTTACAGTTGGCGTAACCGATAACATAACCTTACCGCGAATGCATACATTCCCGGCGAAGGTAACAACATAACCATCATCTAAAGAAAGTGATAACATAAAAGGGACGCTTAGATCTATTGTAGATCTACGTTTAGGTTCATTATTCGTGCCGCCTTTGGATGTAAGTAGTGTACCGTGCGTTCTTGTCGCGATCGTTTGCCAGTGAATCATATATCTACGTCAAAACACTATAACCGATCGAGAAATAACTGTTGTTATAGGTACCTGTCATGTCCGGAATGTAAGCAGTTAGTTCGCCCACTGTAGTCTCTGAAAACTCAGTAAGGCTATAGTTTGCAGTAGTTTCACAGTCATCACTGTGATATGATGAAGGATCTATGGGTCGTGATAAACGGGCGTGCATGTATCATTTGGGATTCACGAATTCGATAACGTGCATATATTTCTTCTTTTGAATTAAAAAAAAAACACATGCGCACGATGTCTCATGCTATACCCCGAAAGTTGAAAAGCCACCTAAAGAAATGTTTACGTTTTAGAAAAAATACAGAATGATTAGCCCCACTTGATTGTAACATTATATCAAAGACTTATAATAACCCTTATTTTTAGTACAGGTAATTAGGATGCTAAGTTTTATTCAATACTTCTATTCTTTATGTTCAATAGTTGTCGTACTTTGCATCGTCTATGATTGCCGTGCAATAAAGGCTTTTTTCTATGATGAACTACCAAGATACCTTTCTCGCAGATGAATTCTTTCTCAATTAGGCTGCAAGGTTGGAGGCTCCATGGACCTGCAAATGTTCAAAAACATGACATTAGAAATATCGTGGACGTATTAAGCCAATTATTAATATGCGTAAACATATACAGGTTACAAATACAATGGTATCCTTTTGTAAACAAAGGCCACGGATACGCTTGCTCAACAGAAAAATGTTATCTCTAATATGCATTCCATATGGATCAAGAAGACACACCGTGTTCTTCTAGAAAGCCACAGAAGGGATCATTAAGCCTGAAAATGTATTCCTGGAAATCATCTAATGAAATGTCCTGGTCTTTGAAGAGGTCACCAACAATACTTCCATCGCTCCAAGTAAAGTTGAGAATTTTCTGAAAAAAAAGAAGAAAGGAGCAGCAATAATTCAGACGCTGAACTTGGTTTTATAGTTCTTTACCTTGTATAAATGTTATACTATATATTATACTATTATTATATAGAATATCATATTATGTTATATTATATTCACCATATATGTACAAAACTACAGCTACCTATCATCACATGGTGCAATGTGATACAAGCAATTGGATTAATTTCTTAAAGAGTCAGACGCTTCAGATGGCATACATTATAGCTTACATAAGTGACTGAAAAATGACATTGATGATATCCATGATATTCGGATGCCAGGAGGATAGCCATATGTCATAAGCGTATATCAAATTTAGGTCGTTGTGAGAGTTCCCATTTTACCGAAGTGATGATGGACACTCTTCAGCACCTCTTACAGTGAAACGCCGATTGTATATTGTAAATAGATAATGCAGAACGATATTGTTATCCAGTGGTTATATCATGACATTAAACATTCACAGGTATTAGGTATTCCGCAGCTGCCAGGGAATGCTTACCGATATCATTGATAAGTGATTTGAGTTTTTAGCAAAGCTTTAGGAGCGAGCTTAATAGTATATTTTGGGCCCGTTTCACAAGAATTCCCAGAATTTTGCATGGACGCCGCCTGTCACTCTATACCTTGATAGTAATGTCTGATATTCCGGCAAGAATTCCCAGAATTTTGCATTGGCGTCGCCTGTCACTCTATACCTTGATAGTAATGTCTGATATTCCGGCAAGAATTCCCAGAATTTTACAGAAATCCGTCTGTGGACCCGCCTGTCACTGTATACCTTGTTAGTAAGGTTTGGCATTCCAGCACGCAAGTCGATGACAGGTGACCTACTTACGTGGTGTCCGATTTCGTACTATTGGGAGCGTGTCAGGGAGTTAGAGACGAAATCTAGTGTCCTTGGTTCGAAAAGGGTTTTCAACCCACCCCAGTTGATCTATTATCACAAGAACTTGTTGAATACCATGCCCCCCCCCCCCCCCCAAAAAAGCTCTGTGGACACCAAATCTTCAGACTGGCTTGGCAGACGCCTTACTGACTCAGTGCTTTGCCAGTAACAAATATTATCATGGCAGAACTGAAGAGTGCTACGTTGGTACTTTCTTTACAGTCAAGTAAGCTAAACCCAGACACCTTCACTATGGCAATAATGTGGGACCAGGGCAGTCAAAATCTCAATGAAATATACCTGTCTTTCTTTCTTGATTACGATAGCATCAAGCTTCATTCCTATCCATCCATTTCCAATGTTGTCTCGCAAGAACTCGTTTTCCTGTGGCGCGTTGACGGACGCCAGGTGGCCATCCTGAACTTGGCAGTAGTTCTCCGCAGCCCACCAGACAAGTGGCGAGGGGAACTTCTGGTAGCAGCGTTCTTCAAATATCGTCCAACCTTTACCACAGGATATGTCCTTAACACGATTATCTGCAATTTCAAAGAATCAATATGAATAACTCCGCTTTATGGTAGATATCATATACCAGATTTAATCATATTTTGTACAGTTAAGCACTAGTGTTACTGTCATGCAACATAGGGAAAATTGAAATTATGAAATAGACTTGTTAGATTTTGTTTCCATGCTTGGTATTTTCAAAAGCTGTAATCTACAAAGCATGCATGCAAGCATTTGTCTTTACGACTAAAGCAAAATCTAAGTCCTCATTTTGCGGAACACAAATAATTCATTCTATTATATTATCATCCTTAAGTAGACAACTTTCAAACAGCATAAAAGACAGATGATTCTTACATGTCCACTTCTATCTTAAAAACCAGACATAGTTTTACATTCCTGACACAGAATACTATCATAATCATCATTACATTTTCTACTGATTTAGCCATTAGAATTATTAGATCGATTGTTATTCATGCTATAGATAAGCTCTTTGGAATTGTTGAATATTAGAAATAGTCGATTGTTATGTATCTACAAATTGGCGTACATTGTACCCGTTACAATTGTCGCGCAAAAATGATCTTCTAAAGTTTATCTTACCTTTTACGGGACATCCCAGTAGCCCTAGCTCCCAAATAATCTTGTCCATCCATGCTTGCGGTGAAAGCCTAACAACTTTGGCCTGCACTGCTGAGGACAGGTAATGCTCACCTTTTCCTGTACCATCAGTAAGTGGTCGGAATATCTAAGCCAACAAAACATGTTCAACATGTTAATTTTGACAAAGACTGCACTATTTCTACATCTGGAGTTTGGATACCTTATACCTTCATTAAAGTCGCAGAACACAGTACAAAATGTAGTGCAGTCATAACTCTTGAAGACTGGGTAGAAAGCTGCATGTGAGAGGCATCCATGTGTAAACTGTGCTGTGTGGTGTAGAAAATGTCGGCTTTTAGATTGTAGTATTTGGATATTGGACCTTTTCCGCTTTGTGTATAAATGCGTCATCTTGTGCAACCGCCTCACGGCGTCAGTCAGCTGCAGTTCAGTGACCTATCGCCGAGCGCTATTTAAAAGTGGGCGTGAGGAACCGATATGCCAACAGATTTTTTTGTTTTTGTTTTTTAGTTTTTGTAGGTTGTACCTTAAACTCAAACATATTAACTTTTCGTATTTCTCACGTGCACCGCACTATAATTTTTACCGCGTCGAAGCCAGTCACATTGCTGCCCTTAATTATAGAATCCCCATAGGCCGAAAACTGTGTTCTGCTACCTTAACTCGATCTAGACGGGGGTCGGGGGGGGCTAAAAGTGCCCGCGCCGACTTTGACATCGTATAACTGCGAAACGACGTAAGCTAGGACTAGTTGGTGACTTTTTATAGAATTTAGTTAGCAACAATTCAATGATAATAGTATAACTTTTATAATTTTTATAATTTTTTGCGTTGCCATGGTAACGGGTTTCTGACAGGCATTCTATACAAAATTCACTAATTTCGGTTCAAACAATGATGTCTAGATAGGGTTAACATAAGCATTAATGTACAGTGATATATATTGTTGTAAAAAATGGAAACGGAGGAGAACAAAGAATTTGAGGAAAAACTTAAAGTCGAAATATTCTTGTATGTAATTTATGTTGAATATACCTTTACTCCTCCTTCTTCCATATATTCTGTCAAACAGTCAGTCCAGTGACCGTACTCCAACGAAAACGTGAGAGTATGTGAATGTCTTGAACCAGAAACAAAGACTCCGGTAAGTTTCACGGGCTCTTCCAAGGTGATTTGCAACCAGTCATCAAGTCCCTCTACCACCCATTCCGTCAGGGTGAGCGCATGGCTACTGTAGATGACCTTACTTCTTCCCATACCTTCCTCGATTGAAAACTTCTCTAGAAGTACGGAGATTGGTAGCAAGCAAGCTCCCCTTCCTTGAAAAGAAGAGCAATAACTGAATAAAACGACTCTTTTTACACAACCAAGAGATTTATTCCACCGACGTTTCGGTGACTATCTGTCACCTTCTTCAAGGCGATTCTAGATCTGACTGGTTCACATAGCAATGCAGCACAGGTGTTGCTGCTTTTACATATTAATGAGATGCAATCCAAAACGCAAAGTATTTACATATGTACAATCACAGGTGATGGCATCACTTTGCGGTCCCAAACGTACAGAAGTGTAACACCTACACAACTATCGATTAAAAAACAATGCAACGATTGCTATATGTGAACCAGTCAGAATTGCCTTAATGAGGTGACAGATGGTCACCGAAACGTCGGTGGAATAAATCTCTTGTGTACAAAGAGTCTTTTTATTCAGTGACTTACCAACCTGATGAAACTAGTCACGGAGGGAAGAGCAATAACTGTTTTACGTGAATGTTGCGCGCAAATCCATTTATATATAGACAGATTACACAGTCTTTAAATTTGTAGACCTTCTTGCAATAATCAAAACTACGACTAAAATCAACCTTTAATTCGAGATGTGTATTTTCAATGTAACCCCTTTGTAATACATCATATCTAACATTTGCTCACCAATACAGGCATCTTCGTCTGAAGCATCCTCACAATCCGGTATGCCATCACAGATGTCGTTTCTTGAAATAAAGCGATTGGACCGAATGCACGGAAGTCGATCAGTGAACATTGCTGTGGGCAAACAAAATATATGATTTGATTTGATTCTTTCTTTAAATCTTGCAGAAATCAAAGGCACCCAGAGCATTTTATGTGGCTTGATACTTAAATAAAAAAAACTCGAATTTCTAGTCATTCCTACACATAGTAAGTTTCAATAACACTTTACCAATACATATCGACATTCAAGGATCAAAGTGTGGTGAGAACTGATAGAAAACCCAAGCGCTAATAAACTGATCCTGACTGTCCATCACAATTAGCGGTTCGGCCAATGAGAGAGTGACTGCATGTCCGTCAAATATTTGCATTTCATGTTCTTATTTTACATTTCTACGCTTTGGCGTAGGTGGGCGGGGCTATGGGATCGGTCAATTACACTAGGCGCGTGAAACTAAAGGGATCACCGTGTGGCTTATGTTTGTGCCACTTTTGGATAGTTCTGACATGAAATTATCACCCAGTTGTGGTTTACAGTGGCATCAAATGTCGATTTCATAAAGATTACAGAAGCGAGAATATTTCCGGCTTTCAAGCCTCATAAAATGCTCTGGGTGCCTTTAAGAACCAGTCAATTGATGCAATGTCGTTGCAAATGTATCCAGGGGTGTGTAAAAATAGCCCTTTTTACCACATCTCCTTGGACTCTCATCTGCGCCTGTTCTGCAGTCATCTTGGCCATCACAGTATGACGCGATGCTGATTTCTTTGAAGACTTCATTTTCTGTCATCGTATCCCTGCAGACGGTTAATGCTGTATTTTGTGAAGAAAATTGATTGGTACGACCATGAGACATTTTTGTCGACGCCTCAGGGGCAAGCCTATCAGTATATTATACGCCCGATCTGCAAGAATTCCCAGAATTGTACAGGTATTTCTGAAATCCGTCCGCGCATGCGTAGTTTCAACATCAGTGTATTCCCTGGGGAATTTTTTACATATGTGTGTACGAGTTAGTACCTGTGCGCATCTGTATTTTGTGTTGAAACGATCAGGGTGTCCAATTAAAAAAACAGTCTTTTTCAGATATTGAAAAAATACTGTTCTCAGCTAAATACATTAGCAGCCTGGACAATTTGAACTATTTTAGCATTGTTATATTGTATATGAACTACAAGGGTGAAATATGAATGAAGTTATGGGCCGTTCCGATGAAAGCAGGCCTTCGTAAAAATTCATTGACTTTTATTATGACTATTAGTTTTGGTAGATATTTACCACAGGTGTGTTCTTCTGTGGAATCTAAACAATCCGGTATTCCATCGCAGTCATGAAACAAAGAGTTGCACTTGTGTGTTGCTTCACACCTTCTAGAAACACAACTCACCGCCTCTGATTAAGAAAAAAAAGTTATGTTGGTGACATACAAATACACAAACACACAAAGCCCGCTGTAGTATGGACGGAAAATGCCAAGGGAACCATTTTTGAACTTGACCTCCGTTCTTATAACAGCTACTCATCTAACAAAAATCATGATCATGAAGATCCATTAACGTTTCCGTCACTTTTTTGCCTACATAGAAACACATAAAAAAGCAACGCCCGCTGCAGTATTGTTGAAAAACGCCAGGTGAACCATTTTCGAACTTGACCTTCCTTTTCACAACCGCTACACACCTACCGAAAATCATGAAGATTCATCGAAGTTATCTTAAGTTATGCTCTTGACCTACATACAAACCCACCCAACAGCTGGAGTAACCGAAAACACTTCTCGGCGAAGATAATAACATTGAGCCTAGCATCATCCATGTGTGATCTTATTGCTACGCAGTAGTAAGTAAAACATAGGTTCCAATACGCCCTGGTCGAAACAGATCATTGTATGATTGTCTGAAACAAAATATCTAAGGTACTACAAAACCATTGATTTATAAGCGTTGCCTATTTCTTTGGCTTTGGGTACTTTCATTTTAAAATGTCAAATCTGTAAATATTGGCATCATTCCAAGGTCAGATTAAAGTTTTGACTAATCAGTCTAATCTAATATCTAGAAATTAATCGAATGCATTTGATAATTTTACCAGTGCAATGGCCGAGTGGGTAGAGTGTTCGCCTTGCACACGGTAGGTCGTGAGTTCAATTCCCGGCCGGGTCATACCAAAGACTCTAAAAATAGTACCTACTGCTTTCTCTGCTTAGCACTCAACATTTGGGAAAGAGAATGCACAAATTTGTGTGGCCCAGGGCTGCTGAAACAGAGATGGGCGCCGCCTTATGCACCGTCTGGTGCGGGGAGGACTTTAACTTTATGAGATGATTCTAGAGAGATGAAGACGAAGAAAAGAAAACTGACCACAACCCTGCTCATCCTCCCAATTGCCGCATGTGTTGATATCATCACAAAAGAAGTAGCTAGAGGTGCACTCCCCAGTGCTGCAGACGTAGCCGTAGACATCGTTTTCATCGGCAGGGTTGTGGCTATCAGGAATGGTAAGATATTGTCCTAGAAAGGTTTCTGAGGCTTTCCACACACCAGTACAGTCATCTGTAATGATGAATATCAATGACTTAGAAAAAAACAATCTACGTTTTACATATCACTTGCTCTGAGGTTAACGTTGAACTTCATAATATCATCCTTTTGGCCATAATAAGCAAGTAAATGGAATGCAAATAGTGTTATAGCGCTTTTTTTATCACAATAGGTCATCTGGGTTCGTATGAAAAAATAAATCGCTCAAAGGTTGTGGAAGTCCATGTCGCCCCATGGTTTCACTCCTCTCAGAAAGTAGTCCTGTTCTGTATCGAAAACAGGCCAGCTATATCAGGTTGCACATACCCTACCCAATTTTTTGAAATCCCAAGATGCAATTCTTGTTCGTGCTTAAAACAGGGATTCTTGTTTGTGCTTTAAACAGGGATTCCTGTCTACAGAAAAATATTCTTGCTGACAGAAAAAATTCTTTGTAGAAGGAAAAACAAGAAAAGTAAGAAAAACGATTTTTGGCAGTGTGCATTCTGTCAATATTGACTTCCAGCCACCCTCTAGCCGTTGTAGACGTCAAACGTGCAATGCGTTTTACGTTATCATCTTGCAGAAGATGAGAGAATTAGGTAATATTTGGGCAAGATATCATAACAGAAATAAGAAATTATACTTATTGACCGCAATACAGTTCATCTCTTGGAGGGTCGTATACTCCGTAACTAAAAAATGTACAGTCTGGATGCCCATCACAAACGCGATGCTGCTCAACACATTCTTTAGTCGTTACACAATAGAAGCCTCCATCGGAAGTGCAGCGGTTTTCTACACAAGAGATTGTTACCAAAAACAGTGAAGATTTACTTCATACTCAAAGCTCCTCAAAGAACAAAGAAACCACATACGTCTTGCACTGTTCATATTCCTCACAGCGTATTAATGAGGAGAGCTTATATCGTATCTTTTTGTGTTTATTTGCGATCCTAATCATTATTACTGTCGTTACTACAATACTACATGGTATCATATTAGGGTCATGATCTAATGTGGTTTTCCAAATCGCTACAAAATGCTTTTGAAAAGAATGACATCTTCACCCCGAACGGTTTATTTACCTTCTCACATAAAAACAATAATAATTTTAAAGAAATGGAAATTGTACCGCAGTCATGTTCGTCATCAGAACAGAAAGACTGATCATTATGCTCATATCCCTCCTTTACGGAATAGCATGTCAGAAAGCCATCGCAAATTTCCTGTGGCAAGTAGCATTGAGTAAGCTGGTCGCACTGACACCTCCTAGCTCCAATGGACGCGCAGTGTGCATCTGCATCAAAATCATAACATTTTAAGCATAACTGAGAAACAGCACATATGATAGACAGACATTGAAATTGTTGTGATGTGTTAGCATTCTGCTATGCGATGTCATTATTGTACAAGTTGCATCAGAAAAAATAAAACCAGTTAACCTTATCCAGTTAACCTTATCTAGACTGAGGGGGGGGGGGGGGCTAAAAGTGCCCGGACCAACTTTGACATCGTATAACTGCCAAAAGACGGTGGTAGGACTACCAAAGATGGTGACTTTCCCCAGGATTTAGTTGCCAACATTTTTATGATGATGGTTTAAGTTTATAATTTTTCATGTTTCGGTTTCTGACAGGCATTTTATGCAAAAAATCGCTAATTGTTTTGAGACAATGATATGTCTTAGTTTTTTTTGGCTCAAACACACTAGTTTTCTTACATGTTTGACATCATAATAACTTTATTGCACAACAATTGTACAAGGTACAATGAAATAAGATGTAACTTTCATGATTCAATATTCCTAATTTATGCTTATTTCATGACGTAATGGGTCAACATCCAAGATGGCAGACCATATCACTATTTTAGGTTTCAACATGCTTATTCGCCTTCAAATCGTCACTACCTGGGTTAAAACGTGTTGTTCCGGGTCAACTCAAAGTGTACTTACAACGTGCGTGCGGATGAGTGATAAAATGCACTTACCACAGTTATTCTCATCTTCACCGTTAGAACATTGCAGTATTGTATCGCAAACAAAGGCCTCGGGCAAACAGGTGTTTTCTCCGGGACATTTCCATTCGTCGTCTTGACATTGTTGCATCATTCCTGTAGGATGAATAACGTGTACATTTCTTTGTTAACCTTCTTCCGACCGACACTAATCTGTGTGTGTGGTAAACGTCATTATGGAATGATTATACTTAACGAAATGAACACCAAATAATTAATATATTCATAACAAAAAAGTTATTTCAGTGTTTGGCTATGTTGCCTTGCAATTATAATTCAGCACCCCATTCTGTTTTTTGCCACGAAAAACTGTTGTTTTTTTTTTTAGTTTGTTCACATCTAGAGTTTCATTACTTTATGAAGAGTATTTTAAAAGTTCTGGTGTAAATAGTTACGACTTATACCAAAAGTGAGCAGAGCCTGCATTCTGCTCTAACAATGTGCAATGCTCCCCTTATCCTCCCATTATTCTTTCTTCAAAATGTCATTGTATTCTACATTAACAATAATATTGATTCTAAAATCATACTGATAGCATAAACATGGATCAGGAAAGTAATGATATTTATAACAAATAAGGAACGTTATTTGATTATTTTTCCACGTATACGGATGTAGGAGGGCCGTTCATTTTAGGCTTTGTTACCATATGTATATGGACATATTACTATATGTATTTAAATAGTTCATCACAAACTTAGAATGAAACGGATATCATTACAGTAATTAGTTATTGACGTAGTAATGTCTGTCCCTGGCTTCAGTTGAACGCCTCTTGTACAGGAAATAATTCTGAACAAAGATGTCAATAATACCGTATGCTTTATGGTATCAAGGTGCAAGAAAAACTGAACATGATCTGGAGCTAAACGAGGCTGCTAGAAGGCAAAAGAGACACGCCCCGTGCCAAACTACAGCATTCACCTGCCTTACATGCGGCAAACGTTGCAAGAGCAGAGCTGGACTCGCTGCCCACGGCCGAGTCCATCGACGTTGAACTGAACGCCCGACAGGATGTCAAGAAGAAGAAGATGGTATCATTTAAAGAGAGAAAGTATTCAAAACAAAAATAATGTAACCTTGTCCGCAGTCCGTTTCGTCATGTTTGTCTGACCCTATGTAGTCGATCTCACCATCGCAAATGTAGTCATATGATATGCATCCAGTATGAGCCATTTTCAACTTGTCAGTGAATCGACCGGTGTCTTCGTTAAAACGGACAGGCTGAATATGGGCAATTCCGTAGTTTCCACAGTAATCTTTAAAGAAAAAGAATTAAACAATATGTGTTATCGTAATAAAAGTATGAGTCGAGTAATTACCTATTACCATTGCGAAAGAAGTTGAAAACACCAAAAGTATTAAAGGCAACCAAAGCAATCTTAGGGACCAAAAAATCGGAAATAAAAAATGCCGAAATCTTTAATGTTGTGACATTTACTAACACTGTCTAGAACATTTGTGTAATAACTTCATATTTTGAGCATTTTGAAACCGTGCAAAAACTTGCCATACGATGATTTCTTAGTTTCGCGAGTCCACAAAAACCCCGGCGACGATTTTCAGTGAGTTTTCACATTACAACGAAGTCATATGTTTGTATGATGGACATTGCTATGCATATGTCATAGCTTTGTATGTACTAATCATGTATAGAAATGGCTAAATGAATTGACTTTCAAAATCCAATTTTCGGGCCCTAATATTGCTTGGGTTGCCTTTAACATATTGGAACTTGATTAAAAAGAAGGGTTGAAAATGGGACTATTAGATTGCCATCGAAGTTGTTATGCTGTAAAAACATACATTGGTAAGAACAATGTCTACAGAGAGTAATTAGTTCGAATTCGTCTTACCACAGCCAAGCTCATCCGAGAAGTCCCTACAGTCCACCATTCCGTTACACCTCTCTTGCCGACTGATGCATTTTGGGAAAGGAGGCACAGAGCTCTTGCAGGGCCAGTAGCCAATGGATTTACACACTTCATCTTTTGTTTGAGGAAAAAAAGGTGTGTATAAGAATTCGCTAGAATTTCACTTCAGACATGGCGATGAAATATAACGGTTATTTTTATTTTATAGAAACAGGTAGATACTTTAATGACCAAATGTCCATTCTGCCCGAATCAAATTGAAGATGCTCTAAATATGATGCCCTACGCGATAAGTTATTTACTTTATCAATCAAATTCAGATTTTAAGACGCTCAATGCTACACATATAGATTTGACTATATCTTTAGATGCAACAGCTTACACAGTGTTTAAATAGGTAAATATATAAAGGATTGTTTTTTATTAGAAAAATATTTATACTCATGATTAGCCCAACTTGAGTCGTGTAAAACCTAAGATAGTCATTTTTTTTGTACTGAATAGTTTTATTCCATACTTATGTCTTGTTCTATGTTTACTGTTGTTGCCATACTTTGAACCTGCTACAATAGTAGTGCAATGAAGTTCTTCCATAATTATGATGCATTTGTACAATTTCCCCTTTTTACTCCTCTTCACAGGGTGGACGAGTGGATTTTTACCGCAATTCTCTTCGTCCGAGCCGTCCTCACAGTCAGACATGCCGTTGCACAGAAACTCTCCTTTGACGCAGCCAGGGGAATCACGGCACTTCCAGAAGGCGGTGTCGCCGAATGAACCGTGAAGGGAGCAGAATTCGTCTTTTTTAACAGACAGAAACCAAAAGAACCACATTTGCAAAACTAATAAAAACTCTAAATGTATTATAATGCTTTTCAGATAGAGAGAGAAAGATAGAAAGAGCAAGAGAAAGAGAAAGAAAGAGAGAGAAGGGTTGGTGTGGGTAGAGGATGTATTACTTCTTCTCTCGTTTTGAGGCTACTAAGGCTACTTGCTGAAGCTTTTGTAGCCTATAAACTTATAAGTATAAATTCATTACCCATATTGTAGCAAGAGTTCTTGAATAAACGTTTAGACAGAAATGCTTTCTCATTCTAGTGCTGCGTACCTAAACGTAACATCAGGTACAGGTACAGGCACCGGTACAAAGGTTTAGGTACAGGTCCGAACCTGTACCTGTACCTGTCCCTGAACAATTTGTGTTTTTCTGAACATCTTCAATAATGACAGAAACATAAATAAAATGTTTACAACGTGTCAGTATCCTTATTCAAAGAACATACTATGTTTCCTGCCGCCAAACTCCCGCGGTCTTGCTACCAAACCTCCAAGCCTGAATGATCTGTTGCATATTAGTTACGCTGTTCCATTGTGTCCCTTTGGTCATGATTGGTGTTGAAGGAGGCCAGGAGGTTAGGAGATCAGTCACAAAATAAGCACAAGTAGGTGTCAATTTATATCGGTTAAGTACCGGGACTTCATTATTTTGTATTTTGGACCTGTACCTAATCAATTTTTACAGTATAGTCGGTTCACAGTACCGGTACGCAGCACCATTTCTCACCGCATCGAATCTCATCTGAGCCGTCTGGACAGTCCGGGTTGCCATCACAGACGTTTTTGATATGAACGCAGCCCCTCAGATCACGGCACTGAACAAGGTCTCGCTGAAGGAAAGTGGCTTGGTATTCACGTTCGATGCAGCTGTCTGAAAAGTCACCGTTAACTATCAGCAAAATGGTAGTTTTATTTATTTAGATTTACCAAATTTGTGGAAGGATTGACATAACAGGTGAACTATCACCTTTTCAAGATGCCAGCCCATACCAGACTTTAAGATTTGGACCATCGCACAATGGGGCATGCCCCTACTCTTTTTCAAAAGGTGTGGTGGGTTCTTTTACGCGCGGGGTGTCGCTCTCCCAAAACGTCAGATATTCACGTTCGATGCAGCTGTCTAAAAAGTCACCATTAACTATCAGCAAAATGGTAGTTTTATCATTAGTTCCAGGGAACATTATTGAAACACTCTGAATTATTGAAGCCTTTATATGATTACCTATGTTCCTTTATCAGAGGCAGTGGCAGGAAAACTAGCATAATGGGGTGAGATATAATTCAGACAGTATTTCACTATTTCGAGCGCCAACGGCGCGCTGTATCGCGCTGGAAGGGGGACGATTCAAGAGGGGTCCGTTCGTATACTACCTTGTAATGATTTTTGTTCAAACACAGTTTCCTTCAGTCTGAGGGGTAAACTTCGCTGGTAGACTGAGCTATATTAAAGATTTTTGACATATCTATCAGTGAAGATACAACAATATCAAAAACGACCGCCGTAGCAAGGGTCTCTACTGTACAGCGCTAATGGGGAGAGACCACCAAAGGGAGTTTCCAATGCAACACATAGTTAAGCCATCAAAAACAATCAGGGTTCAGGGGTCAATCTGTGGTCAAAACATGCCAAAGGCCACCTATTTTGGTCAGATTTTTATGATAAACTTTCTTCTGTCTTCCCTAGTAGACAACTGGACCAAAAGTTGCCCATTAAAAAAGTATTTCAAAAATAAGTAAACAAAATAATGCACCTCGCAGTCTACTGCGCAACTCCTTACATGTAGGTGGTCCCTCCCCTATGCATCTATGGTCTCATTCATGTTTTTTTTCGCCAGATTAGGCTTGCATGTTATAATCCGTGTTTTACGAGGGCACGTTCGTAATGAAGCTATGGAAAATGCACCAATATTATTCATATTATGTTGTGATCATTTACCCTTGATCATGCAAAAAAAAATATGCCAACAGTTTCACTACATAGAATCTCTTTTTATAGCAATTACAAACTGCACTTAGCTACAACAGACCCCAAAAATGCACTTTCCAGCTGTAAACGCATGACCGCATCACCTACAATGGCCGACTGTGTACGTCTGACCTCGCGCGCGGCTGCCGAACGTTGCCTGCTAATTTCTTCAGATACAAGCAATATTTCATCAGTTAGACGCTTGGGATCGGCTGGACTGGCTAAAAGAGAATTTCCCACCGATATAAACACTCGTTCATGCAGCCGTTAATTTTTTGGCCACGGATTCTCGGAGTAATCCATGAATAAGACCTTATACACAAAGGGGTGTCGGTCTGTAATACCGCAGAATCTGTAAAAGCTGCTAGGGAGCCCCAAATTGCTTTATGTCAATACGTTAGTAACTACCAATATAACAATGCATCAACAGGATCTTGAGTTATGAATATTTAGAAATTCAATGCAAAGCTAAACCATACGTGGACAGTCCCGCTCGTCCTCCTTGTCTTCCCCGCAGTTCCACTCCCCATCACACACACGGTTAGGGCTGTAGCAGCCTACGTCTCCGTTACACATTCGTCTGTGCTTTTCAGGACAGGCAGCCAGCCCTGGAAAGCAGGAGGAGAGACTAAGCAGTTACAATAAATGTCAGTAAAGTATGCAGCCCTATGGGGAAGTGAAGAAAAAGAAGGTGTCATTATCTCAGGAATCAAAACATCAGGTTACAAAAACTTACCCTCAAATGTCAACTGTCATCAGATTCATTCCTGACAAATTCTACACGGCTTTTGTCCACAAAGAACGCCCTAATCAGAGCTTTCATTCTGAGACGAGCGAAGGAATGGGCAGCGCTACTCTAAGGCTTGTGGTATAAGTGGTACACGGTGGTATAGGTGGTTTTCATACTGAGACGAGCGAAGGAATGGGCATCGCTACTCTAAGGCTTGTGGTATAAGTGGTACACGGTGGTATAGGTGTTTTTCATCATATACCACCGTGTACCACTTATGGCTTGTGGTATAAGTGGTGCACGGTGGTATAGGTGGTTTTCATACTGATACGAGCGAAGGAATAGGCAGCACTACTTTAAGGCTTGTGGTATAAGTGGTACACGGTGGTATAGGTGGTTTTCATACTGAGACGAGCGAAGGAATAGGCAGCGCTACTCTAAGGCTTGTGGTATTAGTGGTACACGGTGGTATAGGTGGTTTTCATCATATACCACCGTGTACCACTTATGGCTTGTGGTATAAGTGGTACACGGTGGTATAGGTGGTTTTCATACTTAGACGAGTGACGGAATAAGCATCGCTACTCTAAGGCTTGTGGTATAAGCGGTACACGGTGGTATAGGTGGTTTTCATCATATACCATCGTGTACCACTTATGGCTTGTGGTATAAGTGGTACACGGTGGTATATGATGAAAACCACCTATACCACTGTGTACCACTTATATACCACAAGCCTTAGAGTAGCGCTGCCTATTCCTTCACTCGTCTAAGTATGGAAACCACCTATACCACCGTGTACCACTTATACCACAAGCCATCAGTGGTACACGGTGGTATATGATGAAAACCACCTTTACCACCGTGTACCACTTATACCACAAGCCTTAGAGTAGCGATGCCTATTCCTTCACTCGTCTAAGTATGAAAACTACCTATACCACCGTGTACCACTTATACCACAAGCCATCAGTGGTACACGGTGGTATATGATAAAAACCACCTTTACCACCGTGTACCACTTATACCACAAGCCTTAGAGTAGCGCTGCTTATTCCTTCACTCGTCTAAGTATGAAAACCACCTATACCACCGTGTACCACTTATACCACAAGCCTTAGAGTAGCGCTGCCTGTTCCTTCGCTCGTCTCAGTATGAAAACCATCTATACCACCGTGTACCACTTAAACCACAAGCCTTAGAGTAGCGATGCCTATTCCTTGGCTCGTCTCAGTATGAAAACCACCTATACCACTGTGTACCACTTATACCACAAGCCTTACAAGAGCGCTGCCTATTCCTTCGCTCGTCTAAGTATGAAAACCACCTATACCACCCTGTACCACTTATACCACAAGCCTAAGTGGAGCGCTGCCTATTCCTTCGCTCGTCTCAGTATGAAAACCACCTATACCACCGTGTACCACTTATACCACAAGCCTTAGAAGAGCGCTGCCTATTCCTTCGCTCGTCTCAGTATGAAAACCACCTATACCACCGTGTACCACTTATACCACAAGCCTTAGAGTAGCGATGCATATTCCTTCGCTCGTCTCAGTATGAGAACCACCTATACCACCGTGTACCACTTATACCACAAGCCTTAGAAGAGCGCTGCCTATTCCTTCGCTCGTCTCAGTATGAAATCCACCTATACCACCGTGTACCACTTATACCACAAGCCATCAGTGGTACACGGTGGTATATGATGAAAACCACCTTTACCACCGTGTACCACTTATACCACAAGCCTTAGAGTAGCGCTGCTTATTCCTTCACTCGTCTAAGTATGAAAACCACCTATACCACCGTGTACCACTTATACCACAAGCCTTAGAGTAGCGCTGCCTGTTCCTTCGCTCGTCTCAGTATGAAAACCACCTATACCACCGTGTACCACTTAAACCACAAGCCTTAGAGTAGCGATGCCTATTCCTTGGCTCGTCTCAGTATGAAAACCACCTATACCACTGTGTACCACTTATACCACAAGCCTTACAAGAGCGCTGCCTATTCCTTCGCTCGTCTAAGTATGAAAACCACCTATACCACCCTGTACCACTTATACCACAAGCCTAAGTGGAGCGCTGCCTATTCCTTCGCTCGTCTCAGTATGAAAACCACCTATACCACTGTGTACCACTTATACCACAAGCCTTAGAAGAGCGCTGCCTATTCCTTCGCTCGTCTCAGTATGAAAACCACCTATACCACCGTGTACCACTTATACCACAAGCCTTAGAGTAGCGATGCATATTCCTTCGCTCGTCTCAGTATGAGAACCACCTATACCACCGTGTACCACTTATACCACAAGCCTTAGAAGAGCGCTGCCTATTCCTTCGCTCGTCTCAGTATGAAAACCACCTATACCACCGTGTACCACTTATACCACACGCCTTAGAAGAGCGCTGCCTATTCCTTCGCTCGTCTCAGTATGAAAACCACCTATACCACCGTGTACCACTTATACCACAAGACTTCGAGAGTAGCGATGCCTATTCTTTCGCTCGTCTCAGTATGAGAACCACCTATACCACCGTGTACCACTTATACCACAAGCCTTAGAGTAGCGATGCATATTCCTTCGCTCGTCTCAGTATGAGAACCACCTAAACCACCGTGTACCACTTATACCACAAGCCTTAGAAGAGCGCTGCCTGTTCCTTCGCTCGTCTCAGTATGAAAACCACCTATACCACCGTGTACCACTTATACCACAAGCCTTAAAGTAGTGCTGCCTATTCCTTCGCTCGTATCAGTATGAAAACCACCTATACCACCGCGTACCACTTATACCACAAGCCTTAGAAGAGCGATGCCTTTTCTGTCGCTCGTCTCAATATTGAAACCACTTGTACAACCGTTTACCACTGATACCACGGGCCTCTTTAGAGCGCTGCCCATTTCTTCGCTCGTGTATGTTCCGCACGCAGGTCGGCATGTCGCCGTGTGTCTGGGTGCATTCGCCGGCGATTTCGTGATGTGGACCCACACAAGTCGGGCAACATTTACGTGCGAGCAAGGGACGTTCGTAGCGCCGTTAATCGGCACGCAGTGCGGCTTGTCGCCGTGTATCCGGGTGCATTCGCCGGCGATTTCGTGATGTCTTACATGGAAGCTCCGCCTGGATATGTCCTACAGGCTTCAGACACCCAGTTAAAGACCATCCCACTATATCAGGGGGTGCAAAACCCACAAGGTAGAGAAAGACCATTTATTTTAACTAATTCAACAAATACATCTGTAGTCTATCCCACCACAGCCACTCCTATACTATATTTCACACAAAAATCCCACCAAAAAAGGATTTTCCATCGTTTAAACCCAGTTTTTACTTGAGGTCTCTCACCGTGGGGTCTAGGTTTAGTCTCCCCAGGAAGAGACAAGTGCTGTGTTTTGACAATCGACACATATCTGAGACTCTAGGATATAGTAAGGAAGAGCATTTCAAGTATGGTAATAAGATGTTAAAGAATTAACGAATGAACAGAGGGCAACTTTGCAGGCTTATGTCATACACAATTATAGTAGAATAGTTGTCACATCGTTAAGGTTCCTAGGCGTCTAAAATGATAGACCGGAGCCCCATTACATTTTTTTCTGTCATGTCATCTTCTCTGTATTTCATTTTCTTCAATTATCATTGAATATAAACTACTTCGTCCATGTAATAGGAATGTTTTGACATAGTTGGGTGTAATCAATCCCTGTTCATTATCCTGATCAAAAAATGACACTTTCTATTTCAAAAGATATTCGCAAGGGATGTTAAAAGACCCCGTTTGGGTGTTCATTTTATAAATCGATTGAAAACCGAAAAGAATTTGAAATTGTAAAATTTTCTTTTTAAATATTCCTTTCCCGGCTCAAATGGATTTGCTTCTAAAGATGCAATATCAATTTTGTTAAAGGCATCCAGAGCATTTTTGGAGGCTTGAAACTTGAATGAAAAACCTCCAATTTCTAGTCATTCCTACACATAGTAAGTTTCAATAACACTATACCATTTCATATCGTTACAACTAATACGATATCGTTGTGTAGTGAAAACTGATAGAATAGACTGATCCTGACTGTCCATCACAATTAGCGGTTCGACCAATGAGAGAGTGACTGCATGTCCGTCAAATATTTGTATTTTTGGTTTTAATTTTGCATGTTTATGTTTAGACGGAGGTGGGCGGGGCTATGGTATCGATCTATTTGTACTAGGCGCGTGAAACTAAAAGATCACCATGTAGCTTAGTTTTGTGCCAATTTTGAGCACTGTTGATATGAAGTCCGCACGCAGATGCGGTAAACAGTGGCATTAAATGTCAATTTCATAAAGATTACAGCAACTAGAGCATTTCCAGTTTTCAAGCCTCATAAAATTCTCTGGGTGCCTTTAACATCTGATAAGAGAACGTGATATTATCATATTATGTTTAAAACATACAGCAGTTGCGCTCGTCGGCGTCGTCATCATTCCCACAGTCCACGATGCCGTCACACACACTGCATTCTGGGATGCATTTATTGCTGTGAGGACAAACGATCTCGTCCTCTGCACAAAGACGTTTTTCTAAACATCAAGATAAAACTTTGTTTGCATCAAATATACTTCAAAATCTAAATAAAACACATGAAACCAATGCAGCATTTGAGATGCCATAGAGAGTATACCAGAATAAAATTTGATAAAGCAAAATGTTATGAAGAAGTACAGTGTTGTTTACATTATCAAAATCATTTATCAATTATGTTATGGATATCTCAATGAGTCCTATAAACATCAATGTCAATTTTATATAGATACCGCTGGTATAATTTTAACAACGATGAGAAACATACATTTGGTTGAGATTAGGCAATAAATTGTGTTACCCTTTTGTACTGCGTAGTACATCGAATGTCCTTTCAAGCCCACTTGGCCGATTCCCTCGTCGGTATACTTCGGTAGAACTTTTGCAAAAACGCTGTTGTTGACACCGACACCCCATACAATCCCATCTCCTACATCGACCTGCTGCAGGGCTACTCCTGGTGCATGCTCCCATCCTTCACCAGCAGAGGTTTCGTTCAGAAATGTCCCTGTTCTGTGATACGCTTTTCCTTCAGGGCCGACAGCCCAAACCCCTGCGTGCCCCACTGACACAGACACAAAGCAGCCGTCTATTGCTTCCCAGTCATTTTTCACTACACCATGAAAGAGGAAAGACAATACAGACACAGCATGACACGCAACCAAAAGAGGTGGAAGACGAAATACATTTTTTCTCAAACTGCCCCTTCAATGACCAGGAAAGAAAATAGCTTTTTAAAGAAGCCACCACAACTTACCACACTTTCCAAACGTTTACTGACGAAAAGAAATCTATAACCTAGTTACTTCTAAAAACCCACTTATTACAAAAAAGTGGGACACTTCTTCCACTGCTTCCAAAAAAAGAAGTCATGCCCAAAAAGAGTAGATTGTATCCTAGAATAGCCATTTGTTCCACTTGTCAACACTGTTAACTCGCACTATCTGTACAGTATACCCTTTCTATTTATTGTTTCATGTTGCAATAAGCCCTCGGGCAAGAACTTGCAAATAAAAACATTATTATAAAACTACCTGGGTAATAAAGTGTGATCTACACGAGAATGCATGTCCAACTTCTCCCTGAATCCCCAAATTACGGACAGTAGACTAATTGCACTGGGTAGTTTGTAACGTCCCCCGTCTACCAAATTTGGATGAATGTATTCCTAGTAGGAATACATTCATCAAAATACATTCATCCAAATTTGGATCCAATTATCGAACACATAGGAATTTCCTATGTGTTCGATAATTGGATCCAAATTTCATCCTTTATAATCATAAGGCTTTCTAAAACTAGTACAGGAGCCAATTCCTGAAAGAGGCCTAGAAATGTGATTTCGTTCAACCCATCATACAGAAAAGGTTTGACCTGATATTTTGGTAGAGGGGGTCCTTCTCCATCACACCTGATGATTTTTTTGCTCAAATTGTGGTATCACGCTCCTGCTAGCGCTAATTAAAGATGTAAATAAAGGTATAATCATGTATATTTTCCAGGGGGAGTGGCCAAAATCTAAACATCAATATTTTGTCTTGAAAATTGGTACACTGGTGAAACTCAACCTAAGGATCACAAAAATGTTAATATTTTCTTGATACCTTACACCGTTCAGGCGTCACGGGTCATTAAATTGCATTTTTTTCTATAATTTTCGCATAAATAATGAATAGTTTACTTTCCAAAACCCTGCATTTATTTGTGTTACCTGTTGGGCTCTTTTTTTTATTCAGGAATGGATGCACTGTATCATTCCCAACATTTTGGTCTTTGAATTTCGAATATCTGTCACTTCTGTTGGGAGATATGAGGGTTTAAAACAATTATTACCGTTGCCATGGCCGTTGCTAAGGACACTATCTGGTGTAGTTTTAAGATATGTACCGTCAAAATGGCTGCCTGAAATCTACTTTTCTGTTAGTTCATAATCTGTTTGTGCTTAAATAGACATGTATGTAGCATGAAGTAACAATATTTGTGATAAATTTTGAGAGTTTTTGTGTTCTTTTGTTGAAAAATGTCACTTTATGCATCAAACTGTTGCTAAGGCAGTCGCCAAGGGAGGTTTGGGACATAAATCTGACCTAACCTATACAGAATGTAGTTTTTTATTGGATTTTGATAGTTCTATGCTTAAATAGACATGTATGTAGCATGTAGTAACAATATTTGTGTTAAATTTTGAAAGTTTTGCATTGTTTGGGTTTAAAAATGTCACTTTTTACCTGAAATCCATTGCTAAGGCAGTCGCCAAGGCAGATTCGAGGCATAAACCTTACCAAACCACCTTAGAATGTACTTTTCTTTTGGGTTTTGATAGTTTTGTGCTTAAATGAACATGTACGTAGCATGTAGTAATAATATTTGCGTTGAATTTTAAGAATTTTCATTATTTTTGTTGAAAAATATCACTTTTTGCATAAAAACCATTGCCAAAGCAGTCGCCAAGAAAGGTTTGTGACATGAAGCTGACCAAACCTGCATAGAAAGTACTTCTCTGTTGGATTTTGATAGTTCTGTACTTTAAAAGACATGTATGTAATATGTAGTAACAACATTTGTGTTTAATTTTGGGAGTTTTGCATTGTTTTGTTGAAAAATTTCACTATTTGCATAAAACTGTTGCGAAGGCAGTCACTAAGGATTGTTTAGGGTGTATTAATGACCAAACCTGCACATGATGTACTTTTCTGCTGGATCTAAATAGTTATGTGCTTAAATAGACATGTATGCAGCATGTAGTAACAGTATAATAAGTTTTGAGACTTTTTGCAATATTTGCTGAAAAATTTCACTTTTGGTACAAAACAGTTGCTAAGGTGGTTTGGGGTGTAAACATGACCAAAGCTACATACATGTAGAAAATACTGTTCTGTTGGATTTTGATCTGTTTGTGCTTTAATAGACATGTATGTAGTATGAAGTAACAATATTTGTGTCGAATTTTGGGACTTGCGTTGTTTTTGTTGAAAAATGTCCCTTTATGCATAAAACCGTTGCCAAGGCAGTCACCAAGGAAGGTTTGGGGCATAAACCTGACCAAACCACCATGAAATGTAGTTTCCTATTGAAGTTTGATCTTTTGGGCTTAAATAGACATGTATTTAGTATGTAGTAACAATGTTTGTGCTACATTTTTGAGTTTTTGTAATTTTTGTTTAGAAATGTCACTACATGCATAAAACAGTTAACGTTACTAAAGCAGTTACCAAGAAGGTTCGGGGAGTAAACCAGCCGAAATAGACTGTAGTTCCCAATAATAGTTTGGGTATAAACTTGGCAAAACCTGCATAATTGTAGTTAGTTTTCTGTTGGACTTTGATCAGCTTGTGTTTAGTAAAAATCATGTATATTATGTTCTGAGGGAAGACTGAAGGGAAAGTTGCAGTGATTAGATGCATATTTTTTTACGATATGTCTGTCTTGAATGTTGAAAACAGCAAAAACATGATTCTGCTGCACCTCACGACATCCTAAACCAAGAGCTACATCCTATTGTAACCATGGTGCAAGTATTGCTTTCCATGTCCCATTTGGCCAATCCATGTCTGAGTTGCTATTCTATAGTTCTGTATCTCTTCATGACATGATAGATTCAAAAAGCATTTACCTCATCTGAATATAATGACCAACAGTAATATGTACCACCAGCACAAGGAATGTGCAAGACACGGCAATTAAGGCTGACATATGTGATGTTACCTGGATTCAAACTCGACCGATAAATGTCTCAGACATTACTCTTGCAAAGTGTCAATGATACATATGACTGCCTGTACAAACTGTTCCAGTATTCATCAACAATGGTGTAGACGGACTGTGATACCTCAGAAGACCAAGAAAGAAAAATACATTACAATACAAACCATGGGAGAGTAAAGACATCTAGATACAAATACTTGTTTGATCTTGCAATTGATCTTTATGAAGGCCAAAGAGATCCAATGCTGCCCAGCTCGAGAGATGGACATCTATTGCCAAAAGAAACAGCACAGCAAGCTTCTGTCCCCAACATCTGACCAAGTGATGGTTACAGCACCTGCAGCGTTATGCGGATGTTACTACAGGCCATGTAAAGCATACCAAACCTTGACGGCCATGGCCGGAAGGTTCCCCGACAGCAGACCCAGTGCCAAAAGGCCAGCAGGGCTTGGCTGAGCTGGTGAGCTGTCAGGGAACCACGCAAGGCACACACGCCAACTACATCCTTCTTCAAGGTGCAGAACTTGGCCTTAAGCGCAGCTGTACAGAGTCATGTCCCTGCATGGATGGTGACAACTGCCAGAATAGAATCAAACTGACAGGAACAATTACATGGATTAGATTTAGAGAAAACTCTTAATTTAGTCGGAATGAAAGATCTTACTTTTTTTTATAGCCCACATAGAAGCAAAAAGTACCCTAATGCAATGTGGTTCAGCTCAGCCTAGCTGTTGTGATCACCCAGTTTGTTTCATGTCATAAAGCCTTACCAGAAAATTAAATGTTATATCCATTTTCAAGGAAATGTAAGCAAAATCAGATCAGAATCCAACAGAAAAGTACATTCTGTGCAGGTTTGGTCAGGTTTATGCACTAAACCTGCCTTGGTGACTGCCTTACGAATTGTTTTTACGCAAAAAGTGATATTTTTGTAAAAAAGAAGAAGAAAAGTCTCGAAATTAAACACAAATATTGTTACTACATATTACATACATGTCTTTTAAAGTACAGAACTATCAAAATCCAACAGAGAAGTACTTTCTATGCAGGTTTGGTCAGCTTCATGTCCCAAACCTTTCTTGGCGACTGCCTTAGCAATGGTTTTTATGCAAAAAGTGATATTTTTCAACAAAAATAATGATAACTCTTAAAATTCAACTCAAATATTATTACTACATGCTACGTACGTGTCCATTTAAGCCCAGAACTATCAAAACCCAACAGAAAAGTACATTCTAAGGTGGTTTGGTAAGGTTTATGCCTCGAATCTGCCTTGGCGACTGCCTTAGCAATGGTTTTTAGGTAAAAAGTTACATTTTTTAACAAAAACAATGCAAAACTCTCAAAGTTTAACACAAATATTGTTACTACATGCTACATACATGTCTATTTAAGCATAGAACTATCAAAATCCAATAAAAAAACTACATTCTGTATAGGTTAGGTAAGGTTTATGCCCCAAACCTCCCTTGGCAACTGCCTTAGCAACAGTTTGATGCAAAAAGTGACATTTTTCAACAAAAAAACACAAAAACTCTCAAAATTTATCACAAATATTGTTACTACATGCTACAAACATGTCTATTTAAGCATAGAACTATCAAAATCCAATAAAAAACTACATTCTGTATAGGTTAGGTCAGGTTTATGTCCCAAACCTCCCTTGGCGACTGCCTTAGCAACAGTTTGATGCAAAAAGTGACATTTTTCAACAAAAGAACACAAAAACTCTCAAAATTTATCGCAATTATTGTTACTACAGGCTACATACATGCCTATTTAAGCACAAACAGATTAAGAACTAACAGAAAAGTAGATTTCAGGCAGCCATTTTGACGGTACATATCTTAAAACTACACCAGATAGTGTCCTTAGCAACGGCCATGGCGACGGTAATAATTGTTTTAAACCCTCATATCTCCCAACTGAAGTGACGGATATTCGAAATTCAAAGACCAAAATGTTGGGAATGATACAGTGCATCCATTCCTGAATAAAAAAAAGAGCAGGTAACACAATTAAATGCAGGGTTTTGGAAAGTAGACTATTCATTATTTATGCGAAAATTATAGAAAAAAATGCAATTTAATGACCCGTGACGCCTGAACGGTGTAAGGTATCAAGAAAATATTAACATTTTTGTGATCCTTAGGTTGAGTTTCACCAGTGTACCAATTTTCAAGACAAAATATTGATGTTTAGATTTTGGCCACTCCCCCTGGAAAATATACATGATTATACCTTTATTTACATCTTTAATTAGCGCTAGCAGGAGCGTGATACCGCAATTTGAGCAAAAAAATCATCAGGTGTGATGGAGAAGGACCCCCTCTACCAAAATATCAGGTCAAACCTTTTCTGTATGATGGGTTGAACGAAATCATTTTTTTCAGGCCCTGGCTCCTGTACTTAACACAGATAAACGTGTGCTACCAATGCGAATAAAACGGCGGGCGTACCAGAGACTTCGCAGTAGAAGGGTGCACGCCAGACCTTTCCACTCCACTCTACCGCCCATAGCTGACCACTCCTAGAGCTGACGCTTATCTCCCTCATATTTGCCGCTCCTGCCATTTCCCATGATTTTCCCTCAGGAGCTTCTGTGTCAATTCCTGGGAAGATGAAGTCGACAGAATTGTGAATGGATTTCGGACACATCTAACAAAACTTGAAAGCTCTGAACCTAAAGTTATATTAGCTGTTGTGTACATACAGATTTTAAACATACAGATTAAAACAAAAAAGAACCAAAAACATACAGATTAGCAAATCATAAACAATTTTTGTCTCTAGAATTTAGGGAAGGAAAGGGTGTTCTTTTTAACGGATTCAAGGGGAACATCACCGTTGAGGTAGATTGCACTGGTTGAATTCAAACCTAAAAGGTACGATACGATAAGGTCACCCTCCTTAAAGCAGGACCCCTATCGCTAGATTCGTTGGCTCGCTCGCGTAGTTGCCCTGCTCTTTAGCCCCGGTAGACACGGTTCTGGCGACGTTACTGACAGTTGCTCATGAATGATTAATGAGCTATCCTTATTTGGCACAATTTGTCGGTTAATTTGTTCTGAACCTAAAGTAACGATGTGAGACGTAACCTGATTGGTTGATAGCTTCCCAGCATCCTTTGCGCTTTTGCTCTAGATGAGGTTTAGCAAGCCCTCTGATTGGCTGAAAGCTGTTTTGGTGGCGACGTCGCCAGAACCGTGTCTACCGGGGCTAAAGTGCAGGGCCCCTACGCGAGCGAGCCAACGAATTGAGCGATAGGGGCCCTGCATTTAAGAGGGTGGATACGGTCGGTATACCCGAATGCTGCAATACCTTTTCTGACTATGGTGTCTCCATGGATAAATGTATTGTAACTTCCAGTGATCCAAACAAGATTCTTTCCTGCGTGTATCCACTCTTTCTCATGATTATCCCAGTTAGATGTTATTGCAAAACTCTCAAAGTTGAAGAAGTTGTCTGTGGCATCACCGATGGGAACCGTTTGCCACTCCGTACCTGATGTTCCTTCGTTCCTGAAAAAGACATAACTGGTCAATACGAACCTGTTGCATCCCAAACTCGCTTCTTATCCCAAAGCTGCTCTGTGTCAGGTTTGGGATATCCCGAACACGTCTTAAGCTAAGACTTTGATATCCCGGTTGCGCTTTAGCGGAACGCATGGACAAGCAATGATGGGAGGAGCTTGATGTAAGGCGGAGACTATATTGCATGTGATTATCGAGGCCAGAAGGCCGCCATCATTGTTTTATCCGCGCCGGGTTTGTGTAGAATGAATTCAGTCGCTGGTTCTTTCTAACAAATCTAATCAGAGATAGAGACACTCCGTTGTGCACACGTCACATAATAACTACCCTAGAATGTTTATTGGGTCATAATTTAACAAATTTAAGTGACGATGAGCTCTATTCTACACGTCGCGAGCAAAACGAGTTCTTGATACGTGATGTCCCTATCCAGCAGTCGTCTGGCGAAAAGAGCGCATCCTGGATAGGCGATGGCTCTATTTAAAAGCCGCCGTCCACAACAATATACATTTTCTACACATGCCAGGCGCATGTACCACAGCATTTTACCTTAGAGGGGCAAAATGTACCACCAAAGATGGCATACCTATCTATACCTGTCTATAACATAAGCTTATCATAGGTCAGAACAACCCAAGCCTTACTTTCGTGCATGACCCTCGGCTGACCCCGGGAAATAACCAAATATGGAAACAATCACCGCTGGCGGTCCTGTCAAGGCGTCAACAGGACAGCGAATCCTGGATATCCCAGAATGTCGCCGTTTGCCGAACCAAATATGGAAACATGGGCGTGAATAATAGCTGCTTGTGGTCCTGTCAATTACCATGATTGACTGCACCATTGTACCAATCAGCGCACATGACTGCACCGCAAGAAGCGCATCTAGGATATCCAAGAACGTCGCCAAGTTGGCGACGATCTGGGATGAAGCACAGATGGGATAGATCAGAGCCTACTTTAGCGCGAATGTAAAGATGTTAAAAATATTTCACATGCATTACATTAATAGAAAAGGCCAGAGCCAACAATGAAGTGCTGAGGAATCATTTAAAACAAAATTACTGTGCAAGAGTCGATTGACGCGAAAAAAAATTGTTCAAGTTTTAAAATATGTCAGTTTTCTTACCCAAATGTTCCCACGCGATACATTACGGTAGAATGATCATAGATTGCCCACACTCCGACACGTCCGACTGAGATCTTCAGAAACCTTTTGGTGCCCACTACTTCCCAGCTAGTTCCTACGGAAAGAAAGGCATCATGACTTTTGAATGAATGAATGAATGAATGAATGGCTTTATTTGCATAACAATTGTATCGGTAACAATGCATGGCAATGTACAGATAACATAAACTACTTTGTGGCGTCATTGTTGAGCTAGTAAATATCGACGAAGAAAGGAATGACTCATATTTTCCTTGGTACAGGCTAGGAAGTTTTGGATTTAAACTTTTAGGGGTTTTGTTCCCTGTAAGATGAGAATTTCATGATAACAGATGAAACAAATGTGAGCATGCAGATGCATTTGGTATGTACTGACTGACTTTAACAAAAATAAAAGATTTTATGCTTTTTAATTTTTTTTGTCAATGATAAAATATTCGATGACAAACTAAAAAATGATTAATTATAGATTAACTAAATCTCCAATTTGCCAAGCCATTGAATTCTCTTCAGAAACCTTTTTGTATCATCTTGGTAAAATCTTTGTAGTTTGCATCAAAATGCTTTCTTTTATACTAATTGTTCGCGCATGTTTATCAACTAACCCTGCGGAATCGTTTTTGAAATACCCAGGCGTCTCAATGGCCTGCCGTCGTCATCCAATGCCCAGACTTGGTTGGTTGCTGTACTGACGCTGATTTGTTTGATGCCGTCACTAATCCGGAGCCAATCAGACGCAAGTACATCTTGAGCAGAAGTCTCGTCTGTATTGTGTGGGAGAAAGGTTATGTCATACCTATCTTTAACCCCCCCCTCCCCCAAGAATATAGAAAAAGGTACATCGCCACATGTTTCTTTTAATGTGGCAAGAAAATTGGAGTGCTTTCAACTATCATATTTCTATTGCATCTTCAGGTTTCACAAACAGCGTTGTCGGCTGCATACTTTTGAAAATGCTGTAAATTCATTTTTATTTCACGCCCATGCAAAAATAGTGGTGGTTTTAAGTTTGCAGCATCGCTAGCTCTAATGCATCTTTAGTTTGTAGAGCTGTAGTAGACATGATGATATAATGCAAAACAGGCAAAGTATTCTGAAGAGTTACCATACCTGGTCTGTCCTCCATCGTTTCATACCGTACTGAAAACCCAGATTGACGTATCAAGGCGTTTGTCACGAAATGGACACGAAGGTTGTATCCAGCTGAGATGTGGGGCGGTGGCAGGCATGTGCCGCACCAAGTCATCATCAGGAGAAGATGGGGGTCGTCAACCACGACATAGTCCTTACCGCAGCCCTGGTCATACTCCACATCCATGTCCACAAATGTTAATTTGATGATTTTGTGAGTATCCACTGTTATGTTCCAATGTTGGTACACGTGGTTACGGTAGGGGAAATGAGGGTAATTCATGGACGAAAACGTGCCGGTATCTTCTGATAGTTGGTGCAGTCGTTGGTATCCTAGGAGATCTTCGCAAAGCAAACATAGTTCTTTTTTAAAATTAAAAGAAACTAGAAAGGCAACATTTACACGAGCAAATACAGCACATTAAATATCCTTTATGCGTTAGCGTTAGCTATATGGGGCATCTAAAAAACTTTTATCAGCTTATTATGTTTACAAATCAAAATTCACTTTGTAGTTCCTCTTCTTTTCATTTGTTTCATTAGGATTTATGTTACAATTCCAATTTCTTCTTTCGTTAAGTTTTCTTAGTTTCGATTATGTATAATTTTGTATAATTCCATTTGTGTAGTTTAGGGGAGGCCCCCGAAAAGCCGTTTAGGCTTCTTGGCCTCCCCTGCATTTATTCTTTGCTCTATTCATCTTTGTTATATATCGTACATATGTAAATAAACAATATACAATAAACAATACATATCCAGACATAAAATCCTTAAAAATGATGATAATAATTAAATAATAAAATACTGTAGGCATCGCCAAAAAAGAACTTATTCGAAAATTAAGCTTTGATATTTCAATGTATTCCAAGTTGAATCTTATCGGTATAAGAGGAATGTAAATATTGTTCTCCCTTGTTAGAAATAGACAAAAAAACATATTTAAAAATCAACTAATGATAGCAAGTTTCTGTGCCTTAAGTAGCAAGTTCGCCGAAATGGTGTTTTTCACATAAAAATCTACAAAGGCCTCTCCTCTCCTTTAATAAACCACACAGCCGCCGGCGACCTCAAAAACCAATTCCTTGGGGAATGCATTCGAGCAATTTCTAAAATTCTTTCAAAGTGATCGTAATACTGTTATAAATGCCTCCGCCTGAAGCGTCGCCAAAAATTAAAAGAACTTTTTAGCATACCGTCTGCAGACTTGTCCTGCACGTAGTACTGAAGTTTGAAACCTGTCCCCGATGTGTCCACGTCACTGTGAAAATAGATCCCGAATATTGGAGACATCGCCGTGTACGTGGGAGGTGGGGACGAGCCACAGAAGGTTTGGTAGAAGCCTTAAAATATGAATGCAAAACATTTAGATGCATGTTAAGTGTTTGTGCCAAGATGACAGCTACGTTTCAACACAATTGGAGTTTTGTTTGATGCGTTGGAATGCGGTCAAGTTCCTTCGAAAATCCATATACATGAGGCTTATTTCAAATGATACCAGCAAATAATGTCGTGATGTGATTATTTGCCACAAAAAAAAATGTATTTTTGAAAATTCAAGTTGGTAAAGGTCCAAAATGTGGATCCCTGCTGAAACTATAAAACTATGAAACGCATTTTAAACATTATTTGACATATTTTGTTGTTGCTATTGACAACAGTAGTCTTAGCAGACATTGATATTCTGTTGGACACCTTTTGGGTGAAAAATTTGTTGCTGAATTTAGGCTTCACGAGAATGTTTTTTTACACAATATCAGTCAATAAAATCGCATAAATGAAGTCGCATTACGTCATAATGACATCAAGGCTGTTTTAACTATGATAGTAGTACATCAAGGATTATGCGAGTCAACATTTGTATTTTGAAATGACGATTTGTGGTGAATTTTATTGTTATTTTTTATCAAAAATTCGCAAAAAATCGTCATTTCAAAATATAAACGTTGACTCGCATAGTCCTTGATGTATTACTATCATGTACATTCCTGCAAAGTAATACTGATAAACATCGAAGTACAAGCCAAGGAGAGCCATTTTTTAAAAAATGGGCGTGGCCTTATAACTCTTGATGACGTAATCATAATACCAATTTGCATAAATCATCAGTTACTACTTGAAAAAAAAAAGCAAGGTTGAGGAAGGTTTATAAACGATAAAAAAAGTTTTTTTTTTTTTCAATAGCATCCCAAAACTCCTCAGCCACCCTTCAGTGGTACCTCAAGTTGGGAACCGTTCTCTGAAAATTTAATGGCCATGTGATAAATAGTTCTGGAGATAGAAGATGTGCACCCCCTTCAAATGATCGCAAAAGAAGCCCAGTCGGTATAGGGTCAACAAAGTCACATTGTCATTATCAAAATAAACAACCCGTTGTGGTTATGATAATTTACTTTGTGTATGCAATTATGTAACGTTGGTTAACATAAAATCGCCATTTTTCCGATAATGGTTGATTGAAATCAATATGGCAGAACAATAAACCATCCTTTTTTCTGTTATTCTGTCAGTTAATGTAGTACCTTTGCACTAATGCTATATATGTTAGATTTTCTCTCTAGTCGTGCTGACACCATAATATTTCAATTTGAAACTACCGTCCGCCGCACGCAGAATGACAGTGCTCTTGGACAGGTGCGAACATTATTCCGGGAGAGAAGATTCGTCATTAATATATGCCGCTAATTAGCTTTTATACAGCAGCTGTTGTGCCCATCTTGACTTGAAGAGAGTGCCAAGGTCATATAAACGTGACCAAAGAAAAATAGATACACGACAAAACGGTCGCACCACACACATCAGGCCTTCGGTAATATCCCGTTTGTTGAGTCGGTAGAACGTCACTCAAAGTCGACATCCACCGTCATGGCAACGTGTACATTATTCATGGGAAGCTTAAGTTAGCTGGATGCCGTAGCAATGGTAACACTACTATGCCCATTTGTTCCTTGTTGTGTTAGGAGCAAACTTTGAGGAAAATATCGTCCTCAGTCCACTATCACACGCAACATTTAGACAAAAAAGTGTTCCTCACAAACCTTTGTCGTCTGCTTGACAACAGGATTCTGGGTAATAATATGGCGGCGGGAAAATACACGTGCCGTAGGTTGTAGCAACAAAGAGAAGTTTTGATGATTGATCACACTTAGAATCCAGTTGCAGGTTAGCAAAAGAGATTGCAATAAGTTGTCTTGTAAATGATTGTGTTTAGCAGGAAGCGGATGTGACATTTGTCTTATAAACAAGCGAACGACCGTGTAGTGTGATTCGAATTCTCCTACGAAGCCCCCAGACTCTGTCAATAAGGGACGGAGAGTTTTTGACGTCGCCAACTTCTAATACATGGTTATCGAAGCTTTTCAGCCAGTGTTCTGAATACGTTAGTCTATCTGGTTCGCATTGCTGGCGTTATAACTGATTTTGCATCTAGCACATATCCCTAAAATACACCGTTTCAAAAAATGGCGAATTTAAGTACCCCGCGAATTTATGTTAACCAACGTTACCTCAAGTTGGGAACCGTTCTCTGAAAATTTAATGGCCATGTGATAAATAGTTCCGGAGATAGAAGATGTGCACCCCCTTCAAATGATCGCAAAAGAAGCCCAGTCGGTATAGGGTTAACAAAGTGACAATGTCATTATCAAAATAAGCAACCCGTTGTGATTATGATAATTTACACTGTGTATGCAATTATGTATACTGCTAAACTGAGCACTGAGCAGAAAGTTCAATGCTCTGTACACATTCCTTCATCAATTGAAGTCAAAACATTTACAAATTGGAAAGTACAGAAATCGCTCCATGATGAATGAATTAATGCCCAAATGAGTGGATATTTGTCCAACATACTCATGTATAGGTAGTCTTCTAATTGAAGCCAGTCATAGCGACACCTTGCCTCATACTCGATGTCAAATTCTAGGAAATGCACTACCACAGCCTTTTCTGGATCTGTTGTTATCACCCAGCTTCATACAAAGAAATACAAGAAATGTGAGTAGTTTTATGTATTTAGAAACATGTTGAGACGCCTCGACTTAAATTTCAGAACTGTTCTTTCTTTTATGGAAACCATAGAAAACCAGAGTTATCAGCCAAGAATATTGATGTGTTCAAAAATTCATATCTTCCGAGAACCATAGACATAGTAGAATGGAACTAGTTGTCATCAAGTCCTGTAGGAGCATCTTCACTAAGTAGCTTTATAGAACGGTTGCAGTGAGATATGCAAAAACTAGGTGTAACAGACCGTTCGGTGTAATATAACCTGCTGCTGGTGCGCCGCTTGCCTGTTAAGCTGGTGTGTTACGTCTAATGACGGTTGTACCGGCTATATAGATACAGATACAGAAACCTATTGTGAAATATTCACATGCAGTCGACGTTATTCGGGTATGTCCCTGTTGACACATCTCGTGGAGATATAATTTCTCCCTCCTCTTCATACAGATCACGTCCCACCTCAGCTACGCACGCAGAGTCCTCGGCTGGTAGAGCTGGTGAATAAAGAGGTCCATGGTTAAGGCATCTAGAGCATTTTATGAGGCTTGAGACTTGAATAAGAGGCTTTCAAAAGTCACCTAGTTTTAGTCCATTAAAAACAAACATTGGCAGGGGTGTCAGACCTCTAAAGTTTCAATCTAGAGCATAATTTCAACTTTATAATTGGTATAAACCCTTCAAATCCGGTCATGTTTACAAAAATTGACCTTTGACCTCCTTCTCTACCTAATAATCACATAAAAACACCAAACTTCTACTGTTCAAAGTTCAAAGACACCACAAACATGGATGAGAGTCTGATTTTAACACAATAATGAGATAGAAACACTAACCTGTAACATCCAGCTCCAAAATACCCACATCTCCTAGAAAAGAACCCATTTACAGCTACTTTTACCAAGGGTGCCAAACGTATAGGCTAGAAGTGGGCCTTCATTTTCCATAACACAGTGCGCTGAGCATCCGTTGTTTGAGCCTCGGACCTTTTTTAAGAATGGATGCTTTACGTGATATGAAATAAATTACTTAATGCTTTTTACAGGCTTGCGTAGCAAAACCTTTGTTGGATCCGTTGGCATGTGTGGTGGCCGCCATCTTGAATTGTGACGTTGCCATATCATTTTATTGCGAGGGGTTTTTTGGGGGGTCGCTAGCGTATTCCATATTTTCATCAAATCGGCACAAAACTATCACACATTCAACTAAAAGAAAATCAATACAAATTCATATCATTAAAAGGACCCCGTAAACGCCAAACTAACACAGCAAACCTGAAGTATATGTAGCACAAATACTCTAGAATTACCTTCAAAATGTATCTTGAAACCGTCATCAGAGTTTGATTGGTCCGTGGAAAGGACTAAGTGGGCCATGCTGTACGTGGCAATGATCTCCACTGGAATGTCAATTCCTATTGAAAATTAAGAAAATCTTTAAAAAGATATATCAGTGCTATCTTCAAGGTAGTAAGGAAATATATATGACCTCCTACACTAATAATTTTAGTCGAGCTTGACGCCTTATAGTCTGCATTTACTAGTTGGCTGTATCATGCAACCATAAACATAAGACTTAAGGTATCAACTTGGGAAATAGTAAATTTCAAGACTGGCTTTAATGTACCTGAAGTATATCAGCTGCTCCGTGTTGGTCTGGGGTAGCATCTTGAAACTTAAAACAAGTCAGCCACGTTGTATACAAAGTCCAGCATGATACCAAAAAGTGTCCTCACAAAACTAGCCACATTTATGCCCCTTTATTGTAAGGTCTAAGCGCCCATAAGACGAATGCAGCCAAAGACGGGTTTGCAACCGATCACATTCATATTTTGGATAGCAAAGGATGATGGGAGTATTAAATCCCACCATCCTTACAAAAATTTACATTCTTATCAAAAGAAAAACAAGAATTATCGTTCTTATACTTTACAATGTTAAGAAAATAAAGGAAATTATGCTGGTTCCGACTTTCTTTAACTTTTTTTAATAGGAAAAAAGGAACAATAGGAATTTCATGCAAGTCATAACTTATTTTTACAGCTTCATGATTTTCTTGTTTTTCTTAACTGTATAAGGTCAGGAAAATCCTTGCATCTTCTTAAATGTTACCAAAAACGAAGAATCATTTTTCTCAGACTTTCTACGTAAAGAAATGTGAAGATTGTGTTTTTTTTTATGAAACCAAATTTTAAAGAAAATTTAATGTATGTCAAGAATAAAAATCTCAAGAGTAAATTATGCAAGATACCCAATTGGACCAAACAAGAAGCAAATATTGTGTGAATACCAAACAAGAAAGGTTGACTTAGATTTCTAGAATATTCTTGCTGATGAACTTCATACTAGAAATACTTCTTCACCGAAGAAAAAAAAAGAATAAAATTCTGTAAGAATCAACATGCAAAGATTTTGTGTAAGGTTTCTTGCTTTTTCTTGAAATTCTTTATAGAAGAAAATCTTTTTCTCCATAAAAAAAATCACACAAGAAAGCAAGAAAAATAAGAAAAAGAAATAGCACTTTTGGTAGTGCATGTATGCTGTATGTCTAGATTGAGATTGTTGACGTTCCAGATAAAGGAGTATCCGCTATTGTCGAGTACATATTTCATATGTGGTAACCAGTTTTTCTTGTTGCTATTCACTAGAAAAGATTGTTGATACAATAGAGCATCTACTTGTAAAGGTGTGTCGAAGAAGTGAGGCGCAAGCAGCACTTAACAATGCGGACTGACATATCTAAATCTACCGGGAATACTCCAAGCTCTGCTTTACTGCGTTACTTGAATTTCTATGCACGCCAAGAATATTTTGTGCAGAATCGGTTCTGTATAATTTCGATCAGACACATGTCGGTGTCTTAAACATGCTTTTTTTTTTATTCCCGCTGTGATCAAATCAACAGAATAGACTTCAGCTGGCCTTATAACGCAGCAGGGAAATAGCATAAGGTAGGGGAGGAAGTTCGAGGGAGTTGATTGGACGAGGTTATCCAATACTACCCGCCCTATCATTGATCATCATCATGTGTATCATCGAAAATTCGTTCTCACGCACCCTCCTTTATCAGCCCTGAAACCCGCTCGGGAAATGTTCAGCCCTGATCTTTGAACGGAGATTTTGGCTTCTGGGGACGTCACTGACAGTTGCTCGTTGATAATTAATGTTCTAGCCTTATTTGGCACAAACAGTCGTTAGTCGCTCATGAATAATTAAGTAGCGATGTAAGACGTAAGCTGATTGGTTGACAGCTTACCAGCGTCCTTTGCGGCTTTGCTCAAAATGAGCTTTAGCAAACCCTCTGATTGGCTGAAAGGTTTTTGGTGGTGACGTCGCCAGAAGCGTGTTCAGGGGCTCGGAAGGGCAGGGCCGCTATGGGAGGTAACGAACATATCGAGTCTGCTAGGGGGATGTTCTCACGAGGAATGAAGAATCTCGGACGTATGGCCCCTAGTCAAGTCTGTCTCGGAATACGTTTTTGTCCAGCAACAGAGTAGCCTGGTATCCAGTCTCTACGTTCGGCTTAGGTGTGTTTTACTGGGCCCACTGTGCTATATTGACCTGGTTCTGTCAGCCTGTGTTCTTTCGCAGCCACCGTAGTTTCGCAGCCATCGTAATTACGGGTAATCTAATCCAAGGCCGTAAACATACCCCGAGTGGACTAAGCTTTCTGGGCGGGCGGGGTCACTCCCAGCGCCGTAAAGATATCGAGGAGCCCCCGATGGTATGGTTTCCAGGCTAGCAACAGAGGTAACAAAAAATCCCCTGTTCATATCACGCGTAATTTACTAATACATACTTGAATATGGAATTTGGCACTGCATATTTCGTTCCACCCCGCTCGTTTTTTTTAAGATTCTTTTTTTTATTTGCAAACTACATTGGCCCCATCTGGGGAAGATTTGCCAAGTCTACATCTTTGAAGTGGCCTGCATAGGAGGGTGAGGGGTGGGGATTGATTGGACGTTAATAGGTCACCCTAGCACAATTCTTCTCCACGTACCTCAATAAAGGCATGCCTCACAGTGATTAACAGATCGAGAAAAGGTTACAAACCATGCATTGTTCTTTGTTGAGGAGCTGCACTACTAAAAAAAATGTTTCTTGCTTTTCTAGTTTTTCTTGTGTTTTTCTCAACTCGTGGACAAATTTTCTTATATTAAGAATTTCAAGAATGAATAAGAAAGAAAAATGGAAGAATTAGTCTTTCCATGGAAATTCTCACAACAAGAAACACTTTCCTAATTCTCTGAAGTTAAGAAACTATTTCTTAACAAGATTTGCACTCTTAAGAATTTCTAGAAATTCAAGTCTAAAGTTCTTGTTTTTATTGAAAAAGGAAATGCTAGAATTTTTCTCTCACCTTTCTTGAATAATCTTACTTGAGGAAAATTTAAAAAAAAATGCTTAAGAAAAAATTCTAAACTCGTGGACAAACTGTGTTTCTTGAACACAGAAAGTTTTCTTCTCTTGAGAATTTTTTCTGGCTGTAAGAAGAATCAAGAAAAATAAGAAAAGGTATTTTTGGAAGTGTGATATTCCTTACCATAGATAAACAGTGCGGCTATTCTTTTGTTTAAAGGATAATTATGCTTTTGACAACTCGGACGACATTGGGTAGAGCTACGTTTCCAAGACATTTGGACATTTCACGCTAAAACTGATGCAAGCCTACCGGTGTAAGATCCCAACAAGATGGGGTCGTCTACTTCTCCCTCGTAGACATCTAACCAGTCGTAGTTTTCCTCCAAGGCAAACAATACCGGTGTCATAATCACCCCTTCCCCCGTGTTGACTTCTATGGTCCACGTACAGTACAGGTTGTTGCCGTACTGCCCAGGGTAGTTGGGAGAGTATACAAAGCCAGACCATTGCCCGGTAATGTAAGCACCGCAGTTACCTAAACATTATGGAAATATGTTGTATATACAAGTTTATGTCCACAAACAGTACCAGTGAAAACATATTGAATATGACAGACGCGTGGTTTAGTATACGACATTAAAAAAAATATTCTCACACTAGAAAAAACAAAAACAGTTAATGTTTACCATGCTCTTGAGCGTGGATTGTCAGGTGTTGTAAGATCCATGTTGTTACAAGAAGTCTTCCCAAACACCAGTTCATGACTGGATATGATGCAAGGGATTTCTTCGTCTCCCTGTAACGCCCAGATGTAGATTTACAACTGTCTGCACACACGTCAGGGATAAAACCGGTTGGTTTTAACATGTCACTAGACTGAATTATTTAGTGTTTGTGCCACATTCCGATCAGCATACTAGCACGAGATTACTCGTATATCGGTTGCATCGTCTCTTATTTCAACTGATTACTTTGAAAGGAATGTTCTTTCCTCTAAGATTGCAACCGATTGAACATATTGAAGTCTTGTATATTGGGAGACAACATAAAAGAGTGGACAGGATTAAGCTTAGCGGCAGCAGTGAGAGTGGCAGAGGATAGAGTGATGTGGATGAGGATGGTGGAGGATCTATTCATGGTGCCTCAACGACTCAAAAAGAGGTCAAGAGATAGGTGAGGTGAGACTCTATCTCCGGGAAATCCAGTCTGAAACACGAACCCTGGTTTACCCGTTGAACCCATACTGGAGGACAGTCATTACTTGAAGACATCACTACTCGTCAAGAAGACAGTGCTCTGTACACCTGGGACTTTAATGAATAAAAGAACTTGATTGCACGTTTATGCTCTGATGAGCTAAGTACAGGTCATGATAACAAGCAGAAGTACAGTCACAGTGATAACAAAAGGTGATATCTAACTACATCTAAATACTAATTAATACCGTTATGTAACGTTGGGTAACATAAATTCGCCATTTTTCCGATAATGGTTGACTGAAATCAATCTAGCAGAACAATAAACCATCTTTTTTTTCTATTATTCTGTCAGTATCATGTACTATCTTTGCACTAATCATATATATGGTAGATTTTGTCTCTAGTCGTGCTGACACCATAATATTTCAACTTGAAACTACCGTCCGCCGCACGCACAATGACGGTGTTGTCGGACAGGTGTGAACATTATTTCGGGAGAGAAGATTCGTCTTGAATATCTTACCGCTAATTACATTTTATACAGCAGCTATTCGTTCCATCCTTGGCTTGAGGAGAGTGCTGTGGATATAGACGTGTCCAAGTAAAAAAAATATACGAAAAAACGGCCGTACCGCACACATCAGGCCGTCGGGAACAACCCGTGTGTTGAGTCGGTAGAACGTCACTCAAAGCCGATCCCCATCGTCATGGAAATTTGTACATTATTCATCGGGGCGTTAGCTGGATGCCGTAGAAATGGTAATACTACTATGTCCATGTGTTTCTGCTTGTGCTAAGAGCAAACTTTGAGGAAAATATCGCCATCAGTCCACTATCACACACAACATTTAGACAAAAAAGTGTTCCTCGCAAACGTTTGTCGTCTGCCGTATAGCAGGATTCTGGGTAACGAATATGGCGGCGGGAAAATTCACCGTAGTGCCGTAGCCATTGGTTGTAGCAACAAAGAGGCGTTTTGATGATTAATCACACTTAGAGTCCAGTTGTAGGTTAGCAAAAGAGATTCTAATAAGTTGTATTGTAAATAATTGTGTTGAGAAGGAAGCGGATGTGACATTTGTCTTATAAACCAGCGAACAACTAGCCCTCAGACTGTGACAATAAGGGACGGAGAGTTTTTGACGTAGCCAGCTTCTAATGCATGGTTGTCGAAGCTTTTCAGCCAGTGTTCTGAATACGTTAGTCTGTCAAGTTTGCATTTCTAGCTGTATTACTGATGTTGCATCTAGCACATATCCCTAAATACCCCGTTTTCGAAAAATAAATAGCTCTTTGAATAAATCGGACATTAAATGGTAACTGTTGCGTCACGTTCTGTGCTTTGTCACATACTGTGCCCAGGCACGGTTTGTGACAGTGCCCGCGTGTCACAAACCGTGCCTGGGACAAAAGCACAGTTTGTGACACGCGGGCACCGTCACGAATCGTGCCCAATCGAGCACAGTTCGTGACACACAGGGGGTCTTATCCCATACCGTGCTTTGGGGCGGAGCTTAGTGTTTTGAGGGGGAGGAGTCTGCCCAACGTGTTTTTCTCCTGCAGCCCGCCATCTTTGCTGTTGCCTGGACAGTCCCCGGGGCTACAACTTCCGGTAGCATTGCTTTAGATCGGGCGAGCTGACTGCCTCGGGACGTCGAAGTAACCGGCAAGTGGCCCGATCCTAGTCTAGATCTAGTTTCCCATTGTAGAATATATTTAGTCTTACAAATTGTTTTTTAGCATCCGTTGTTATATAATAGACACGGCCTTTTTTGCCACTTCAATTCTAAGTCTAAGTTATTCAATTATTTCACAGAGCGAGAATTACGCTATTCCTCCTTATCTCAGCGCCCCGAAAAAAACAAAGATGACGGAGGTGGGGGGGGGGGGACTGCGGTAAACAAAAATATGCTGCCTTATATGGAAACGCGGGCGTGAATAGTTACATCACTACCCCGTCAGTCACAGTGATTGACATCGCTTCCGGGCACGGTTTGTGACGGTCGGGCTGTGTCACGTTCTGTGCCTGGAAAAACCACAGAACGTGACGGGCACGGTTTGTGACGCTGCAGTAACGTTACGTTATGTGCAGGCCTTTATAATCTATTTTGGTGGCTATTGAGTTTTACAACTGAACAGATAGTAAAATTTTTGAATGGGAATAGTGACCCAATTTTTTTATACATTATGCCGTACGCTGTATCCATATATACTCATACTACATCGTTAACGATCTAACATCAAGGACAGATATACGTCACTGCAACTAGGTTTTTAAACACTGCAAGAATTTGTAGGAGGTGTGCTCTAGAAGCCTGGTGAAGTCTCTCGCTCGAATTTGTGCTAATTATGCCGCTGACCACGGAACCACACATGTCTGTATCTCTTTCTCGGCTGCCTGGTTGCCCTATGTGATGTGCCGGCACATTTTGTAAATGTCCATGAATAAAAGAAATGCAAAAGACATATCTAGGGAATGCACCATGATAGTTGATCACGGCGTGTGACAGAGCAGTCGGCTGTGTCATCTGAGCTGAGGAGTTTATCTGCACAGCCAACCAATTTCGTGATTGACAGGCCAGCTTGCGTATCAAAGGAAACGAAGTCTGGAAAGAGTCTACGAGAACGTATCCATTATTCAAAACATCTTCATACCACGACTCCGGTTGGGCTTACGTATCTACTGCCGGCTCCTTCATCGGGCTTGTTTTTGATTGTCTGCTGAGCTTCACAAATTGAATCTGTGAGAAGATGGCAACAGGAACATGCGAACGTTCATCTACACAGTCAGTTGCTCAATTAAGTCAAAATGTGGCAAATCCTTTTTATACCAAGGTTGTGACATATGACAGTTCATGGTGCCTTTCCTTAGATATGCCATGAAATAAGCTTCAAAGTGCAAAAACAAGTCAAAAGCGCCCCTGGCATTAGGTATTGAAGAATGAGTAATAGTAAGTTAGTCAATGACAATGTAGTCAAAATTTAAATTTTCTTCACGTTTCTTCTCATTGAAAATTCTAACTATATTTGCCTAATTACAAAGATATAAACCTTTTTCGACTTGACACCTCTCGCTTCATACATGAGTGAAAAGGTTATTTTGAACCTAATGTTACGAAATTGATAACAGACTTCATCATGTCATGACTGGCAATACAAGGACTATCATCATCAAGAAAATATTAATTTTTTGCTGAGCGTGTAGCGGTTCATATGGTAACACCTTTATGCTGCAGTCAGCTGTTTTCAAATATATATACATATATGTAAATAGCCGATCATCTTTTATTCAGTTTCATACTAAGTATGTTTTCCAGATCCAGTTGTAATACAGTATATGTAATCATAACGGTGATCTTTGGAAATGTTAACAGAATTGTTGTAAAATCAGCGAGCCTGAATTTCTGTCTTAGTAAAGATTACAAAACTACATCCACAATGTATGTACAAAATGAATCATGCAAGAGGTTAATATCTCTAACTGTAATATGATTTATTTCTTAAGCGAATAGAGTTCCTAATGAAAAATAAACTGTTATACAACTAATATAATTGACTCATTTCAATTTTCGACCGAATCAACCGCTCTTCTTCAGCGATCTGGCCCAGACGGTACGGACACGTGCTTTTTTACGCAGGTGTCACTTTTGTCGGAAGTCTGCCACACCCCGTCCCGGTTAAAATAACGTGTATCTGCCCTGAAACAGATGGCCTCCTTTATTTATCTCGCGAAGTAGTCGCGTTCAGTGTTCAGAATGTTAACCCCTCCAGCGAGAGTGTGTGACCCGTAAACTAAATATGTATGTGTGTGCATGTGATCGTGTGTGTGTTTGTTTGTGTGTGTGTGTGTGTGTGTGATCGTGTGTAAATGTGTGTGCGTACATTCGTGTGTGTACATTCGTGTGTGTGTGTGTGTGTGTGTGTGTGTGTGCGTGCGTGTGTGTGTGTGGTGTGTGTGTGTGTGTGTGTGTGTGTGTGTGTGTGTGTGTGTGTGTGTGTGTGTGTGTGTGTGTGTGTGTGTGTGTGTGTGTGTGTGTGTGTGTGTGAGCACGATAGTGAAAAGTGTTAAGCACCAAGGACATATCGCTGGCTTTTGTCTATCACGTCTCATTGAGTATTGAAAGAGACTCAAAAGTAATAAAACCCTTTTCTCAAAAGAAGATACTACATCAGCTACAGGGCAATCATGTTTGTGGATCAACAGCGTCGCCTAGCAATCGCGGCTATATTTGCAAGCATCTTCTGTCAAAGAAGATAAGCGAAGACATGTTCAGATCAGAAGCCTCGCCTAGCATGCGCAATATCTGTTAGAACTGCAAAGGATCGTGGCAAGGTTAGGCGGTTTTTTTGTGTGTTTTTTTTCTCTTTATTGGTATTTCAAAATGAAATTGTACATTCAAATAATAAACATAAAGCTAGACATACATGGGTGACAAAAAAGCTAAATAAATCCAGGACATTGTGCACACAGAAACAAACACCAGCCTCCCTTAAAATAACATAAAATAAAGGTTAGGCTGTTAGAGGGCTGACGTTACAGTTGATTCCCCAATTGAAACAGAGCATAAGAAGCACTGAAACGAGACCGATCTAAAGAACTGACCCAATTTCGATCTCAAATATTATTCTGCACCGGAAAATCGCAATGGTATTCTCGATAACCCTGGAAAAGCCTCAAACTTCGGGAACAGCTGACTGACGTAAACTTTAGTTTGCTGTCAATGCCGGTGTCCCAGGGATCTCCACACAACCTGCCTCCCCCTCCTCCGGAGAGATTTCGCCCTTCCCGGGGCGAAATCTTTGGCGATTTATTTGGTCTCCCACAACTCCACCCCACCAAGACTATCTTGTTAGCGATTTCGCCTCCCCCACATCGCCCCCTAGCGATCACTCCAACACCAAAAATCAGGTATTTGCTTGCAATGTGGAGTTTTAGCATGTTGCAAGTACATAAATTTGATGCATATTTCTAACCACTATAGTTTTCACGTTGTAATGGAATAAATATGTTTGGTTTATATAAACATGCGAGAGGGTTTGGTTGAAGAATTCCCTGTTGCTATGTCTGTATGTCTGTGTCTTTTTGATCTCCAAGAAACCGGTTTTTGGCTTGTAGTTCCTTATAGTTAAGCATGCATGCTCTCTTTTACTTTACGTTAATTTTGCTGATAAAAGATGTGCATTTCGAAGAGGCATAACGATGGTCGATTCACGCAAACGGTGATGGGTTGTAAGTTGTTAACGTGGTGAATATTCATGAGATAAGCAGCGAAATGTTCACCGAGTTCATAATTCGGCTTCCTTTTAGAGTCACAAGGGCGTCAAGAACCTAAAGAGGTTAGAAAGAGATTAAGCATCGCACTTTTAAATTTGGTCTGCTATATGGTAAGCTGTCTGAATGTCTGTCTGTCTGTCTGCCTGATTCTCTGTCCATATGTCGCTCTGTCTGTCTGACTCTGTGACTGACCCTCTGTTTGTTTGACTCTGTCTGACTCTTTGTCTATCTAACTCTCTGCCTGACTCTCTGTATGTCTGAATTTCTGTCTGTCTGCCTGTCTGTCTTTCATGAAGGAAAATTTTTCATGACAAATATTCATGGGGGACAATTTTTAATTGTGGGACAATTTCTAATTGTGGGGCAAATTTTCACGGGGGGACAATTTTGGATGGGGAAACACTTACTTGACGTACACTTGGGTAGGAAAATAATTCTACACGGGGTATACAATTTCATGAGGGAAACATCTTCATGAGGTACAATTTTTGATCCGCGTGCTTGTAAACAATGACCGTCAAAATTGTATTTTAGAATTTCAAAGCGTCTTACTTTCCCCCAATAGCAACGTTTACTCTGTAGCGAGATCGATCGATATGTTACGAGTGCCGTCAGGATTTCAAAAAGGCCGTCATAGCGTCGTGGAAATCTACGGCGTTGGGCCGAAAAAAAGGGAATTACGAGCAAAAATACCCGGGAAATATTGGCAGAAAAACCTTAACTTTCAATTTTAGAGGATCCCGGTTAGCAAAGCCCCCATTCTTAAAAAAAAAAAAAGATAAGAACGTACAGGGCGGATTTTGAGGCAATTTCTTTCATTTGAGAGTGGTTTTGTGAATGAGGAATTTGGCCGAAATCGATTTTTTTCCCATTCGGCGAAAAATAGAAGCGGTGATTCCGAGAACCAACAGATCAAATTGGTGTGGCCTAATGATGATCTTTAATGCATATCCATGTCCAAAGCGCTAAATGCACAGAAGAACCACACGGGGTTTAATGGTGAAAATCACTAAAACATTAAAGTACCATGAATACAGTATACAAAAATGTACTAAAAAATATAATAGTACATTTATATTGCGAATGCAGATTTACGCGTATGTGCTAATATAGACCAATTAACTGATGTTTCATCTGAGTTGATAGCTTACATTATGAATGAAGACTAAAAGAATAGACTTACCAAAACTTTGGACTGGATCACTAGGTCTTCTTTTAGCTCTCTGACCCAAACACACTAAAAACGTGACGTGTTCCACGTGCGTGTGACGTCAGCAATGGGTCAAAGGTTGTTGGAAGTCTAATCGCCCCCGTCCTTGTCCAGAAACGGCTTTCTTCACTCGTTATCACATAGTGGACCAATATTTGTCAGAGAAATGTCTGTGATGACTGGTTTCCATTTGACAGATAATTATGAGCTCCTATTGGTACTTCTAATGTTTACTTTAAATTCAAAGAATTAAAATCTTAAAATTAAGAAAAAAAACGTTCCGAAAGGTCTAAGTATTAGTGTGACGGAAAATCAGCACCAGGGGCCACACTGTTCGTGTGACGGTAATTCAGCACCAGGGCCGGGCAGGGGCAGCACTGTTAGTGTGATAGCAATGGAGCAGGATCACTGGGTGTTTATATTTCCCCTCCGTTCTAGAGATGGATACAAAAATTGCTACACATACTAATGAAATAGGTGAAGTGAGTCAATGACGTTAAAGGGACGAACCAACCAACCAGCCGTCATAGACCATGAGGGCAACGTTTAACAACTGCGCCATCCACTAGATACTTAAACTATGGGACTTTGTCCCAAACATATATGCATTTTTTTTGTGGAAAAAATGAAAGGCCATATTCCTCCAACGTTGCCATAGTGCCAAAAGAGTCTCACTGTAATTTTACATCTCTAATTTCGAAATTGTTCATGTTTGTTTAGCAATTCATTTTGACGAACGACAAATGTCGAGTCTTTAATCCTGTAAAATAAATTCTCCACAAGTTATTTGGGAGTAAATGTCTGTGTCAGATGAAACCCTGTGCTCTTCTTAGCTTTATCTTCAGTTGCACGGAATGTAGTGAAATTATGGCTTCGTCACTTGAGAGTTTAATGGACACGAGTTTGAGGTCTGTTTCATGCAATTAGTTTGACATAACTGAAAAATATAGGCTCTGTACCGTGTTCGTTATTGTTACAAACGCTCTAATCTATTTCGTCTAGCACTGTGACATACCAAATCAGTTCCTCTGACCATTCAGTCTATGACACTGTTCAAATATCAAGAAACTGATGACACATCTAACTTCCTTGATGACGGACCCAAGCAAAGATTTAGTCATGATGTTTATTGAAACAGCTTGCTCACATTATGGCCTCTCCCTAGCATAGACGAAGATATCATCAATGTTACACTTTGTTACAGGGAATATGCTTCTCTTACATGTGATTCCTCTGCTACAGTTGCCAGCTTAAAGCCATGCTGATCATGAAAATACAGAAAATCTTGATACTGAATAGAAGTTACTCTTTCATTACCCCTTAGCATCTTTTGAACTTAAAGTGAGCAAGATAAAATCATACTAGCACTACCATGCAGATCACTTGCAGTCATTTACTATGTTTCAACAGAAAATGTAGAAATAAAACAAACTTACATTCAATTGTACAAGTCAATATCTTTTACAGCTCAATCTAGACTTATAACACCATAGAGTCACCATATAGTTTTACATAGCATCTATGATGTTCACAATGATATCACAAACTAAAAAGCCAAAGCTACATACAAAGCAACAGGTAATTGAATTGCATAGTTTTATTCTACCTTCGAAAACTATGCCTCTGCTTAATATATATTTTTTTTTCAAATAAATGACAGTGTTTTTTCTTAAAAAGTGGCATACAACCAAATACTATTGTTGAACATGTTGTTATCCTACTATTTCTGCAAAGCACCTTCTTTAAGAAAATAGCATTCATCATTTGGGAGTTCAAGATGTTTCTTCCGATGTTTCTCAAAACCATCTACACCAGGTCAGCAGCATTCGGGTTGACCTCTTCCAAGACTTCTTTGAACACCTCTCTTGCGCCTTTGTCCTTTGTTGCAACGATATCTAACAGTTCCCTTGCCTTGTCTTCGGGTGTTTCCTTTGCCCTGATGCGGTTGCATTCCTCGTCACTGAGACTGCCACGTGACAGGAGACGGTCTAGGATTGGTTCCACGTGCTTCAAGGTGTACACTAGCTCTGGACGGTTCATTTCGAGCGGGTCCTTTTCCTCTTTGTACAATTGGGCACTGGCACGTCCTTGGATTATTTCAGCAGCATGCGGGCTTACCTCTTTCAAAACATCTATGAACACATTACATGCAACTTCCCCTTTTGTTCCCACGATCTCTAACAACGCTCTTGCCTTCTCTTGTTGTATGCTGTTAGCCTTGATGTTGGCACATTCCTCAACAGTGAGGATATCACGTGACAGGAGATGGTCCAGGATTGGCTCCACTTTGTACATCAAGGTCTGAACCAGCTCTGGGCGGTTCCTGCAGCTGGAAAGTGGATCTTCCCAGTCCTTCAGCTCATCGGTTCGCTGTGCTGGCATCAACGTGTCAACTTCACTTCGGATTGTATGCAACACCTTTGTCTCTTCAGTGTCCTGTCCCGCGCATGTGTTGACCAGTTCTGCAGAATTCCTGGTGGTTTGGTACTCCCTATCCAGTAGCTCATCTCTCCGATGAGTAGGCATCGACTCGGATTTCCCCTGGGGGTCATCTTCACTTTGGACTGCATGGAACACTTTTGTCTGTACAGTGTCCTGCTCTGCGTGTGCCCGGATAAGCTCTGAGGAGGTATTAAAATTCCTAGCCCTTTCACAGATAATCTATAACATGTCAATGATTCTCACCCCTACTTGGGTGATACAGACTGTAAAGAAAGAAATGTTTGCATTTCTATGGAATGGAAAAAAAGATAAGATTAAAAGACAGGTTATAAGCCAACCCATTGAACTGGGGGGATTAGGCCTGACAAATCTTGAATACCAAAAGCAATCCCTACTTGCATCTTGGGTACAAAGACTGGACAAAAACTGTTTAACTTTGGAAAATGCTAGATGGAAAGCACTGCCCCTTCTGTACTTAAATTCTTTTGGCCCCAATAACCTTATACTACACATGAACTTTGAAAATGAAAACGATGGCCCAAACCTCAACAATATTCCCACTTTTTACAAACAAGTTATACTATCCCACCACAGAACTGATAAAGCGGGCGGTTTTAAGGCCCTCAACATAGAAGAACAAGTAATATGGTGCAATGAAAATGTGAGATCCCAGGGTAAAACTATCTTCTTTCCCCAGTGGATCAAAGAAGGAATCATTTATGTGAAAGATTTATTCCCTAGGGGACAATTCATTTCTATTAATAACTACCCAACCCTTTGTAACAGACCCAGTACTCTTATTGAGCACATTAGTCTGTTTCAAGCCATACCCAGCTCTTGGAAAACTGTTGTTAAAAATGCTCTAGACTCAGATGACAGCCCAATGCATCTTGTTATCCAGACCCCACATCTGCTTGAACCTATAACAAAATTGAAAATCCAGACAAAATCCTACAAAGCCCTTTACACTGCACTCATTCAGAAACATGCAGTGGTACCATGCTGCCAGCAGAAATGGCAGGCACTTTTCGGTTCTGACTCTTTTGAGTGGAAGAAGATTTGGAAGATGTTAGGCACAACTTCATGTAAAGAAACACAAATAGCAGTATTCAATTACAAATTACTTCAGCAAATTCTACCATGTGGTGAGAAACTAAACAAATGGAAAATACAAGATGAAGATGGGCAAGTAGTTAGTCCTATATGTAAATTATGTGACAGTGGAGATATTGAAAATTATAAGCATATGTTTCTGGATTGTAAAAGGCTAAAAGACTTCTGGAACTCAGTTCACACTTATGTACCCTTCTGTCCCAATAACCCTAACATTGATTTTCAAGAAGTGATCCTTGGAAAAGTAACTCAGCCACTAAAAATACATGATCTGAAAAGAAGACTTCAAACAATAACTATAGCTAAGTGGGTGATTTTTAAAACATGGGTTTTTCTGAGGAAGAACCCACAGGCCACTTCAAGGCAAAAAGATCTGGTCAGTATTTTCAACTGGGAAATAAAAAACAGATTTACCAGTAAAAATGCACTTTAGCACCTCTTGAAAACCAACCTGCTGTATGATATTATCTTTTACTTACTATCTTAAGTTTTGTCTTGTAGGTAATGATGTAACAATGTTTTTATCTGATTCACATATTTGTCACAGGTAGTCAGTCGTGTAATATCATCTTTGATTACTGTTTTAAGCTACTCTTTTGCATGTAATGATGTTAGGAATCTTATGTTATGTGCTATTTATCACAGGTAGTTTGTTTCTGTTAAAAAAATGTTGTGTCGCTTCTGTTAAGTTACTTTCAAGTGATGTTCCAACTTTATAATGATGAGGTGATTTTAACTTAAGTTTGATGTAAAAACTTCATTGTAAAAATCGGTGGTGGTGAATAAAGTTGAAAAAAAAAAAAAAAAAAAAGCTCTGAGGAGGTCCTGGATAGTAGGTGCTCCCCATCACGTGGCTCATAGATATGCAGCGTTGCTTTCAGCTTGTCTGCTAAACAGCGGTCAGCTTTGGTCTGGACTGACTTGGACACTTTCATCTCTGCAGTGCCCTGTAGCATGCGTGCCTGGACCATCTCTGTGGAGTTCCTAGTGGCATGGTACTCTTTATATTGTAGCTCATCGGGCCGCTCTTTTAGTATCGCCCTGTATTCTTCACAAGGGTCAACTTCACATGGGAATGCCTGGAATACCTTTGTCTCCTCGGTGTCTTGAAGCGCGCTTGCCTGGACCAGCTCTGGGTTCACATCCTCTCCACACAACAGGTCACTGACCTGTTCTGTGAACTTAAGTATTGACTGGACTACTGCACCGTCCTTTGTCGTTGCCTTGCTAATCTCCTCCTTGCTATAGGAGTTGTATTCCTCCCGGTGTTCCTTCAGTGCACGAGAGCTGAGCACATTCTCTACTGTGCCTGTACCTGGACTGCAGTCATACAGTACATTACCAATAATGTTCCCCAGCTGCTGCAGCATCTTGCCACACTGCACCTTGTCACCCTGCGCACTGCGGACACAGATGTTGACTGCACGGCCGTTCGGAGAGAGTTTGATGAGACCTTCCACATTCCTGTCCACACACTTAGCTCCATCTCTCCACAGTGACGGTCGATTCTGCAGCTCCCTCATTAGGCGGGTCTGCACTGGGGGGAAGAACCCGGATGAGAACATGTCGGTTGAGCCGGCACACTGGACTTGCTTCCCAAAGTAGACCACCTTTGGTTCTGTTGTCGATTGCGACACCTCGTCCGGCATGTTTTGTGTCAGCAGATGATGTAGGTCTGTTGGTCATAGGTGTCGCAGAGCTGGAACCCCTGCAGTAGGGTGATCACAAGATCCACGTCAGCAACGTCTTTGAAGACACGTTGGATCTACGCCCTGGTGACGTAGTCTTCACTTGTTCTGTTCAGGTGTTTGTCGAAATAATCCATGACTGAGCCAAATACGTCTGTACCGAGCCAGTTCGGCTTCAGGGCAAGGATGGGGTCGGACGTGGCCGGAGTGATGAATAGAACCTGTGTTAGAAAAAAAATGCCATGAAGACGAAGAAACCTACCAACATGTCTTTTGGGAGTGTCCGCATTTAGTTCCCTTTTGGGAAAAAAATCAAATTTGGTTTCAACAGCAGACAGGGCAAAAACTACATCTCAATTCCTTTAATGTCATTTTTGGTAACTTGAACCCAGAAGCCCCCGTTATCGGTAATCTTGTGATTTTACTATGTAAATTGTGCATCTATAAAAGCAGAAAGGCCAACCATGTAACTTTTCAATCCTTTCTTAATTATCTGAACTCCTTCCACAAAGCAGAATACTCTATAGCTATGAGGAGGGGAAAGCTGCAGAAGCACTGGGGCAAATGGGGTACTGTATGTTGCTGACTTTTTAATTACCAGCACTGTTATTTAAATACTATAATTTGTACTTCTGATCAAGATTATTGGGAAAAAAATGATTATCTAATGCCTAGGCTATGATGCGATCACATACTGATTGAGTCCATAATGATCTTAAAAAAATAACATAACTTTGTAGGATCATCTATACACTTACCTCGTTTTTCTTCACTAAGTTATTTCAGGAATCCTAACATAACTATACTACAGTCAAACCTGGTCGAGCAACCGCCTGGCGCAGACAACCACCTGCCGTCAGAGGACACATTGGAACAGTCACGTCAATGTTTACATAGTTAAGACCCTCTCCCAAGCAACCAACTGGCTTCCCCAACCAGCAACCACTTTTTTCAGTCCCAAGGTGGCATCAACCATCCCCTGAACAACCAAAATTGATTGACAGCAGCATCCTTGCCAGCAGCGGCCTCTTCAACATGAGGATTTCTGCAAGCTCTGGTACTATGATTCATCTAATTTTAACACCAGAATCAGAAACAATTCTATAAAAAAATGTATTCTTCACGACAATACCAGTAACACCATTATTAAGATATATGCAGTTGTGTGGATGTATGCAGTACCTTTTTTGGTCAAAAGTAAGTGAAGAACATGAATACTCTGCAAAGTACAATAATTGAACTACAAGTCATGTAGTTAGAATTTAGACATATATAAACTTAACACACTTGTTTAGCTATTCCAAGATCAGAAAACTACACAAAAAAAACATGCTTGATTGTAAGATAAACGCAGGTCTGATGATCAAACAATGGTTTACTGAAATTTGTTTACATAACAGCATGGAGATTAAAAACTATGTGCATCTTTTGTAGATATGCTTTCTGAGAACTTAGGTGTATTTTGTTCAAATGTATGCTTTTTCTGGTCAACCAGCCTTTAAGTGGTTGCTTGCGCCAGGTTTGTACTATACAAAAATTAACTTTACCTGATCGTAGCACATGTGGTACACGTTAACAAGATATAGCAAGCATTTGCATCATCTTAAGAATAAGATGACGGCCACTCGTTCACCTTTATCTTAAAACATGGCGTCCGCTTTCTTCGTCTGTTTTTTCACCGTAGAAGATGATGTAAGAACATACCTGCAGTCTCAGTAGATAAGACAACTCTTCATGAGATCCCTGCTATTGTTAGCTGTACCCTTTAAACTGCCCAAAATGGAGCGCCAGACTAAAACCCCGACGGTACCGTGACGGGCTTCTTACACCACCACCGAACAAAGTTACAGGTGAGTTGAACTGTCGACTTTGACCCTCACTTGATTAGTGTTTGAAATCCCCTTGGGGAAAACATATACGTCAGCTAATTAAGGATGATAAAACCTCTTGAGTTATTTTGAGTGTTGGTGACTCAGAGAGACTAGGCAGTCGATGAGGCACGTAATGAATCGATCGAATCTCTATACAGCAGACGGCACTCTGTACAGTTGACGTATGCTATCAATGTGTTGTCAACTTGGAAACGGTCTCAGCTGACCATGTGGGACTCAGCAGAAAACTTTTTCGACATTTTTTCACCATCGCGAGGAAAGATAAGCAGATGTCACACGAGCTCTAGCAACAAACTGGACTCGATCGTGACGGTGAGCTCACTACCCTAATTGTGTGTATGTTGTCTGTGAAATAGACGGGAAACTTAGTTCTCTTCGGAGCTTGCGGAGAAGAGAAGCCCCCATATTCCAAGGTAAGGTTGAAAAAAGAAGAAAAAGAGATAATGAAAAAAAAAAACACATTTACTTGGATTTTTCATGTTTCGTCCGGTTGATATTCCTATGTAAGGTCACACCGACCTATTTTCTTGGTTCAAATTTGGCCCAGTTTTCTATAGCTACTTCTGGTGGTGTCATGACCTTTCCTCAGCTAAACCACATGGACAGATACCAAAAAAAGGTAGCCCTGAGTCAACTAACGTGCCTAAGGCTGAAGCAAGGATAGGTGATATTTCCTTTGTTTTCCCCCAAGATAACACAGACAGTAACGTTTGAGAACTAAAAGAGAGACACTTCCTTTTCCATTTTGGCGCGTTTCAGGCATCGTGTTTGCGACCACCGTAATCTACTTCCTGGGGAACATCTACTACATCATCATCCTGAACTGGGCAGCCTACTTCTTCGGCCGCTCCTTCACTTCTCTACTGCCCTGGTCGCGCTGCGGTAACCCATGGAATACGGAATAGTAAGGAAAACAATTTTAAACATGTTAATCTAAAATTTCCACGACCCATAGAGCATAGAATAGTAAGGGACTACTGTTATCCCATGGAACACGGAGGGTTAAGAAACTACATGTAAAGTTGTAACTCTTAAACATAACCCTATAACCAATAGACAAAGCCAGACAAGCAACTTCTTTTGAATTTTTCAACATGACCAATGGAACACTGATCGTTTTGTGAGAACCTTCGGAAGAGGATAACTCAAGAATTTTTTCAGGGGTCCTGGAATCTAACTCAATAGATCAAAATATATCTAGCAGTGCTATAGTGAGCCATTGCAAAACAGATCTCTAGTTTTGGTTGTTTTGATATGTTGATAACTAAAGTGATGATTAAAACAGTAAGATACTAATTATGCAAATCAGAAGCTAATCTGGATAATAAATGAGGAAATGTTATAAATCTGGCGCGTACCATGATAGGATTTTATAACATCTGGCACATTGCACTGAGAAAGAAAGGAATATCGATAGGTATCAATTAGGAAAATGAACCAATCATTTCTTTGATAAGAAAATGATGCAATAGTGGTAAATGACGGGAGTTTGGTCTGTCGTATGACAAGGAGAGAGAAGAAGCCCCGACAATTTGACATTATCTAATGACGATACCATTTCTTTTGACTTCCGGGTGTTAAGCAGTGACTAACTGGCCCCTTGTTAGCAATGTCTCCCATCTTAGGTCCCAATGCCGTCATAGGAAACCAGCCGGTATGCCTGGAGAGTCTATGTAAGCCTTCTTGCTTATTTTGCACGTGCCATGCTTCGCTCTCCATTTTTTTCAAGACACCCGTCATATGGGGTATGACTTGGGGCGAGAAGAAGCCCCGACAATATGATTTCATGATCTCATGGAAATTCATTTTCTGACGTCTTTCGGGTGTTAGGCAGTGACTAACTGGCCCCTTAGCTTGTTAGCAATGTCTCCCATCTAAGGTGAGGCCAATGCCGTCATAGAAAACCAGCCGGTATGCCTGGAGAGTCTATGTAAGCCTTCTTGCTTATTTTGCACGTACCATGCTTCGCTCTCCATTTTTCAAGACACCCGTCATATGGGGTATGGCTAGGGGCGAGAAGAAGCCCCGAAAATACGAGTTCTTGATCTGATGATTATGCCATTTCTTATGTCTTTCGGGTGTTAGGCAGTGACTAACTGGCCCCTTGTTAGCAATGTCTCCCATCTTAGGTGAGACCAATGCCGTCATAGAAAACCAGCCGGTATGCCTGGAGAGTCTATGTAAGCCTTCTTGCTTATTTTGCACGTACCATGCTTCGCTATCCATTTTTCAAGACACCCGTCATATGGGGTATGGCTAGGGGCGAGAAGAAGCCCCGAAAATACGAGTTCTTGATCTGATGATTATGCCATTTCTTATGTCTTTCGGGTGTTCGGCAGTGACTAACTGGTCCCTTGTTAGTAATGTCTCCCATCTTAGGTGAGACCAATGCCGTCTTAGGTAACCAGCCGGTATGCCTGGAGAGTTGTTGTAAGCCTTTTTGCTTATTTTGCACGTACCATGCTCCGCTCTCCATTTTTCAAGACACCCGTCATATGGGGTATTGCTAGGGGCGAGAAGAAGCCCCGACAGTATGATTTAATGATCTGATGAATATGCATTTTCTGACGTCTTTTGGGTGTTAGGCAGTGACTAACTGGCCCCTTGTTAGCAATGTCTCCCATCTTAGGTGAGACCAATGCCGTCATAGAAAACCAGCCGGTATGCCTGGAGAGTTGTTGTAAGCCTTCTTGCTTATTTTGCACGTACCATGCTTCGCTCTCCATTTTCTCAAGACACCTGTCATATGGGGTATGACTTGGGGCGAGAAGAAGCCCCGACAATATGACTTTATCTCATGAATATGTCATTTTCTACGTCTTTCGGGTGTTAGGCAGTGACTAACTGGCCCCTTGTTAGCAATGTCTCCCATCTTAGGTGAGACCAATGCCGTCATAGAAAACCAGCCGGTATGCCTGGAGAGTCTATGTAAGCCTTCTTGCTCATTTTGCACGTGCCATGCTTCGCTCTCCATTTTCTCAAGACACCTGTCATATGGGGTATTGCTAGGGGCGAGAAGAAGCCCCGACAGTATGATTTCATGATCTCATGAAAATGCATTTTCTGACGTCTTTCGGGTGTAAGGCAGTGACTAACTGGCCCCTTGTTAGCAATGTCTCCCTTCTCAGGTGAGACCAATGCCGTCATAGGAAACCAGCCAGTATGCCTGGAGAGTCTATGTAAGCGCTCTTGCTTATTTTGCACGTACCATGCTTCGCTCTCCAATACTTTATCTCATGAATATACCATTTTTGACGTCTTTCTGGTGTTAGATTAACATTCACAATTGACGTATGCTAAGGTTTTCTGAGTATGTAAATAAGGTGAGCATTTGCCTAGATTACATCAATGATCTTCTGTGCCCAAATGACAGTATTAAAATCAAAGTATGCAGGTCATATTTCAACAAAGAAGGCTATTTTATATTTGTTTTCACTGATTATGCAAATCCCGGAACACGGGATATGGTTAACTGGCAGGGGGCCCCATAATCTATTTATTTCTTTATTTTATCCACACCTACCAACATACCTAATATCAGAAAGATACATATACATCCATGACCTAAGTTATCCTATTTACAAACAGACACACACAAAATTCCGAAAAAAAAAACCTTCTTGACGGTTTCTATACTACTTAAGCCTCTACAGGTAGGTGGGGCACTGGCAACTGTAGGTTATTGAGGTTACTGTTAAGGTGCCGGCTTCCATAGGAATAGAAACATTAGGCATTATAAGATGTTGTCCATAACAGACTCCGTGGCATTCACTTTCAAGCAGCATTGTTTGCACTTACCGCAGTGTAATAGTTTATATACATATCCATCCACCAGTTTAATCTGTTTCTGTACAATTTAGTTACTGTCTTGTTTTGTACTTTCCATGTAGGGGTTAATAGATCCACTGCATACTAGGATCAGACCTGACTGTGATCAATGAGGTCAATTGTGGTGTTTATGCTAACTACAAACGTTCCTAACCCAGTGCTAAACAAAATCTTTAGGATGATTTACTGAGCATGGAAAATCATGAACTAGAAACTCATCCCTCGATTCACCAGGAGAATCCATCATCGTCACCGTCATCATCATCATCATCATGCTATAAGTTAGTACACCATATCAAAAAACTTATTCCAAACCCTCTCCTTGAAGTATGTGTGTTTCGGCTTCAACAATCGCATGGGTGCTGTTCTTAAAGGGCGTAGGATGTCCCAGTAGAAAACACAGCTGTAGCTTTCCCCTCAGCATACTTGTCTTCTGAATGGGGAAAGACATGTACATGTTAGACGGATGCAGATTGATACATCTTACAACATGCACAGCAAGTAAGAATGTATCCTAAGTCCCACAATGTCGTCTGCTCAACTGAAAGACACACAGTCTCATCTCCTTACAGTCAACTGTAACTTTCTAACATGTACAAGTGTAGGGAATGTGTAAATGGATATTTTCCCTGTAGTTCTTGGAATGCATTAACACAGATTACTAACAATGGTTACAAGTACAGGCAAAGGGTGGAATATCATCGTAATCAATATGGAACCTTGATATACATGAATACTGTTTGTGCAAGCCAGGGTAGATGTCAAAAATGAATACATTATAGGATCATCCTGTCAATAGTGCAGTGCTCGAAACTCATTTTTGGAATACATGTAGGTGCACTGGATCACTTTACCTTCAGATTTGGGTGCACAGAAACAAAATGTGGGTGCACAACATAAGGTAAATTAGAATGTCGGCAAAACCTAATTACAAACCTTACTGCCTCTCTTAAAAGAACTCCAATCTATAATTTGGGGCTATCAAAGTACAACAAAGGTAATATTGCTTTTTCAGCTACTTAAATTTCTGTATACTACTCTAGTGTACAATAGTGCCTTTATCCCATAGCTTACAAAAATATCTAGGTGCACTGGTTCTCCCCAAGTCAAAAACAGATGCAATTTTGGGTGCACAAAAGTGCACAAGCACCCAGCATTTTGAGCCCTGATAGAGTAAAACTGTCGATAGCCACTAATCATTTCGTCGGGTAGCACCCATCAATCGACTCAATACCAACCAAATCATGGAGTCCTTGCGAAGCAGCGATTTTCCGACCAATTCCCAAATACCCTAACCGACGTATTTCCGAATTCCGACCGACCGCTTTTCTATAGATTTCCGACCAAAAGCATGCACTGGGACAGCACAGTGTTTCAACGTTCAGATAATATATTCTTTCGCTCTAAACAAAAATTATCAAACCATTAAACCCCTTTTTAGCGAACTCGCAACACTGTAACTTACTTTTTTCAGGTCCTGTCTTTGGCCACTGACTTGTTTGGGAACAAACTAGAAACTTTGCAGTTCTGTTCTTGGATTGTAGCGCTCTAAAAACTAGCTTTTTCTCACAAATTATCACAAAAGATACACAGAAACTTTACACAGCAATTTAGAATAGTGAGGTCTGTAGCACATACTCTGCACTACTCTGAGGGAATGAAAGTTTAAATTGAAAATTTTCTCTCAGAAATGACGAAAATATAGATCCCACCTCACTCGTGTTTGGTTGTGTTGCCTGTGTCAGACTCCAAATCTGACCACGCCGTTGTCGTTTCTTGTCGGAAATGTTGAATCTTCTAAGGCCGCTTCAGTGTCCCCGGTCTGGTCATTTTGTGCTTTGTCCTTTCTTCTCCTTCTGTGAACACTGTCCCAATATCCTTCCCTCCTGGTGCATGTAACGTTAGCTCGGAGAGCCGTTGTGGAAGGTTCAAATCGAAACAGTCCTGTTCGCGGTGATCTGGCGGTAACTTCCGTGACGTAATGCAGTAGGCAGTCTCACACCGAAGTTTGTCATAAATACGAAGTAATCCCAGAAAATAAGGCACAAATAATGCGCCTTCCCCCACATTTAAACTCCAGACTTTTCGGACATCACTATAGCCATGTATAAGCTCTTATATTTAAAAAAATAACGTTCATCGTAACTTTATTTTTGTGCCACAGAGCCGGTCTTCCGGCAAATTATTCCTGTGAGCATGTATTAGTGCGCGACATTGGCAATGCGGCCTGGTCGCCTGATTACCCAGATATTGCATTTTATGTTCGCTTGAAATTGAAATTGAGTCTCGGCGCAGCGTTCTCAACTGGCGTCGCCGGTTTGCAAAAGGCTTGGAAATGTCTCGGATACTAATTGAAGACGTGTCTAGTCGAAGGTAATTTTCAAACAGGAATGATAATCTAAAAACATTGCCATGGCGACGGTGGCCTTTGAGTACAAGTGTAGATAAGGCCCCCATGTGTATGAATTATATTAGTTGATCATCTGCTTCACCTGAATAACACAACTTCTTTTAATTATAAATGACTAATGTATGCAAATACGCCTATCATAATGGTATTTCCTTGTCAATTTTGTAAATTAAGCCCGGATTTACATAATTTATATTTAGTGATGGTGACCTTTACTTAACTTAAATGCTGCAATTCCCATCACTTGACAGTTCATCTGTGTTGGTAGAAGTCATTCTGAATCGAAAGTTGAAATGAAATTGCCAACACAAAATTGTCGACTGATCAGAATCTGTTTAACCCTTGAAAATAACCCATGGAAAACATGGAAGCATCTTTTTTTTTAATACGTTAACTGCAAACGAACCGTTGACCAGTGTTGTAGACTCCAGCAGTGTTACGAACATGACCAACATGACGGCCGTCAACGGGACCAACACCACCTTACAGATTTCACCTGTCGTCGAGTTCTGGGAGTGAGTTTTGGAACAATGTTCGAGTTGAAAGACAGCTTGTGATTTTCTGTGTATTTGTAAAACAATATTCTATAGGCAAGATTCACTACCATTGAATATTGGAGAGGGAGCGTGTAGCAGAAGTGGTGACACGAGAAGAAGACTACCATGCTATTCTTGATAGGTGGCCTCTATTTTACAGAAACAAAGTACGTCTTCCTATCAGAAATTGATGTCCTAAATAAAAACAAATCAAAATGGATAGGACAATCAGGCGTACGGAATTTGATTTATTGCCTGTCATTTTAAAGAGGTAATTTTTTCGCCTGTTCTTTTTGATAATCAAGATTTGATGTTTTGTTTCCTTTGTTGTGTCCTGTTTTATTGCAGAAGCAATGAACTGAATATGCTCTGTCAACCAGAAAAGGATGTTTTGTATGCAATCGAATGTAAATGGGTCTGAGATATAGGGCGTTAAAATTCACATTTTACTGCCCGTCCCTTCAAATAATTAAGTTTTGTTGCATGGATTTCTTTCGATCATTCGTTTGGTCCCTCACGCCCTTGTCACAATCTGCAGATTTGTAGTTCGCCTTGTAATACCTAGTGGCACGTGGTCAGGGTACTTTTACAGCCCTTCTAGCCCTTCCCCTTTAACATGCTCGATGCGCCCCATTTACGTCCCTTCTGAAAAACGGGTGCAGCACCAACCAAGATTGCCTTCCCAGGACTAAAGCAATGTCTCCTTATTATCACCTAATTGGAACATGTCGGAAGGAGTGGAGGACCTTGGGGAGGTCCAGTGGGAGCTGGCCATGTGTCTTCTCTGTGTCTGGGTCGTCGTCTACTTCTGCGTCTTCAAGGGGGTCAAGTCTACGGGCAAGGTAGGGTCAAGGTCTACTTCTTTTCTTTGGAGACGAATAAGAGAAGGATTAGCAACCCTAACTCCGAACCAGAAGGTTTGGAGTTGCAATCCCGGCTGTTCTGCTGTTGCACACCTAGCTGGCTTGCTTCAGCTATCATCTTTATCCCAATTTGTATCGCAAAGGTCATGTTGATTTGATCGTTCAAAGCAGGTACAAAATGAGCAAATGGATGCCGTAAATTGTAAAAAGATATTTCGGAAAAATGGATACTAATGTCAAGACTGCCAAACTCAAAGAAGAAAATGTGAAAGACAAAAAAAAGGAAGAATCCATTAATTGGTATACCATTCTGTGTGTTTAGTAATTTGTTCAACCTTCCTGACCACGTAGATTTCTTAATGAAGGCAACTTTTTAAAAAAAATTTTATTCGCACACTCGCACCAGTTTTGGTGTTCCTAGAGGATGTCATCCATGCAATCAAATCAACATGGCCTAATGCAAAGAGGCGCAGCCTTACTCTTTTCGTCACCAGAACTGCTGACGTATGTCCCCACGACGTTGATAAACACAAATCATGAGATGGGTCAAAGACTGACTATACATGCAAATAAGGTCCTCGTTTGCATAAACTGTTTTTAATTTAGTTGATCATCTTCACCCAAATAATAGACGTTGTCCAAAGTTCGAAAGTAACAAAGAAGGCTATTCTAGCATCTCCTTGTCGATTATGCAAAAATGTCACCATTTGCATGATTTATGTTTAAAATGTTCACATTTACTTAATTCTCAAATGCTGCAAGTACAGTATGAAAGTTCCGTCATTTACCGTCTATGGAATTATTAATTTTTTTCTCATTGATTATGCAAATTAGGTATTGACTTTTGCATGCATGATCTATATCTGTCAATGTTTCTCTTTTCTTCAGCTACGTATGTCACATGTTGGCATAGCCCTGTCATGGAACGCATCGGATTATGTATTTTTCATTAGTTATGCAAATTAGATTCCGATTTGAATGATCTCAATTCTCATTGCGTATGTCAATCATCACTAAAGCTACCTACATACCAAAACCCACGGCCAGCCCTTTCTTGAGTTATCCTCACACAAGTACAGAAAACAGTTGCCCTCAGACGGGGTCATCTGGAGGAAACCCCTAAGTTGAAGTTGAAGTTGAAGAAGTCATTCTAAAGTTAGTATGATATTTGGCCTTGACCATGACATGGCATAGCTGGGTAAAACTTGCCAGAATTTCTCCCTGGACTGTGTTTGCTGTTTTACATAACGGCCAACTGTTAGGAACTTCACGCTATTCTGAGCGCCTCAAGGTTGACTACTTCTATAGATCTAAACAGCAGTCGCCGGCCTCACATCAGTTTCTGTATCTGTATCTATAACGTTATAGCCAGTATAACCGCCATTCGACTTAACACACCAGTTTCTTCCATGAGAGTCTACAAGGTGTTTTGGGACATTTTCTAGCCGAGCGAAAATGGCGGGAAAAGCCGAGGAAAGTAACATCGAAGGTGTCGACATGACAACAACCAACGCCCCAAGGAAAACTGCAGACGAGAAGCAAGAAGGACCCCAGAAAAAACGGCCAACATGGGGACACAAGGCTGATTCATCCTGTCACGTGGCGGTTTCCTTACATTCGCTACAGGAACGGCGGAGGTAAGAAGTCAACGCGGCACGGTGAAGCTGGCGTCACAATTCATGCCAATTTGTAGATCGCCCAAAGCTCGCCGAATTTCAAAATCGCTCGAGCGTCGACCGTATTTTTCGTTGAAAATCTGCCCCGTCACAAACTGGACGGGGCTCGGGCAACGTCCATCGAGCACTTATTATTATGAATCCCCCATGAGATTGTACAATCTCTTGGAAACGGACGAAGTCAGGATCGACTAACCTGGTAAAAATATTTGGATCAAATTTGATTTCTGACTTGTGAGAAATATGTAGGGCATGAGTGGAGTGGAGTAGACAGCTATGTGCAATAAAAATGATACCATGAAAAGGAATTTTGTGATAGACCAACTCAAATGCTACTACAGGAGCGTCTGATGAGCGACAAATGCTATCACCGACACCTGAGCGTGCTTCGGCAGACAAACAGTGTTGCTTCTGTGGACTTTTTAAAAATATTTGTAATGAATTTGTGTGTTGAACTTTATATTCATTTTGTGGGGAAACAGCTTCAGAAAGTCAAGTTATATTCTTGTCTCACACTCAGTTTATGAATATATGAGCATAAGCACATCCTAACCAACAGCAAAAAAAGACAGGAAGTTTTGTCCTCGAAATTTCGTTATTTCATTTACATGTATAATCAATGAAGTTGAATGAAGATTTAACTTTATATTCCTTTGTGGGAAAACAGCTTCAGAGACAAGTTATATTCTTGTCTCACTCGCAGTTTATGAATATATAAGTTAGCATATCCAAACCAACAGCAAAAAGAAACAGGAAGTATTGTCCTCGGTGTCCACATTTCATTTATAATAAATGAAGTTGAATGAAGATTTAACTTTGCAGTTAAATTGTCTACCATTCTAAATGTTAGGCAGCATTCTTTGGCAAGAAAATGCAGTAATCTTTATCATCTTATGTTATGAACCAAACCAAACTATTGTTACGTTTTACGTTCTATGTATAATCAAGAAGGAGTTCGGCCAGAGCCCGTTCAAGCTCCCACCGATACCAAAACGACGCTCCCCGGAATGTTTTCTACATTGCGAACAGCTTTTAAAGATGCTACATTTTTCTGTTATAGGGGTGGTTGTAGCAGCAATCATGAATGTAGGCATGCTTCTACTGTTGTCCGCATAAAAATCGCTCACTATGTAATATAAACATAATATAATGTATAAAGTGCCCCCATCAGATTTGATTATCCCATGTGCATGTCCGGACAGTAGTGAACAACATGTCTTACCTTGGAATCACAGCTAAATCAAGCGGGTTAACCATGTAACAAGAACGGTGGCTAACCCAATGCTTGACCGTATAAATCGTATTGTAGGATTTAGTTGTAACCCCGAGATTCGAAAAAATGTAACAGTTGTACCTGTCTCTCGTCAGAAGTGTATTGAAATATTGCTCGCCAGCCCTACATTACGTAATCTCATAACCCTTATCGAATGTTTTCAGCGGAGGGCAACGAAATTCATCCTTGGACCCTCCACTAATACAAACACCTCGATTACAAGTCAAGACTGTCTAGCCTGGGCTTGCGGCCTTAGCCAGAAGGGAAATATCTGATATTGTAGCATTTAAAGTCCCATGCGAATGAGCATGATTCGGATGTAGCTTGTCTAGCTATATAGCTTACGTCTCTTCAAAAACAACCCGCAGCTTGAGGGCACACATGCTAGTTCCACCATCGAGACATCGTGTGGCCCAATCGGTAGGGTGTTTCGCCCAGACCCGAGAGGCCCTGGGTTCGAAACCACCGGTATGCCCCGATGTTGTGCCCTTAGGAAAGGCACTTTACACGACTTTCCTCACTCCACCCAGGTGTGAATAGGTAGGCGAAGGTCGTATTGAGGTCACCTACTGGCGCCGAATGGCAGCCGCCAAGACCCTTGCGACAGTTCCACAAAGTGCAAGTTTGGAGCAAATATGTATCTTGTGTAGTATTGTGTATTATGTGATTGTAAACCCTGCGGCAATTCAGCACTGGCTGCCATTGCACGTACGGGTAATTTCGGACCAAGAAACCATTTATTATAAAATTATCATCATCATCGTTTGCACCACGTCTTATTACGATCTGGAACAAACCCGAAGTTGAATGATGAGGACCTTATTTGCTGGGAGCTAGGTTGATGTGGCTGCCTTTAAAAGGAAACTCTTCACATTCAAGCGAAACAGATTCAGTTTAGAGCAGTTTTGTATGTGGTCATTATCGGGTAAGACGAAAGACCGGTACCAGTATATGCTTGGTTTTGCCTGGTTTTCTCGTGCAATGACTCTTAGATGTAAACATGGTTTTCTACAAAAATGAATGATAATTGCATATACAATCTATGAAATTATAGTAGAGAAGACCATCATTTAAAAATATTATACGAATTACAGCCTTATTTGTATCATCAAAATATGCAATGGAGGTATGAGGTCTCCGAACTCTTCTTCTGCATGTGTAGATGTGTAATATAGAATATGGTCGGTTGCTAACAGCAGCAAGTTCAATCAAGTAAAACACTATCAGCAACATGTGTTTCGGTCAAAATCAAAATATTTATTTTAGTGTCTCGGTATAGGAAAGGTGAACCCCTGTTTCAGTATTAATGCTTTTCCAAAGCGTTATCTAGTACTGCATCGGTTTGTTTTTCTGTATCTGTATTTATATACTAGTAGTGTGCGTATAAATATGTCCGTATGGGTTACGTAATACCATTTTTTTGTGTAGGTAAAGTTTGCGGCCGAAAAAGTAACTCCTTTGGTTTGATAACCAGGCTAGGCTGCATAACGGCGCGTTAAAGTAGACGACAACTTCTTCCCCGCAAACTTTACCTGAAGCAAACAAAAATTAATATGCCAATCATGCGCAATCAAGTACGTATGAGTTGCACATGAATATTCTTTGGGTTAAAAGTAAAGTTTGCAGGGAAGAAGTTGTTTTCTACTTTCACCCACCGTTGTGCAGCCTAGTTATCGAACCAAATTTAAAGAAATGACTTCTTCGGCTGCAAACTTAACCTAAAACAAAAACTTGATAATACGCAACTCATGCGGACTTGCATATACGCACAAGCGGGGGGGGGGGGGGGGGTCTATGACCGCCATTCGGCGAAACACACTAGATTCCTACTTTCCGGTGTTTCTTTTTGACCCTTAAACGTACAGCATGATGGACGACAAGGAGGAGGAGACGCCGGAGACGGGCAACATCATGGGCGAAGAGCAGGAGGAGGCGCCGGGGAACGAGCGTCCGACGTGGGGCACCAGGGCGGACGGCGTCCTGGTGTTGATCGGTGCCACCGTCGGGCTGGGAAATTTCTGGCGGTTTCCTTACGTGTGCTACCGGAACGGCGGAGGTAAGGCCTCTCTGATTTGATGATGAGGATGATGGGCACCTCAAAATTGAATAAAAGTTGGGCCGAAAACAGGCCTTCATTATGAATATAAGTACTCGGGAAGGTTTTACAAATAACCGCACTTACAGAACATTACATATACCAAACAATGATCGGATTATTTATATGCACTCTTTCACATTTTCTTGGACGACTTTGGAAAACTTCGCTTAGGGCTCGAAATACATTGTATGTAAGGAATAAGTTTTCGGCAAAATCAGTAGGTTAAGAAAATAGGCATTGTACGACATTAGTATCTTTTTTTTTCAAATCTACGGCATATCATTATATTTTCTAGCTTTTTTGTACGATTTACAGTTTACGATGTCAAACTTTTTATTTGGAAACTGACGAAAAGTTTATGCGCGCTTGGATGTTATCCATATTGATTATAATCAATTCAATGTGGCCTGATTATCAAAAATAGACTTACTAGCAAGGATTCTCCAATCCTAATTAACTGACTATAATCTTGGTTCGAAGAAAACATTACCAAATCTTATGTTTTGGTCGCATTTCCAAACCGGCGCCCGGCCGGGCACTGTGCGGACACGAAAGGTATGATCATCATCATCAGTCGATGTGCTTTCGCTACGACGGGGTTATACCGCCCTTTTTACGGGGTGACATACCCTTTCGTTGGCTGTCGTATAAGACGGGGATGCGCCAGTTCTCCCGTCCGGGTGAATGGTGTAAATCACCGTATGGCTGATACGAGACGGAGGTTTGCCAGGCCTCCATCCGGGTGATTTGTAGTGAATCACCAACTCCAGACAGAAGGATTTGGACCATCGCACGCCGGGGCATGCCCCTACTCTTTTCGAAAGGTGTGGTGGGTTCTTTTACGTGTGCGGGGTGTGGCTCTCCTCCATTTAAAGACCTATCCGAGGGACGTCCCTAACCCTAGATGAGCTAGGTGCTCATTTACACTCGAGTGAAGTGAGGAAAGTCGTGTTAAGTGCAAGTTCGGACATTGTTTGACAGCCGGTGGCCACACGACGCCACAAAGGCGTGGTAGGTATAATAGGAAGACAATGAAACACACAAAACGTACAGATAATTAATTATGAGCATAATTTGTGTACATTTCATGATATACAGATAGTCACTCTTGGTTTTTCATTCCGGGTCTCGGTTTTGAAATGTGACTGTGGCATCAGGTCATCTGTACTACAGTGTTCGTAGCGATGCGAGTAACTGGCGTTCGGAATGTCTCATCATTCGAACCTGAGGAAGGCTATATAGTAATAGTAGAAACTACCAAAAATGGGTTGAGTTTTTCTTCGTTCTATTGGATTCAGCCAGCACTAAGGTTAAACACCACGTTTACACAGATGGAATTTCATGATTCAATTCAATTTCAATTTATTCATTTGACCAGAGTACATCTCAGATCTACAGATCTGCTTTTCAGATAACCCTGGGCACAAACATCAAAAATACAATCAGGGAAAGAAAAACACAGGTATATACAGATAACGTTACATGTACAGACGTATAGAACCGTGATCACAGAATATCAACCTTGTCCAATCAGTCCTTAGTTCCAGTCCCGCTACAGTCTGTTTGTAAACGCTGGCGTAGTTGCAATGTCCCGTTGGTCCGCAGTGAGTTTGTTCCACAGTAGTGGCCCTTGGTACTGCAGGCTCCCCTTGAAGGTTTCCACGTTTACTTTAGTTTAGGGGTGTCCAGCATGTGAGGGTCGTAGCTATTGAGCTGCTTCGTGGCAGTCCGTATCCGAACTCTGAGGACTGGGGGTGATAGCCATTTTAAAACACTTATGTATTGTAGACTGGTGCATTATGGTGAACTGCCTTCTGTACAGCTACTAGTGTGTTCGCTTTCACCCTTTGAGCAAGTGGTACCATACCAGCCTCTGCTAGCAGGGTTTCAGTAGGTACACGGTCTTGGAGTGTCCGCCCTGTGATAATCCTGGCTGCCCGATTTAGCAGTCTGGTCAGTTGTAATGACTTCGATTTGTTACAATGAAAAAGCGATGGCAACCAGGCAGTAGCACGATAATCCAGGTGTGAATATGACTGCACCTGTTTTTCTAAGATGGCTACTTAAGGAAACCCAAGCAATATTAGGGCCCGAAAATTTTGAATTTTTTAAATCTATCTATTACGTCATTTCTATACATGATTACTTCAAACAACACTATCACAATGTATAGGGACGTCCATGATGCAAAAATATGACTTTGACTATGAAGTTGTATTGTGAGAACTCACTGAAAATCGTCGCTGGGGTTTTTGTAGGTTCGCGAAACAAAGGGAATCATCGTACGGCAGATTTTTGTGTGTTTTGAAATGCTCAGATTATTATGGAAATGAGCTAAATACTAAAATAGTGTAAGTAAATGTAACTGACATAAAGATTTCAGCATTTTTTTTTATTTCCATATTTTGAGCCCGAAGATTGCTTTGGTTCAAGGCCTTTAAAAGTTGGATGCAGCCGTTTGTATGCCACATTACAATGTTGGTATCAGCTATCAAATGGCGCCCCAGTTGTTCCTCACTATTTGACCTTGATCACAACTGAAGTCTGACCAAGACACAAGTGGGCACATGTAAAACTCATTTGCCAATTCCGTACTTGGGAATTATCTAACAATGCATTGGATCCAAGAGTATCTGCGATATCCTCTCTGATTCAAGATTCAACTGTAATTGCCGAAACAAAAAATGGACTTACCCAAATTCTCGACTGTTCAACTCCAACCTTTGGCAATTACAGTTAAATCTTGATTCAGAATAACTTCTACCAACACAGATGAACTTTCAAGTGAAGATTAGGCCACAGCAAGTAAATTTTATGGATGACATCCTCCGCAGACTCCAAAATTAATGAGATAGGGCGAAAAACAAAACAAGGCTGGCAAAAAAAAAGAAGATTCCTATATTTTCAAATTTTGAGATCATAAATCTTGTTAAACAAGAATTGAGGCGACGAAATATGATATCATGACCAACAGGTCTTTTATTCCTGTATTCAACCAGTGAGGTTTCATATATAATATAAAACCTCCTTGATTCAACAGTAAACATGTCCTTGTAGATGTGTTTACATCTCAATAGACTAACTACAAAAAATGCAGAAAAGAGCTTGTTGTACCATCATCTGAAGCAACTACACTGGGTTTTCATATGCGATGAAACGCCTTGTGTATACAGATCAATTAACTAGATCCCCCCCCCCCCCCATTATTTATATAATGTCCTTGCTAGAACAAATGCAGCAAACAGTTTGTTATTATACCATCATGAGCAGGAACCACACTGGGTATTCATATGCAACGAAACACCTTAGATTGTCAACATTAAACTGTTCTTGAAGATGTGTATACAGCTCAATTAACTAGAACAAAGTCAGAAAACAGCTTGTCATACCAGCATGGGCAGGAACTACACTGGGTATTCATATGCAATGAAACACCTTAGACTGTCAACGTTTACGACATATTTGCCCATTTTTGGAATGTCAACCACTGTCGGAGGGCAATGAAATTTCTTTTTTTTTATTTCGAAATCAGGCGAAAATTAATGAGCGCGCTGATGTCATCCATAAAAATTACTTGCTGTGGCCTTATCTGCGATATCATTATTCAATGTGGCTTGCATCTTGATTCGTGTGACCACAGTGGCGTCGCGGTGGCGCAGTGGCAGGGTGTTTGGCACCAGAACCCAGAGGTACCGGGTTCGAATCCGGGATTCCCTGCTTTGTCCCGTTGACGTTGTGCCCTTGGGAACGGCACTTTACATGGCTTTCCTCACTTCACTAAGGTGAAAATGAGTACCTAACTTCGGTTAGGGACGTCCCTCAGATAGGCCGTTAAATGGAGGTCCCGAGTTTGAGGAGAGCCACACCTCGAGCACGTTAAAGAACCTACCACACTAATCGAAAGGAGTAGGGGTCCTTCCCGGTGTGAGTGAATCATATAAATCTGTCCGGATATGCAGCTTGTACTGTCAAGTACAAACCTGGTGCGTTACGCCTTGAGGCGGTTTACCGGGTATGCAATACAAACAAATAAACAGAATGAGACACCAGTAACTAGGATGGGTCACTTTACAATGATTTCCGAGCATCAATTACAGATATTTGATTAATTCGATAAGCTAGGTCATAACGACTCTCTGCTAACCAGTCTATCATTTCCAATAGACTGAGCCGCTTCGATTATTTCACTATCGCCGAGCTATGACTAAACTAAGGATCAGCGATCATCTGCTGCAAATTGAAGTTGGTAGGTACAACCAGTCTCCACCAAATAACAGAATGTGTACATTCTGAGACAATGATTGTATAGATGAAATACATTTTATTTTAGAATGCTCACTATACTCAGACATGCGCAGATCTCTTGTAAGTTCCATACAACTAGACAAGAAATACGCACATCTTACAAATAACGGGTTATTCACGTGTCATGTCATCTGAAATATAATTGAAAAACTATGTGAATTTGTATACATGTACAAATGTTTCAAGAAGAGAGAAGAGTTGATTTGGATGGAATATAGCACAATGTTCCTTTTCTTTTACTTCATGTTACCTAATGCATCTAGCCCATGTTGGGCATGATTATGCAATAAAGTTCATTGTCATTAGATTAGCCGCTTTTATACTTATTTTGTACCCTGTTTTTTATCTATGTTGTTTGCAATTAGCCTTCGGGCAGGAATTTGCAATAAACTTATCATTATAATATAATCTATATCGTTCTTCGGAAGCTTAGCCTATGACCCTGATTTTAGAGAAATCATATCGTGCTAGCTTCAGGCTTTCCTTAAACTGATTTCTCTCACGCAAAGATGTGTCGTATGGCGTAACGGCCGGTTGTTTGATCCAGTGGTCCCGGGTTCGAATCCCCTGACGTCACCGATGTTGTGCCCTTGGAATCTCAAAGTTACTGATGGGACTACTACCATTTTTTACACGCAGATACGCACACACACGCGCGCGCACCACACAAGCACATAGATTGTACACACACATACTGACATAGACACACGCACGCGTGTGCACTGGTACACACACACACACAAACCCACACACACAGACGCACACATACACACACACACGCATGCATGCACACACACATACACACACACACACACACGGTGTGACACCGTACGCACACACTGACTGGCAAGTTAAACAGTCCGCTCCCTTGTGGGACATAGACAGAGCTTGATTGAGCTGTCCTTGAGGTTGCCCCTTACCAACCACCCTCCGCCCTGTTGGCAAGCCGCCATGAAAGGTCATGAAATCTAGCCCCAAATAACCCCTGTGACGTCACACACCCCACGGTGAGGGTTCGTGTTCGCCTCACGGATCGCATATCGGCCGGCTGTCAGCTGAGACTCCACGCTATTCTGAGCGCTTCGGGATCGGCTGCTTCCAAACGGCAGCCGTCGGCCACACATCAGTCTCTTACATGAAAGTCTACAAGGTACCGTCTATCAAGGTCTTTTGGGACATTTTCTAACCCGCGCGAAAATGGCTGGAAAAGCTGAGGAAAGTTACACGGAAGGGGTCGACATGACAACAACCAACGCCGCGGTGGCGACGTTAACTGAGGACGAGAAGCAAGAAGAGAACGAGCGGCCAACATGGGGCCACAAGGTGGATTTCATCCTGTCGTGTGTCGGCTTCGCCGTCGGTTTGGGAAACGTTTGGAGGTTTCCCTACCTTTGCTACAGGAACGGCGGAGGTAAGATTGTAAAAGAAGTCAACATGATAAGTACACAAAACGTGTAACGCGACACGCTTACGTTAATCCGCGCACGTAACACTCTTAATTTAAGGGGGTGGGAAGTACAAAGTATGTTAGATCAAAGTCCAAGTTTAAAAACAGCCACATTAAAAAGCTATTACTTTTTTGGGGGCATAATTTCAATCTATGCTAGCATTGCATTATTTCCGTAAAGGCTTTACTTTGTGAATTGCTACATCGTGAATGGTTGTTTCAGCTGCTACATTATTGTGTTACAAGCGCGCCTGTTGTCGAAATCATGAATGTAGCAGCTATGGCAGCAACTATCGCAGCATGCACAACTGACAAAATATACTGGCGCCGCCCGCATCACGATGTTACGTGTGTTTAAAAAATAGAGGACCCAGTCACTGGCAAACACTTTCAAAACCAGTCAAGATTATTACGATAAATGCTCCTAAATACCCTTCGTCCTGTGCGCTTTTGCGTCGCAAGTATTTGCTAGAAAATACTTTTGCACCAAAGGACACTGCGATCTGCCAGACCATTCGGCCTTCATTTGAAAGCGTGTCTTTCCTCTACGTATTTCTTAGATTCAAGTGACCCTGGCCTGGCCTTGGCAAAGCTTCAACACTGCCGTTTTCTTCCATGCCTGTGCGTCTCCTGACTCTTAATGTGTTTACTCTGCACTGTAAGTGAGCAAGTGTAATGTTACAACCGTGTACGTTATGTTTACGAAAACTGTTTCAATACCGCTGTTGGGACCCCTGCACTCGTAGAATGTATCGGGACAAATCTCAAGACAAGGAAGGGAACATAATCACGAGAACTTTAGCAAAAGCTAGTAAAAGTTTAAAGTAAATATTCTCTCTAAAACCAAGGACAATTGACCAACTGCAAAGCTATGACAGTATGAGAATTTTTCCAAAAGATGGTAAAAGTTTAAAGTAGAAATTCTCTCTAAAACCAAGGACAACTGACCAACTACAAAGCTACTGTTTAGTGTTACCACTATTTTGTGTGATTAACCTTCTAGAGTGCACTATATACCTGGCTCAGGTGTGACTGAGACTCCTTTGGGGACAGGTGTAAACAAGGTGAACAATAGAATGTTGACACACGCACAGGTAGGAGTGATAGGACTGTTCCATTGCAGACAGTTGAGAGGGGTGAACTTTAGTGTGTACAGTAAATGTATTGAAGGCTTACAAATTTGATAACTAGTAACCAATCCCATAACATTACCCTATACCACAGCATGTTATCATGCATGTTTTCTTTAGATAACGTTAATATTTAAAAAAATTCAAACTCCTTCTTATACAAAGGGTTAGAAGGGATTGATCTTCAAAGAAAAGTCCAATCAAAACAGCTAGAAACTTAGACTGGGCTTCTAGAACTTCATTGATTGTCACATCATAGGTAACATTACAAGAGCTTACCACCTAACATGCATAATCTTTCTATAAAAGTATAAGTGAGAAAGCACAAAGTATATATAACATAAAACAATACAACATGATATGATATCAGTAATATTAAAATTACATTATAAAACTGGGTGGGTTGATATCCAATCTTATCTGTATACCACACTACATGTAGTTGATAACTGGGCTCTCATTTAAATCAATCAAGTTCTAAATATTTGTTGGTGGTATTTTTGGTCTGTGAGTGTTGTATTTAAAAAAAGCACTTAATGAAGAAGTCATAAATGGAGTGCTGTGAAATCCAGCCCAATCAAAATAGCATTGAGTGTCCACCAATAACAAAACTGTTTCTGTTCTTAGTGGCTGTGGGTATTATTAGTGGCAGGAGACACACTATATCAGCGGCATGTCATCAATGTGGAAACTCTCCCATCTGACCCAGTCAGGTTCAGCTGTCTGTAGGATTGTGAAGGAATTTTGGACATTTGGGCGACACCATTATATATCCTTGGTTCTTTAAGGCCACACCAATTTATTTTCTTGGTTAATGGACTTGAAAATGTTTGTTTTTTAAAGCTACATTGGAAAAAAACATGAAAACAGAATCTCAGAGGAATGTTTTTACTTTGGTGTACACAGTATCAGGGAGTGAACAGGGTCAGGTGTAAGTTTTCACCCCAGCCTTCTGTTTTCATTATTTTTTTTGCTAAAATAAAAAATGAAAATCCGTTAACCAAGAAATCAAATTGCCGTGGCGTAATAGAGAGATAAAAGAAAACCTTGCATCTGCATCGGCAATACCAAGTTATGTCGCGAACATATTAGCAAGATGAAAATGGAGGCTGTGTCCAGGAAAACTTAAATAACATTCCCTCGATCCCTAAAATCTTGCATACCAAGGTTTCAGATGTATGTATGACTGTAGGAATTTCGGACATTTCGGTCACACTAAGTTATGTTCTTGGTTCTTGGACATTTCAGCAAGATGAAAATGGAGGCTCGGTCCAGGAAAATGCTCATCTGACTTATAATATTCCCTAAAACTTCGCAAACCAAGGTTTCAGTGGTTGTATAGGAACTTTGGACATTTCGGCCACACAAAGTTATTTTCTTGATTCCTGGGCATTTTGGCAAGATGAAAACGGTATCTGGGTCCAGAGAAACTCTACCAAAAACTGCATTTGTCATCGAACAGACCCCATGTTTTCATGTGGATACATGTAGCCAAATTTAACCTTTCTTTTTTCAAAAAATCTGCCAACCGATTAATTGAATTGCTGTGGTCTGCTGTTTTTTCATAAGCTACAACATAGCTACATTTGTTGTAGCAGGGCAAGTTTTGACTGCAATTTGGGAAAAATGCTACTTATGAATCAGGAGTATATAAATTGATGAATAGCTAATAATAACTCTACCTATATCTTCAATGCAAAGTACAGAAAAAAATAGACACCAGAACCAGATAATTGTTTCTTTATTTATCAACATATGTCATACAGATCCAGATATAGCTAGAACACAGATAGTACACAGTCGGTAATTTTGATGATGCCCTGGTATTTTTGCTATCATATCCCTATGACTTACATCGGATTCTTAGTGATGTCCTCAATATGATGACAAGTATGAAAATCAAATTACGTCTCTTGAGACATATGAATAGCCCATAGTGTCAATCAAATCAGCAGCTGAAAGGTCCTGCCTTGTTTATTGTAAACTTAAATAAATATTTGTTCACTTGTTATGATATGAGTGCCCTCTTGAAATAAATCCAAAATACAAATTTGATAAAAATAAGGAATGGTAAATAAGATGAATACACTCTGACTAATGTGATCCTTACAAGAATAAAGCAAATATCAATGGTTAAAAGATTTGATATGCCTTCTGATATTTGATACTCCACATACTGTATACAATTGTCACCAATATTTTTGGCACATGGACGTAGTTTCTTCCTGGAGGGAAAATTGCTTTTTTTTCAGTCATTAAGTTTGCAGTTGAAATGATGGGGTAGGCAAGCAGAGGACAGTACAAGCCTCATCACTGTGGTTTCAAGTTTTAAAAAACCTGAACATTAAATGACTGAAAATTTCAACATTTTCAAAAATGTACAGTACTGTAAATGCATTTAAGTTTGCATGGTTTTTATTTCGCACAAAGGCGAAAAATGGGGTGTTCACCGTGGTTTTAAGTTTGCCGCAGCACTATAGTCACATACTGCTACAGTATTGGACAAAAAGGTTTGCTGTGGCTTTAATTTTGCGGTGAAACAGTCGCCGCGAAAGCCACAAACATAACACCACCGCAAATATTTCTGCATTTACAGTATATCCTGAAAATACTGAAGTGTGAAGTGTAATATCAATGTAGAACAGTATGTCAAGTGTAAAGTGATGATGAGTCTAAGTTAAAACAACATTGAAGCCCAAACTCTGCTCAAACTCTTTCAGCAGTTAGATCATGACCTTCTTAAAGGCCATGTTTGTTTGCGGTGCTTAAAAGACTGACAAGGCCATTGTTTTGAGTTGTTGACAACTTTCTCTGTACCTGAGCAGAATAAGAATACTGTCGTTACCTGCTATCTTGTTTTGGCTTACCAATTAAAGTAAATGTCAGCATTGCTTGAGAAAACAACATTTATCAAATGAGCAAACATGTTAAACTTAATTTTCCCCCAGACTCTATGCCCATGCTTATTTTCCAGATTAGCATTAGACCACACCATTTTAATTTCTTGGTTAACGGAATTTTAAAAAAATGCTAGATTGGAAAATCAATAGGAAAACAGAATCTCAGAGGAAAGTTTGTACCTTGGTGCACACAATTTCAGGCAGTGAACGGGGTCAGGTGCAAGTTTTCACCCCAGCCTTCTGTTTTCATAATTTTTTTTTTTTGCTGAAATTAAAAAAAAAATCTGTTAACCAAGAAATTAAATTCATCATCATCATTCTTCCGGAAACTCCGGTGAGATACAATCTATACAGTTTTTCCAGTGCGATCCATAATGCAGAACCTGAGAGTCCAGTGTCTCTTTCAATCAATGTCATTAAAGTAGTGTGAGGTCTTCCAACTCTCCGTTTTCCCTCGGGTAGCCACTGTATTAGTCGGCAATAGTCGCCCAGCAGGCTCGTCACTGCGAACAACGTGCCCCACCAGGGCGAGCCGGCGTTGTCGCACTATCAATTAAATTGGTGTGGCCTTAATATTATTTTTAACTTAAAAAACAGCAAATCAAATTGGTGTGGCCCAACTGTGGGTGAAGAGTCAGAATTTAATCAATGTGAAAGATGGCAAATATCCATGGCATCAAGTTTACAGGGCTTAGATTACAAAACAAGAAGACAGGCTATGACCCTTCTGACTTCCTGACATTTACAGTTGAAAAGCAGTGAGTTTTTAACCATTAGCATGCTGGGGCAGCCCTTTGGCACCCATGTTGAACTGACTATAGGGTAAGGCAGCAGGGAGAAGGTTAAAATCAGAGCTTAGTTTTCAAGGTCATCGACCTCCAGTGGTAATGAACCCCACCTGTCTCGGTGTGTTTCCAAATATGGGAAGCCCTCTAGGAAAACAACTGATCAGGGAAAGTCAAGTTCAGAATTCTTTTGACTTAATCACAGATGGAACTTAAAGGGCACATAAATTTGATTTGTTGGTTCTCAGAATTTTAAAAAAGGGATGCTAATCTGAAAGATCAACATGAAAAATAGAGTTTCATAGGAATGTACTATATATTCAAGATTGACAACAGTATCAGCACTACTTTTCTTATCAGGCATATCTAACCACTACCTAAGTAGCTTGCATTGGTACTGTATCATCAGGCATAATTATTGTGACTTTTAGGTAACTTGTATCACTTCTAGGCAACCAAATTGTATCACTCCAGACCACCTTATAACTCATATGGCCCATGACCTGGACTGAATTTTCTGCTCCGGTACCCACCCCTAGTAGCAGCAAAGAAAAATTCTCCGCAAAAGGCAGGATCCGAAGTCATATATGTCCAAGAATTCAATCACTAGTCTTCCTTGGTTTAATGCCTAATGAAAGGAAAGACGAACCTTGAAATTATGAAAATCCATCAAGGATTTCTTGAAATATCCTGCTAAGGCCACACCAATTTATTTTCTTGGTTAACAGAATGAAAAAAAAATTTAATGCTAGATTGCAAAAACAACATGAAAACAGAATCTCAGAGGAATGTTTTTACTTCAATTGGTGCACACAATTTCAGGGAGTGAACAGGGTCAGGTGCAAGTTTTCACCCCAGCATTCTGTTTTCATGTTGTTGTTTTTTTTTTGCTAAAATTAAAAATACAAATCCGTTAACCAAGAAATTAAATTGGTGTGGACTAAGTACCAATTACAAAGTGACAAATACAGACACTTTCATCTACAGCACTTTCACACTGACATCTCAGTTTATTTGCCCCAATTTTCTGTTGGGGTCAGGAAATTGTCTGTCAGCCTTAACAAAACCACCTGTCGACCCCCCATGATTCACCAGGACAGGTACAAAGAACAGGTGACACAGCAAACGTGCCTTAAGCAGGGGAGGGGGTGTTCCTTTGTTTGAATCTCAGATAAGACTGAATGCATGCTTTACCTGTGGTGTGCATTGTTATGGAAGAAATACTATGCAAACAGCGCGGAACTACACACCGTACAGTGTACATAAAGTAGTCTGGATAAAATGTCATTTAACTTTTGTCACTCTTTTCTGCACTGTACTTCAATCTGTACTTTTCCCTGTGCCAAACAACCATTGCCAAACCAGCAAGTTGTTTCATTTGCTCAAAAATGTTGAACAGTCTTTGGTTGCATAGCAAATATCTTTTTGTGATTATATCAATCTCATAAACCTATGTAAGTCATGCAAATTTCACCACTTGATAAATACAATCATCTTAACTTTTGCACTTCTAATGCTACTGTAATTCTTGATTTGTTAACTGTAACTTGATTTCAGCTAATTTAACTGTCACCAGTCAACCGCTAAAATGTCATCATCGCTAATATTTGAAAACTAATATTTAAGACAGTAATGTTTGTACCCACCGTTAAAATTAAATGCCGTGACCTACTCAATTTTTTCCCCAACTGCTATATTTTCCTGCCGCTATATCAAAGTGATTTACAGTATGCTAATCATAATTTAAGAATTAAAAGTTACTTTCCATACATTTTATAAAAACAACATGCTGTCAAAAAGAAACAGATTAATAGACAAGTCTACCAAAGTCTACCAAAAGTGTGACAAAGTCATACAGCATTTTGATAGTATTGCAATGTCTTTAGTTATTAGTGTTTCCATGATATGTCGATCAGATTTGTAGCTTTTTAAGTTTTAGCCTTCTCCCTACTGCCTAACTCTTTAACCAATAGGGAATTGGGTGCCAAACAGCTACGTCAGTCTGCTAAAGGTTAACATACTTAGTACAATCATTGCGAAATGAAATTCATGATATTGTAAATCTTCAACATTTAATGTTTACGGTGGTTTTATTTTCAATGGGACCTCTCCACTGCAAAATCATTACGGTCATGAATTTCTAATTTCTACTGTACTATAGAATTATTTCAACTGTAAATTTCAGTTGAAACACAGGGAAAGCCTCCTTTCACCTCTATTGGTTAACTTCAAAATTAAGTCCCAGTGAAAATGAATGAACCAAGTGTACCTTGTACATATATAAGTGCTGAAATGTGTACAGGTTCTGGTCCGAATTCAGATCTAGAGGTTAAGGTTCAGGTCCGGAGTTATAAGTCCGGACCTGAACCCATGGCATATGTGTTCTTAAATATATATTTTTCCTGTTACATGTAAAATTGCATTTTGGCATACATTTTACATGCAATTTGAAAACTATGTATGCGAAATTATATAACGTTACAGCCAGTAGCTAACACAAAAGTTCAGTTATAAACACAAAAACAGCGATGTTTTCATATTTTTTCATTGCGAATTTCTCGATCTAAGGAAGGTTTATGATGGCTTAAGACAAAAAGGAGAGTATAAGCTAGAGATTTTTGTTTCAAGTCCGGACTTGTTTCCAGACATTTAGGTTTTTTTTACTTAAACCTAAACGTTGGGTCCAGTCCGGATCAGGTCCGGGGTTTAGGTACATAGCACTACTTGTACAATTGTTGTGCAATAAATCAAAGTTCATCTGTATGTCTCCTCTATCCTACAGGAGCGTTCCTGATCCCGTACTTCATCTGCCTGGTGGCAGGGGGCGTTCCTGTGTTCTTCCTGGAGATCTTCCTGGGACAGTTCATGAGCCAGGGCGGCATCGGCTGCTGGAAGATATGCCCCATATTCCAAGGTAAGGCCCGTTCAGTTTAATTTGTTGGTTCTTGGACATTTTCACATATCAATCTTACTAGTAAGAGGGCATCAGGCCATGTTGGTTGATTATATGGATGACATCTTCTGGGAACCCCTTAAACTGATGTGTCAGTGTGCGATTAAAAAAAAAGTTGAAAAAAAAATTGAATTCATTATGAAATCTACATGGTCAGGAAGGTTGAATAAATGACTAAACAGACTGAGAATCGTATACGAAATAATGAATTCTTCATTTTTGGTCTTTCACATCTTCCCCTTTGATTTTGGCATTCTAGACATTAGTATTCGTCTTCTGAAATATATTTTTTGCAATTTACGGCATATATTTGCCCATTTTGTAGCTTCTTTGCAGTCTACAGTATATTAGAAATTAAAGTTTTGTTTATCATAGAAAATGGACGAAAATTTATCCATCAAATCAGCATGGCCTCACTAAAACAGGTTTAGCTTGGAGGAAAATTGGCATCTTACTCTGTTCACTCCCTGAAACTCTGTGTATGCCGTGCAGACCTTCCCCTCAAAGTACATGACTTTTGTATGTTTTCAATAGGATAATTTTTCAAAAATCCGAGAACCAACAAATGCTAAATTCCAAAATCAACATGAAAACAGAATCTCAGAGGAAAGTTTTTACTTTGGTGCACACAGTATCAGGGAGTGAACAGGGTCAGGTGTCAAGTTTTCACCCCAGCCTTCTGTTTTAATGCCTTTTTTTGGCTATTTAAAATCTAAAAAAAAAATCCGTTAATCAAGAAATTAAATTGGTGTGGCCTAATGTACATTGTAGCAATCCTCCACAAACCAACTAAATGCACTTCCTTCTCCCCTTTTAACGCTGACTGTGTTTCAGGCATCGGGTTTGCGACCACGGTGATCTGTTTACTCCTGAACGTCTACTACATCATCATCCTGAACTGGGCAGCATACTTCTTCGGCCGATCCTTCACATCCATACTGCCCTGGTCGCACTGTGATAACCCATGGAACACAGAATAGTAAGGAACTGACTTTAAACTCTTGATATATAAACACCTTTAACACTGTCACAGTGATAATCCATGGAGCATAGGACTGGTGGTCGCCTTGGGCAGGCCGCTTAATGCTTGTGCCTATGGGGAAAATTTTTGGGACCGAGAAAAAGCGGTCGCCATGGCCAGGTGGTCACATTGAAGAGGTGGTCGCCTAGGCAAGTTTGACTGTAAATCTATAACTTTAAGAAATGTGGAATTCACATCATGTGTCATCATTGATTAGCCGAGTCCTTTTCAGCATGTGCAAGACATTTACAACAAGAGCTGTCCAGCTAGTTTCATCATGCCATTTAGTTAAGTAGTTGGTAGTGGTATTCAAAACAAAACATTTTGTAGACCAAAAGACTAAAGGGAACTGTGGTTAAGTCTTAGGGCCCGTGGTATGAAGGACATTGAATGTCTTTTGCTTTTGCTGAGCGTAGATTGGTGGCGTCTTCCCATGCAGAGGTTGTAGTGGTTGTCTGAGGGGGTAGTCATGAATGCCCAGAGAGGTGAAGTGCTGTCCTGCCGGATGTTTTCAAGTGTTCTCTGTGTAGCACTCTCGCGTCTGCTTTCTAGAGAAGGGAGTGAGTCATCAACATATACTTAAATTTGTATCCTTATCAATCTTAAGCTTGACTGACAATACAATTTTTGTGAAGTTTGGTTTAATGTGGATCTGTTTCCATCTCCAGCTGTACGACCAACTTCACCAAGCCGGACACCAGCAGTGTTACGAACATGACCAACACAACCATGGACGGCAACATGACGGCCGTCAACGGGACCAACACCACCTTACAAATCTCACCAGTGGTAGAGTTCTGGGAGTGAGTTTTGAAACACTGGTTGTATAATGTACCATTTCTGGATGCATGGGGTTCCATTATCATTGGAACTTTGGATTAAAAACTTCAAGATAATTACAGACTAAATGCACTATGAACTATTAACTGGTGCAATGGCAGGTCATGAGTTCAATCCCCGGCCGAGTCATACCAAAGAGTTTGAAACGGTACATACTGCTTTCTCTGTTTGGCACTCAGACTTTGGGAAAGAGTATGGTTACCGTAGTGATTGAACAAAGTTGTGTGGCCCAAGGGCTACTGTAATGGAGATGGGCGCTGCCCTATATGCGCCATCTAGTGCAGGACGAACTTAAACTTTTATATAACTGCACTATGAACTGAATATTTATTGTTTTGCTTCATGTTAGCTTAAACCAGATCAACATGTACACTCAAACCTGGCCATTTTGCGGTTTCTAATACATGGAGGATCTAAGTCTAAGTAATATTTGTAGGTTATTTCATCCTATTGACCCAAGCATTCTAAAAACTTCTTTTTTCTAAGACAGTGGAAAACAAAGAATCCCACTTGTAAGACGAAGAAGCCCACTTTTTGACTGACAATGAATGTATACATAATATATGGTTTGACATTTTCAGGTACATTTTGGTTTCAAAATCTAAGAAGCCACATACCTTTCTGCAGGAACAAAGTGTTGAACATGTCGGAAGGAGTGGAGGACCTTGGGGAGGTACAGTGGGAGCTGGCCGTGTGTCTTCTCTGTGTCTGGGTCGTCGTCTACTTCTGCGTCTTCAAGGGGGTCAAGTCCACGGGCAAGGTAGGGTCAAGGTCTACTTCAGCGTCTTAAAGGGGGTGAAGATAAGATGAGTGACCCTGCTTGCAGACAAGAAGGTTTAGAGTTCAAATCATAGCTGTTACGTTGTTGCTCATTTGACTTGCTTTGTTCAGAGCTGTATATTTTAGTCCAATTTTCATTTCGTCCAGGAGCTATTGTTTTTGATTTGTCTAGATCTGTGTTGCTGACCTACTTTGCCCACCATAGCGTTAGGACCTATGGATAGATTGTGATGATATTTGGTAGGCGGGTGGGTCTTAGGAAGGCAATTTTGGGCCTCCTAGCAGATGCCCTGCATACTGCAGTGGAACTTTCTGTTTCTTGGTACATGCACATGGGGTTACACCTCTACTCTCATTGGCGATTGTTAAGGGAGCACACCCCAGTTTATTTTGGGTTTCAATTGGAGGCTGCGCACCCTCAAGTCTAGGTACTGTCTCTTCCAGTGAATTATTCCGAAGTAAATCAACTGTGTATGGGGTGAAAGCCTATCCCTTCCCTACAAGACAAACTGAGTTTTGTTTCTTCAACCTCTCTAATTTTGGTAAATTATAAGAAAAAATTTGCCATTTTCGCGTAGGATAAAACTTGTAGAAAAAATTTTTGCAGCAGTAACGACCGATGCCAAAAAGAGGAAAACCTAGTGTATAATCGAGCCAATTATAAAGAAAATTCTAGTACTTCAATTCCTTTAATCATCCACGGCGTGAGGCATGTCAACATCACCCACAGAACGCAACAAATGTCAATCTCGGGTCAGGGGACACCCCACTATCAACGCAGATGGATATCCCGAAATACGGCTCGGACCGAAATGCAATTTTCACCAAAAACACACCAATTCATACGCTTTTCAGCCATGCTAGACTAAGTATACAATATGAGTTCGAAGCACATGATGAGAAATGTGAACTCAAACCCTGCCCCTCGAAACCCCTTTGTCACTTTTTTGTTGCGCACTATCTCAGACCCCGGTCGCGGAAGAACTGGGGTGTGCACCGTTAAGGTTGTTTTCCACATAATCATGTGACTGACAGCTAATGACATCACCACACCCCCCTCCCCAGGTGGTGTACTTCACCGCTACCTTCCCGTACGTGATGCTGACTGTCCTGCTGATCCGGGGCGCCACACTAGATGGCGCTGCTGACGGGCTCTTCTTCTACCTGAACCCAGACTGGGAGAGACTGAAGGACCACAAGGTGGGTAACTCACCTGTCTCCTATAGCTCACCTATCTCCTCACCTGTCCTCTCACCTGTCTCTTGACCAGAAGTCTCATCTTTCTCCTCATTTATGTTCATACTGAGGCCACACAGACATGACTTAAGAGGAGTTTTAGGGGAAACACTATGGGCAAGCATGATGGACAGAACCATTGTACAGTTTAGAGGCGTGGGTAGGCTAGAAGAAGTACTTTTAGCACCATGGCCTGGGCAGAGCCACTGTGCAGTTTAGAGGGGTGGGTAGGGTAGAAGAAGTACTTTGAAATAGAACTGTGGGCAGAACCACTATACAGTTTAGAGGGGTGGGTAGGGTAGAAGAAGAACTTTTAGCACCATGGGCTGAGCAGAACCACTGTACAGGTTAGAGGGGAGGGTAGGGTAGAAGAAGTACTTCAAAATAGAAATGTGGGCAGAACCACTGTACAGTTTAGAGGGGTGGGTAGGGTAGAAGAAGTACTTCAAAATAGAAATGTGGGCAGAACCACTGTACAGTTTAGAGGGGTGGGTAGGGTAGAAGAAGTACTTTAATATAGAAATGTGGGCAGAACCACTGTACAGTTTAGAGGGGTGGGTAGGGTAGAAGAAGTACTTTAATATAGAAATGTGGGCAGAACCACTGTACAGGTTAGAGGGCGGGTTATGCTATAAGAAGTACTTCTACCACCATGGACAGAACCATTACATAGTTTACAGGGGTGGGTAGGCCAGAAGAAGTACTCTTAGCTTCATGGACAGAACTACTATACAGTTTAGAGGGGTGGGCAGGCTAGAAGAAGTACTTTTAGCACTATTAACAGAACTGTTATACAGTTTAGAGGGGTGGGTAGGGCAGAAGACGTACTTTTAGCACAATGGACAGAACCACTATACAGTTTAGAGGGGTGGGTAGGGCAGAAGAAGCACTTTTAGCACTATTAACAGAACTGTTATACAGTTTAGAGGGTTGGGTAGGGCAAAAGACATACTTTTAGCACTATTAACAGAACTGATATACAGTTTAGAGGGTTGGGTAGGGCAAAAGACATACTTTTAGCACAATAGACAGAACCATTGTACAGCTTAGAGGGGTGGGTAGGGTAGAAGAAGCACTTTTAGCACAATGGACAGAACCGCTATACAGTTTAGAGGGGTGGGTAGGGCAGAAGAAGTACTTTTAGCACTATGGACAGAACCGCTATACAGTTTAGAGGGGTGCAAGTTTAAATGAAGCACTTTTAGCACTATGGACAGAACCACTATACAGTTTAGAGGGGTGCAAGTTTAAATGAAGCACTTTTAGCACTATGGACAGAACCACTATACAGTTTAGAGGGGTGCAAGTTTAAATGAAGCACTTTTAGCACTATGGACAGAACCACTATACAGTTTAGAGGGGTGCAAGTTTAAATGAAGCACTTTTAGCACTATGGACAGAACCACTATACAGTTTAGAGGGGTGCAAGTTTAAATGAAGCACTTTTAGCACTATGGACAGAACCACTATACAGTACAGATGGGTGCTAGGTCAAAAAAGCACTTTTAACACTATGGGCAGAACCACTATAGAGTTTAGAGGGGTGGCTATGCTATAAGAAGTACTTTTAGCACCATCGACAGAACCATTGTACAGTCAGGAGGGGTGGATAGGCTTTAAGATGGACAGAACCATTATACAGTTTAGAGGGGTGGCTAGGCTAGGAGAAATACTTAAAGCACAATGGAAGAGCCAACAATGGTTGTACAGTAACATTTGCATTATGGTATCTTTCTCTACATCATAAACTTCTGTAGTTACAGAGATGTACACATTTTTACGTACAAGTAACGGCTTTGGAACTGGATTTTTCAAGTGTCTAGAAATTGAAATTTGAAGCAACGTACGGCTCCGAATCTGACTTCCTTTAAGACACTCTTGAAGTAACGGAAATGAACAAAACGAACGGACACGGACCATGAACCAGCTTTCGCCCTACTATATGTTGTATGTTGTAGGAATATTGTATATTGTTGTACTATGAATATGTAATGATATATGTTGATATTGTTATTAGGACTCAAATGACTGTGTATCTCTGCTATATTGTATCTGACCCTTACCTCTTCCCTCATGACCTCAATGAAAAGCGGCCTGCGTCCCGATTTGAGCTTATCATGAATAAACAAAGGTTCAAACAAACAAACAAACTGTTGTTTTGATTCATGACATTTGTGCTGCAGGTTTGGATTGATGCAGGGACCCAGATTTTCTTCTCCTACGCCATCGGCCTGGGCTGCATGACTGCTCTGGGCAGCTACAACAAGTTCCACAACGACTCCTACAAGTAGGTGGTGTGCCCCTGTCACATATGGCTTACAACAGGTTTAAGACAGCATTCGAATTCTTGGACACTTGTTAGAAATGGTTGTTGACGATCAGTTCTGTCTAGTGCTGCGTACCTAAACGTAACATCAGGTACAGGTACAGGTACAGAGGTTAAGTACCTGTACCTGAACAATATGAAAAATTAACATGTGTTTTTCTGAACTTCTTCAATGACAAAAACATTAACTGTTTCTAATTTGTCATTATCTTTATTCAAAGAACATCACTAGGTTTCCTACCGCCAAACTCCCTTGGCCTTGCTATCAAAACTCCTGGCCTGCCTGAATGATCTGTTGCATATTAGTTACGCTGTTCCAAGGTATCACTTTGGTCATGTTTGGTGTTGCATGAGGTCAGGAGATCAGTCACAAAATAAGCACATACTTGGTGTAAACTCATATCGATACAGTACCGGTACTTCATGATCCGGTATTTTGGACCTGTATACACCAAATCAATTTTTATGGTACAGTACCGGTACGCAGCACTAGTTCTGTCATAGCCTAGCTGAAAAAAGGGGAACAACAAAACTTCTTGATATAGAATAATGCAATGTTGCCTTCAGACATCTATTTCCATGTGGGTCAAACTTCCAACCTTCTAGCTCAAAAGCATGCTTGCTAGTTATAAACATTCCATGAATGGTATGTACCAAAAGTTGAATGTTACTGGCTTTCAAAAGGTTCCAAAGTTATTGATCTTAATCAAAATTATTGCTTGCCTTTATTGAGTTTAATTTAAGTCTATAAACAGCACAGAGCAATCAGTATGATGATAATGATTTAATCGATTTGTTTCCCCATCTGTAGGCAGAGCATCCTGATTGCGATAGTAAACAGTTTCACCAGTCTGTACTCGGGCCTGGTGGTGTTCTCTGTACTCGGGTTCATGGCCAAGGAACAGGGGCTGGACATCAAGGACGTCGCCGCTTCAGGTACTGGGAATCTATTCAAGGCTCACAGGGACTTCATTTCACAGTGGCTTTGAATCGTTTGATAGAGGAGTTTGAACCAAACAGACTGCTTTTGTCATAGGGGGGATTATGCTCACAAACTGTCATCGTGCACGTCCGTAAAACATAGAACAGGTTTGAATGACATTCCCTGAACCCGAAATAAGCAGGCGTTTGATAGCAATCTGACCGTTTTTATCGGTATTTCATGCAAGTGAGGAAGGGGAAGAGCCATCGACATTGTATAGTAATATCTGGAAACATTTGATGGCATGTGTGCGGGCACCGTGCCGGTCATGGGATAGTGAATACTCATGAGACGCCGGCTTCAGTGTGCTTTAGTTGGCAGTTTAAAACAATAGGAAGAGTAGCTCAGTAGTAAGGCTGAGCACATTTTTGCTATGTAATGAGTTTGCAATGAGAGCTCACCACAAAAACAGCCAAAGACCACAGATATTTCACAATTTACAGTTATGATCTTTGCACTCCAGCTATACATCACTGCAGTTTGTATGGTAGTAAATTAGATGTTAACATGACTGTAAAATTCATGTATGTATGGTTATGATGCCTGCAGTTTTCCCTGCAATTACTTTTATTAGTTTTTAGTTATCTCTTATTTCATTTTAAAAGGTCTGATATAAATGAGAACTGTACTTTGAAATCTGTGTAACTTGGTAAAAAACATTCTGGAGCAAAGTTGAACTGTAGTTTCCAACACAAAATTTGGACCAAATTTCCAACTGTCCAACTCCAGTCTTGGTCAAGTGAATGTTCTATCGGCATAACCTGACATCACAGAAGCGGTTGATTGCTCTTTCCTTGACAAAGCTGAAGTTGTAAATTTGAAAATTACAGTTCACCTTAAGTTTCTCTTCAGAAGGACATGTTAGTGTGGCTTTAGGTAAACCAAACCTTACCTCTACGCAGGGCCGGGCCTGGTGTTCATCGCGTACCCGCGAGCGCTGTCGCTGATGCCGCTTGCCCCGCTGTGGTCCTGTCTCTTCTTCTTCATGATCATTCTGGTCGGACTGGACAGTCAGGTAAAGGGATGACAATATTATTATACAGCATTGTTTGTGTAATGCCTAATGACACACCGTCCCTGATGTGATGTTCCCGGTCATCGTCGACTACGACGGACGAACAACAACAACAACAACAATACTGGCTTCCCGATTTCTACAGTGACTTTTCAGAGTATTTTGTCGCTGTTGTAGTTTGGAGGTATGGAGGTATAGAGGGTACCTAGATGTAGCAACTCAGACCACACCAATCAAATTTGCTGGTTCTCAGATCTCCAAAAATAAATATTACAACATGAACAGGGAAAAGTCCAGCTTGGAATCTTTTGAAGTTTTTACGACAGTTAACGTCTACTGACCAAACTCCACCAGGTCACACATAACTAAAAATAATTGTGTCTTAAGAGATCTCTGATGCAGCACTGTCCCCTGTTAACTATAACGCACTAAGACCACACCAATTTAATTTCTTCATTGACAGAATTTTTTTTTATTAAATGCTAGATTGGAAAATCAACATGAAAACAGAATCTCAGAGGAAAGTTTGTACTTTGGTGCACACAGTTTCAGGTAGTTAACAGGGTCAGGTGCATGTTTTCACCCTAGCCTTCTGTTTTAATGATGTCCTCGTGCTAAAATGTTACCAAACAAACTCCTTAACCAAAAAATCAAATTAGTGTGGCCTTAGTACTGCATGTCTAGACTTTGAATCACTACTGCATTAGAGATCTCTCAAAGAGTTTTTCAAACTGGTGGATACACAATGTATGTAAACCGATAGATAACTGTATTTTATATTAGCCTTGAAATTTCAACAGCAGCATTTCCGATCCTATCTTTCCCTGTTTCCCTCCCAGTTTGTTGGAGTGGAGGGGTTTGTGACGGCCGTGGTGGACATGATTCCGTACCTGCGCCGCGGCTACAACCGTGAAATCTTCATCGCCGGCCTCTGTGTCTTCAACTTCCTGCTGGGACTCACCATGGTCACTAATGTACGTACTGGAGACAGCTGAGATTCTTCAGATTCAAGTTTTTCTCCCAGCCCTCTGTTTTCTATAGACGGCTGAAATTAATTTGGTTTGTTCTCCGATTTAACCTTCTCCCTGCTGCCTAACTCTGTAGCTACTTCAGAGTGCTAAACTTTAAAAGACCACTGGATTGTCATCACAGCTGTTGAGTACCAAATTTAGGCCTCTTTCAGAGTTAAGTTTCAGGGAGCGAGTACACCAGTAGCCTAATCTGAGTTTCTCCCAGACTTCAGATTTTATCTCGTCCACTTGCTAGTCCATACCTAACCAAGGAAATAAGCTAAGCTCTAATATAATAATAATTATATTGTTCATTATATTTGATTGCTTATTTCTCCAAAAGTCTTTGACCCAAAACGTTTATAGGAATGGATTGAGCAATCAGAGTGAAAGTGAAAATTAACTGACTTACTAATTAAAATATGTGTTTCTGTTGCCAAGGGAGGAATCTATGTCTTCCAAATCTTCGACTACTACTCCGCCAGCGGCATCTCTCTTCTCTTCATGTCATTCTTTGAGTGTGTGGCCATCGCCTGGATCTTCGGTGAGTAAAACAGTAGAAAACTAGAGTTAAGTATTTGTGCCACATATCTTCAGGTTTGCTATGTTAGTTAAGCGATTATTGGGTTTTTATAAATATGAATATTGGTATTGAATTTTTCTTTTTATTTGAGTTGAATGTGTGATAGTTGTGTGCCGATTTGTTAAAAATAGAGAGAACGTTAGCGACCCCAAAAAACACCCCTCCCAATTATAGGCTGGCAGATCTACATTCAGGGGACAAGTCACTTACTCCGCCCAAATGGGTGTTCTGTTAGGTCGCTGTCTTTGTTGTTGTTACGCCTGAGTGTATAACTACATGTATGTCAGGCCCATCAAGGAGGTTATTTGTGTCAAGCTACACGTGGTATGGTGGGGGCGGGGTGCCGTTGGGTGAAGAGAAGGAACCATAACAAATCATCCGCACGCCACAGAGTCTGGCGGCCACCACGCAAGCCGAGGACAACATGACGTCACAAATACAAAATGGCGATCTGTGTCGGCACAATTCAAGATGGCGGCCAACACACAAACCGATGGATCCTACATAGGTTTCGCTACGCAAACCTGTAATTGGTTAAGGACCTTCTGGTCATTACAGGTTTGCGTAGCAAAACGTATGTTGGATCCGTTGGCATGTGTGGTGGCAGCCATCTTGAATTGTGACATCACAGGGTAGCCATACCATTTTTAGATTATTGGGAGGGGTGTTTTTTGGGGTCGCCAGTGTTCCCTCTATTTTTAACAAATCGGCACACAACTATCACACATTCAACTCAGATGAAAAGAAAAACTCAATACCAATTCATATTTATAAAAAGACAACGTATTGCTAAACTAACATTATAGCAAACCTGAAGTATATGTAGCACAAATACTTAACTCTAGTTGATATACAAACCTGTACTAGCGACTACCTCTGCATAAGGACCACTTGGCCATTGATATAGTCAAACCTGTACTAGCGACCACCTCTACATAAGGACCACTTGGCCATTGATATACAGTCAAACCTGTACAAGTAACCACCTCTACATAAGGACCACCTGGCCATTGATATACAGTCAAACCTGTACAAGTAACCACCTCTGCATAAGGACCACTTGGCCACTGATATACAGTCAAACCTGTACAAGTAACCACCTCTACATAAGGACCACCTGGCCATTGATATACAGTCAAACCTGTATAAGCGACCAACTCTACCTACAGACCACCTGGCCATTGTGGCCACTGTCTGCATGGTGGTCCAATTTTTCCCATTCACCCAAACACAGGCTTCTAGCTAGGCATGCGTCCATGCATCAATTGGATGCATGATACTAAAATAACAAGGAAATTGGACACCCTCTTTTTCAGCTGGATGCAAAAAGGACCCCTGTTTCCCTGGTAATTACAGACACATGTTACTGTGTTACAGTGTTACTGTTGCCTTTTTTAGTCCTACCAGACACTGGGACAGCATGAAAACTGATTGACATGCCAAGAAATTGTTAATCCATAGAGCCCATTGGGAGACAGAGAAGGAGCAAGCAGTTTTTAGTGCTTAAGTTAAAATGGTCTGCTTAAAGTATGATAAGACTAGAACACACCTAACCCCCGCATCACAGCATTTTTGGACCCCTTGTCTATAAATCCTAGCTAAAAGCCTGCCCAAACATCAAGATTCCTGTCTATAGTGACCACATGTCTACTGTGGCCATTTTCTTGAAGATCGTTCAGTGATCACTGGTTTGACTGTATCAACTTAACTTTTTTTTTTACATAACAAGAATTGGTAAAAATACCTGTTATATTATTTTTTTAAAGCCAGTAGTTCAAGTCGCAAGAGCGATCAGCTTCAATGGAAATGCTACAAATTTTGTGAGTGCCTACATTGTATGTTAAGACACTGTTTTTTTAAAACTTAGCGTGCGTAGTCCAGTGGTTAGCGATCTTGCCTTTGGAACTAGAAGCCCCGGGTTCGATCCCGGCTGTGTCGCTCACCCGACATGCACGCTACCGGAAAAGGTCGCAGTCCTTAGGACGGGACGTGAATCCGTGGTCCACTGTTCATTGTGCTTGTCGAAAAGAGCTAGGGGAATTTCCCCGGTACAATGAACCTGTAAATACTGTATACACGACCAGTGGAAGATTAGCTTCCTTGAGTTCATTTGAGCTAAACTGGTTCGAGATCACTTTCACTTTCAGCTGGGACTGATTTGATTTGTAACCATTCCTGTTCCAGGAGTGAACCGTTTCTATGACAGCATCGAGATCATGATCGGCTACAAGCCCCTGCCGTGGTTCAAAGTCTGCTGGACAGTTCTCACCCCTCTCATCACTGTGGTGAGTCTACTGAGTTGTTGTTTGTTTATTTGTTTATTTGTTTTATCAGGCTTGCCACAAAGCAATACTATATTTATTTATCTGGACATGTATTTTGAATATCTAATAAATTAATGAAATGTGACCCACATCCCTGAAGGGACCTTGGGTATAATCTCTGGCTGTTCATGCAACTGCACGGCGGCCTCGCCACTGCACACGTTTTTGGCCAAGCACACCGGGTCACCCCTACCCTTCTCGATAAGTGTGTTGGGTTCTTTTATAAAAATTAATAAATGCTGATTGAAGTAAAGTGGAAGTACCATTTTTTAAAAGGTAAAAACTAAGTTTACATCCATGATAAAAGAAAAAAATAGATCAAACAACAGTTACTGGCACGATAAGTTCTCTGAAGAGTCCGATGATTCAGATAGCACCCACTGTCTTTTTCAGTGGCTGGGAAAAAAGTAAGTAGCTGCTATCTGCAAATGTAGACAATTTATTTGGTTACTTGATTTATTTTGTATTATATAGTTCTACCTGAAATGTTTAACCTCATTGACCCGAGGACACCCCAATTCAATTTGTCACAGGGAAAAGTCTGTACTTTGGTGCACAAAGTTAGGTAGTGAACATAGTAAGATGCAAGTTTTCCTTGCCCTCTTTCACCCCGACCAATGACCAGTCACCTCTTTGAAACTCAGATTTGAATCAACCATGACTCGACAAATCGCTTTCTAAGTTGCCTTTGTTAATGACTTAAAAACTCGACAGTGAGATGTGGGAAGGTGTCAGGTTTTAAAAGATGTTTTCAGACTGACAATTTTGACACTTTGGAAATGATACAAGCCGACCCTGATTAAACATTTTTTTTAAAAGTAGTTTTGTTAAAGGTTTAGTCGATGTTGGGTCATGGTTGATTTGAATCTGAGTTTCAAAGAGGTCGATTGGTCGGGGTGTCTTTTGATCTTATCCACCTGCTTGCTGAAGTTTTGCAAAAAAATGGCTGAAAGCCAAGAAAATAAATTGAAGCGGCAGGTTTTTACTTACATGTACATTTTGTGTTCTCCACCAGGGCATTTTCGTGTTCATGTGCGTGACGTGGTCGCCGATGGAGTTTAAACACTTCACGGGGACGTACTACTTCCCCACATGGGCGGAGACTATCGGCTGGGTCATGGTGATCGTGGTCATCCTCTGTGTTCCTGTCACCGCCGTGGTCAAGATCTGCCAGGCCAAGGGGACATTCCGGCAGGTGAGGGAGGAACAATCGTCGTCAATTAAAGGAGAATAGTCAATAGAGAAGCAAATGCAGAAGGTTTCTCTTTGCATCATCTCCAGCATAGACGTACTGTCAAACCTGTACTAGTGACCACCTCAGAGTCAGTGCATAAAGGCCACATGGCCATTGTGGACACTTTTTGAAAATGACAGATGGTCACCGAAATGTTGGTTGAATGAAACACTTGATTGTGTAGAAAATCTTTTTAATCAGTGACTTGCCAATCTGATGAAACTATTCCCGAATTGTATTTTCTTCTAAGCCCAAGCAACAAGAATCCTGTTAAAAGTGGCCACATCTACTGAGACCATTTTCCTTTATATAGTCAGTATAGACAGGTTTGACTGTACTTAGATTATAAAACAAATTAAAGAAAATACAAATGTACATCATGACTAAATGTTGCAGTCTGATGGCACAAATTTCTCACCCACCTTTTTGTTCGCTACAGCGCTGGCGAGAGGTGACGACGCCCCAGCTCCAGTACCACCAGCTGAGAGACAAGGACAAACTGGCGCTGGCACTCAGCATCGACTCCAACCCCTCAACCCCCCCGCCCCCGTACTCCAGCCTCCAGCAGTACGACACTGCGCTGTAGCCCGCTCAGAGCAAACATCCTCCACGGATCTTATAATTGTTAGTAGGGCCATGATGATTTGATTATAATCTACTAGTATGTGGATGACATCTGAGTGCGCAACCATTTTTCATGTTTGCAGAAAAAAAAATTGTTAAAAGCAGCTGCAAAACGAGCTGATATATGCTTTCGAATTGAAAAAAATCAACATTTCCAAAAACGGATAATAATGTAGAATACCCAAGTCGTGGAATACGACATCCTTTAGACAAAAGTTTTGTGGGCACCAAAACATGGACATGCAGGTGTAGGCAGGCCTCGCACAACCTACATACAGCAGCTGTGTGAGGATGCAGGCTGCAATTTAGAAGAACTACCGAGAGCAATGAAGGACAGGGAGGACTGGAGGAGGAGGGTGATGTTCGTCCGTGATACTCTCACGACAAGATGATGATGATACCCAAGTCAATTCCAAAGTCAAAGATGTCAAAGAACGAAAATGATGGATTCTAATTTTCGGCATACTATACTTTGTGTGTTTAGTCATTTTTTTCAACCGTCTTGGCTGACTTAAAGATTTCATAAGGAAGGCATCTTTTTCTCCCAACTTTTTATTTGCATGCTTGCATCAATTTTTGGGTTCCCAGAGGATGTCATCCATATAATAGAATCAACATGGCCTCACCAGGATCATAACCACAAAACTTGGTTCTTGTTTTTTTTCTCTGACATGACATACATTTGTATTACTTCAGAGGATTATCCTACTACAGCAAAAAGTCCATTCTTGGTTTATTGAGCAAAAGCTGTTCCAAAGATGGTCGACTAACAATAAATGAGCTCCAAAATTAGGTACATTTTAGAGGTGAAGCAAAGAAAAGTGACAAGGATACTTGTGTCATAACTGTTTTGTAAATGTATACTGTTTTTCCAAGTATGTTCACACAAGAGAGTTAAGTGTATATGATGTTATAATCATTGCATTCTTCCATGACTTGAAACTTTATATATGAAATTTTAAAATTCTGCATTGAGAGACTTTTATGAGTAAGAGAAACTTTGTGATTTTTACCAAGTACTCGGTTTGCTTGAATGGTTTTGTGACATTCTATATGTACACGTTTTTTTCCTGGATTCCTTTTCAAAATGTCAAAGATATTGTAAAGATCCTGTAACTGTAAGTTCAATGCCATACTAGGAGCTGCTAAAGAATGGCTTATAGTTGCAAACTTATTTTTCTGAAAAGCTGGCTTCATAGTTTCAAGCATGTGTTCTTGACATACTTTATGTTTTGCTTAGTGTATGAAAGTTTTTAGGGTTTGAAAAGTCTAGCTATCCAAACATAAATACATATACAGTCAAACCTGCCCAAGGCGACCACCCGGCGGACCGAGCAAAAACGGTCGCGATGGACAGGTGGTCGCCATGAAGAGGATTCCACTCACATATTTCCAGGTCGAGGTTTTCAATACAGTACGTAAATGGATGGAAAATTATGTGAATTTAGACAACATGACCCCCACCAGGTTCAATTCTCATTCATACACAAAAGTAACATGTTTTAATTTAGAAAGGTCAGTGGTACGCCAAATCCGGGCCGCGCCAAATCCAAGATGGTGTCGGGACCAAGGAACAATATTTCTCACCCGATGTTTCGCCCGCCGCGAAGTCATTTTTCTGCGGAATTTAGTAAGACACAGACAGATTTTTGTTGAAAATACAAGAAATAGATAGTAGTTTCTGCGAAATCTGACTTGTTGACGCCATGCACTACGTATTCGTTTTGAAAATTGAGTTTAAACCGAACTGAGTTTGCGGTAAACTATAAGATTACGATAGGCACAACAACATCACAAACATTTGTCTTTACAAATGTTTATAGGGGGAACGTTTTATTAAACACTTCATGGAGGAATCGATGCTATAACATTACTATTCCATATATTTTTGTCCTTATTTTTGTCCTTCAAAGTCTTGAAAACATTTCTGTGAAATCCGACAGCAAAATGATCCGATGTCACCACACGCTTGAAAATTAGGCGGCCGCCATGGGCAGGGATTGTGCTCTGTGCGGTCCCAATTCGTGGCGGTCGCGGTCGCGTTGGACGGGTGGTCGCCTTGGGCAGGCAGCTTAATGCTTGTGCCAATGGGGAAAATTTCGGGACCGAGAAAAAGCGGTCGCCATGGCCAGGTGGTCGCGTTGAAAAGGTGGTCGCCTAGGCAGGTTTGACTGTATCGTGTTGGTGCTCTTTAACTTGGCTCAGTTATTCTTATGCGATCTATTTTATTCTGTATATTTTTCCTGGGGTTGTCTATTTTGTTCTATTTGTGTATCCAAATACAAGAGAATCATGACTTGAGTATTACCCACTTGTCATCATTTGGGGTACCATAAATGTAACTACCTATCACAGCTGTCCTATATTTGATATGAGCAACTCAAGAATAAACTGTTTTATTCTCTCTTCTGTCACAGTGACTGTTCATTTCACTTGAGTTGAAGTGTGCACTTGTCATAAAATATACAAACCTGGTTAGTGCTGCGTACCTAAACTCCGGACCTAAACTGGACTTGTAAAAACGTTTAGGTTCAAGTCCAAAAGAACCTAAACGTCAGGAAGCAAGTCCGAACATGCAAAAAAGTATCTCTCGCTTATATTCTCCTTTTTGTTTTAAACCCATGGCTTGTGAAATTTGCACTGTAAAAAGATGAAAATATTACACTGTTTTGCAGCATATGACTGAGCTTTTGTGTTTACTACTGACGGCGGAAATTGAAATCTGAATTGTATGTGACATGGCTTTTATTGATTGATTATTATTGTTACGGTGTACTATGTCGTAGTTGTGTTTTTTTATATGTAATATCAGGGATACCTGAAAAACAGGCTTCACAGCCTGAGTTGTATTTCCCCTGTATAAATAAAATGAAATGAAATATTCCATGTATATTTTTCAAATTGTATGTCAATTTTATGTCAACATGGAATTTTACATATGCCATGGGTTCAGGGCTGGACTTATGTCCAGACCTGAACCTGAACCCCTGGACTTGAATCCGGACCTGAACCTGAGTTTAGGTATGCAGCACTAAACCTGGTCTCAGGACAGGTAGGTTGGTTGGCTGGAAGATTGGTACAAGTATATGTGGTACAAAGTACTTCGCTCTACGGGACAGCTGTAACTTGAGCATAAAGGCCGGCTTTAAAAGTAGAATGACAGGCTAGCACCTGCAGAAATCATCAATTTGAAATGGCTGCTGCTGGGTTGGGTGTTGCTGTCAATCAATTTTGTTTGTAGAGTGGGGTGTGTAACTATGTGTGTTACTAGCCTAAGGGTAAGGCCACACCAATTTAATTTGTTGTTTCTCGGATTTTTTCAGAAAAAAAATGGACAGGGCGGAAAAAAAAACAAACATTTTTTGCAAATATTCTGGGGTGAAGATATAGGTTTACATAACAAAGAATAAGTCTTAGAGAATTATTCAAGTTTCAGCTTTGTATGGCTAATTTCATGCAATGCACCCCTTTCTTTGATCTAGTACCATAATATTTCAGTAACAAAATTACCTTTTGCCATGTATTATATGGATGGATATTGAGAAATAGTTTTAATAAATGAAAAATTATAACTTAATGATCAATGTGACCACAATTTTTAGGTATGTGCAGGTCGTTATAATCTATTTTGGTGGCTATTGAGTTTTACAACTGAACAGATAGTAAAATTGGGAGCTAAAATTTGTGAATGGGAATAGTGACCCATTTTTTTTTTTTTTTTTCAAAATGGGAAAAACAGGACAGGCTATTTCGAAAAGCAACAAATTAAATTGGCGTGGCCTACATAGGTAACTATGTAAAATAGACCGGAACTGTTTCGATGTGGCTTGTTTTCTGGAATCATCTTGTTGGCCAAGAGAGTAAAGACAGACAAGGAGTAGAGCTGCATATTCATTTATTTGAGGATATCATCTTTCACTTGAACAGGTAAATGAAATTTCCAACTCTCTCCTATCTCTAGTATCATTCCTACCACATATCCAGAGTCTACTCTGTTCCTACAACTCTAAGAGCTGTGACTGGCAAATTCTCTAGCTTACAATTTTTCTCTTTTCAAAGAACATCTTGCTGATGATCACAATAAAGTCACAGACTTTGCCAATCTTTCATACTCATTTCAATCATTTCATGACTTGCGATGGTGACATCACAGAAAGATCCAACATACGAGGTTATTTTGGGGCCACCCAAATTCAATAAAGGGCGGAACCGAGAGGATTGTATGAAAGGGTGCAAAATGTAGATGTCGAATTTTGGTCTTTGGGGGATTATTCTGGCTTCTGTGGCTCTCGACGTGTGCATACTAGTTCCCATTCTCCCAGTACAGACATATTTTTTGCACATTTCAAACACCCTTTGCGGCCTGACCCTAAGTTGTTTTAGTATTAAACCTCCACCTGCCATATTCTATGCTACACAAAATTAAGAAAATGGTTATCGAGACTCAAGAGACTGACCTCTGTACCAACAGATCAAAAGAATTGACATCGTATTTACTTTGTTGTTTATAAGGCTGTTCACAGTTCAAACTGCACATGTGCATTGAGATACAATTTGGGAAATATATCAAGTTGAAGGCCCCAGAGACATACGCAAAATGCATTTGGATATCAACAAGCATGGTTTCCACAAGAACTGTTTACACGTGAGAGGCCTTCACCTTTGACATATTTCCCACAATGCAGCTTGCTGTGCATGAGCAGTTTAAACCGTGAATAGGATTATTTCGGAAACCTGAAGTTACAGGCATCTTTTTGATAGAAATCCATGGTTACATAGGAATATGGAGTAATACGGATTCCAAATCTTGAAGTTGACTAAGACAGACTGAGATTTGTTGTGTTGTGAGAGAGTTTACCTCTACCATAATGTCTTGGTGGTTTGTGTACATCCTTAAGGTGGATGTCTCCTTAAAGCATCTCCTGAACCGCCTTCTTGATGCAGCTAGCGGAGATGCCGAACATCTCGAGCAGTGCCGCCGAGGGTCCGCTCCGAGGGACCTCCCTCACCGCAAGTTTCTTCACGGTGATGTTGGGGAACTCCGACAAACCGGCGCTGACTGCTTCACCGATACCTCCTACATAAAACATGGAGTTCAATACCATTAATTTGTGCAAGACATTTTTCATTTACTTATCTGTACGGGAATAAATAAACTCAGGTAACAAGCCTGTTCTGTCAGGTATCCCTGATATCAAAATCTAAAAACACAACAAGCACTAGTTACATATCAATTAACATAATAACCCACAACATCGCCATGTTACATATGGATATCATTTGCTGCTGATAATGCGATCCTTAAATGTCTTGTAATTAAGCACAGTTCCCTGTAGAGAGAGTGTTCCATAACTGAGCCCCATAATGTTGCAGACTGCTCTGGTATAATGTTACTCTAGCCGATGGACAGTGTAACAGACATGTCAGTTGCCTACCCTGTGATAAAAATTTATAATGGCCAAATGATATCTTTGCAGTTGCATTATATCCCATCATTATTTACTGTGTTATTGGAAGCAGGGTTCGAAATACATTTTTTTCCTGTCAGTGTTATCTGCAATATTGCAAGTTGTCAGAAATATTACCTGCAGTTTAGGACAACTTTTGGCAAATGTAGAAGCCATGATTGTTTCTGCTCTAGGACTACATGAGTTTTAGTATGCTGTTGTGATTCAAAACACCAATCCTAAGATTTAGTACCCTGTGGAGCCTATATCTTTACTTCCTCTTCATAAATGTTCAATTTGAACATTTTCAAGCCCTGGGTTGTATCTGCTTATGAATACAGATAAAGTCTATAGTTACTGTAGTGCTGCGTACCGGTACTGTACCGTAAAAATTGATTCGGTACAGGTCCAAAATACCGGATCATGAAGTACCGGTATTGTACCGATATAAATTTGTGACTGACCTCACGCAACACCAAACGTGACCAAAGTGACACAGTACCTTGGAACATCGTAACTAATATGCAACAGATCATGCAGGCAGGATGAGAGTTTTGGTAGCAAGGCCAAGGGAGTTTGGCGGTATGAAACTTAGTTATGTTCTTTGAATAAAGATACTGACAAGTTGAAAACAGTTTATGGTTTTGTCATTGTTCAAGTTCAGAAAAACACATGTTAATTTTGTTCAGGTACAGGTACGTACAGGTACACCTGTACCTAAACCTCTGTACATGTACCTGTACCAGTCCTGATGTTACGTTTAGCTACGCAGCACAAGTCTATAGATGTCTATCATACTGTGACAAACAAACAAACAGACTGACCCTCAGGGTAGTGATCCTCCACTGTGAGAACCCTCCCACCGGTCGCCTCGGCGCTGGCCCGCAGGGTGTCCACGTCCAGCGGCTTGATGGTGAACGGGTCCACGAGGCGCACGTTGATGCCGTCCTTCGCCAGCTCGTCGGCCGCTTTCGTCGCTTCCAGCAGGGTCACGGCGGCGCCGACGATGGTCACCTGATCACTGTCGCTCTTACGCACAACCTGAGGATGTGTGTGATAAAATACAGGATTCATTTCAGATAAACAACTTCACAGAAGTCTTCCGAGAAGCATGTGTGGTCTAGTAGTTAGCGCTCCTGTTTCTTACACAAGGTTCCGAGCTGCAGTTACTCCCCAAACCTACATGTACATTTGTACAGCAAAGAGTTACCCACCACAGGACAGGATATATGACAAGCTACAATACACTGTTTGTTAAATACAGGTCATAGAATACCAGTAGAATTTCAAATGCCAGCTATTGTAACTCACTCAATCTGAGGCCTGTGTTACACAAGCTCTAGCTACCTGGGGCCAGACCAGTGAAAAAGCTGCTAGAAGTGCCACAAGTAACATACTGAAAAGTGTTTCAGCCCACAGGACAGGATATATTGCAAACTGCAGTCCACAGTTTGTTGCATTTCTTCCACAGCACATGATAATTTCCCTGGTGCATTATACCTTGTACTAATCTGTGCCTGTATAAAGTGTATATGATTATAAGGTCTTTCTCTCTCCTTCAAATCTGTGAAAAAGGGTTTTTCTATTGCCTGGTATCAGTACAAGCTACAGACATGTTGGGCAGAACAAACAAAAAACAAACAAACAAACGACTGACCTTGGCCTTGCCGACCTGGAACGGCTCATCGTTGCTGTAGATGACGGGCGTGGCGGGACGACTGGTGCGGATGTAGCAGATGCCCTTGGTGTTGGCTGCCAGTTCACAGGCGCGCTCGCACGACACGGCGTCGCTCGGATAGAACACCACCGATCCGGGGATGGCACGGAACATGGCGAGGTCCTCCAGCGCCATCTGGGACGGACCATCCTCACCTGGGGGAGGGAACACGTGTCAGTTATTCTAAAGACCATCTTTAAAAAAAACTCCATAAAGATGGGGAAGGATTATTGCATACTGGCATTATATCCCCTAAAGGTCCTGTCACAAGCATCATGACTGGTTTATGGCACTGACAGCAAATTAAAGACACTTTTTGGACAGTCATGGATATACTGTAAAGATCTGCCTGAAATTTCATGTTTTAATGTCAGGGCTTGTGTACATGTACAACACATTTTAAAAAAATCATCAATATTCCTTGTTTTACCTTTACCATAATACTGTAAAAAAAATTCCCATACCGTTTCCTCAATGATATTGCCCAACAGATGTTGTCTTGCATTTAGAAGTAACAACCCCCCCCAAAAAAAAAACACACACAAACAAACACACACTCTAAAGTTTGTCTGCAGCAACACTTACCGATGGACACGCCAACGTGTGAACCAGACAGGTTCACGTTGCTCTGGGAGATGGCGGCCATACGGATCTGGTCGTACGCTCGGGACAGGAAGCACGCGAAGGTGCTGCAAAACACGACAGCACGGTCCCTCGTGGCGGCGCCGATGCCCACGCCCACCATGTTCTGCTCAGCGATGAAACACTCCACAAACTGCTCGGGTTTCGCCTTCTTCAGCTTCTCCGAGAAGGTGGAGTTTTTGACGTCGGCGTCGAAGGCCACCACGCGATCGTTTGCCTGGCCGAGTTTCGCCAGACCTGTGCCATAAGCAGCACGTGTGGCAACCTGGACAGCAACACAGATTATAGTTCATTTATAATGGTTATCTTTAATGGTATTCTTACTTTCATAAGGTTTTCCACAACAGTACATGCAAACAAACAGCTATACATACATACATACATAAAAACAAGTAGACACAACTAAAATCAACCTAGACAGTACATACTAATATATGAATAAGTCAACACGTTGAGTTTAACATATCGTTTACACTCCTGGTTTTAAGGTTTAAACATTCTTTCATGCATTTACCTATCTCCTAGAATGTAATTGAAGGATAGAAAGCGGAATGAAAGGTGAATAGCAAATTTCTTTAATGCAAATTGAACAAAAGCAATCAAGTATAACAAAGAAGGTAACATGCTCTGTTAAGATGTTGTGAAATTCAAATTCCTTGTTGTCACATGAAAAAATTGAACTTGCAAACAAAGAGCTTACCAAACTGATAAAGCTATTCTCTGAATTTATTGTATACGCATATATCAAGTTGAAATTGTAATGTACAGAAAAGAAAGCTATTCCAGAAAAACATTATGAAACATCTAAAATATGGGGCTGCCACTATTGTGAAATTTGAAAAAAAGACCTAATACTAATAGACTCTTCTGAAACAGATAGATCTATCACAAGCTTGCTGTGTTCTTCTGTCCTTGCTTAACCTTGTTTCTTCTGACTAACCCTTTAACCAATACATATTCAGTGCAAAACCACTACTTCAGTGGGAGAAGGTTAACTGAAAGTACAATCAAACAAAACAACGACCCAGGGCTGTCTCCAGGACCCACCCGTCCTGGGATGGAAATTTGATCGCTGGGATGGACACAAATGTCCCGAAATCTGAAGCTTATGATGTATTTTTGTAAGCTCGACATGACAGATTTAGGCCACACCGATTTTATTTGTTGATTCTCAGATTTTTTTCAGAAAAAAACTGGAGCGACAGGGAGAAAAAAAAAAAACATAACATAAAGCATACGAGGATTATTCAAGTTTCAGCTTTGTATGGCTTGTTTTAATGCAATGCACCCATTTCTTTGATCTTGTACTATAATTTCAGTCACAAAATTATCTTTTGCCATGTAATATAAGGATTGATATTGAGAAATAGATTTAAAAAATGAAAAACTAACTGTAACAGCTTTTGATCAATGTGACCACACTTTTTAGGCATGTACGTGCAAGCCTATAGGGCGTATTCAGTCACGTGACCCTCCCTCTAGCAACGAGCACCGGCCGCCATGTTGGTGCTCACTTGATAGTGGAGCCCTATGGAACTCTCCGTATAAATAGCAGATGTTTTCTACGCCATTCACAATTTCCCTTCGGAACGTTTTGTCTCACAATCATGGTGTTTTGCCTCGTGGTCAGATGTTTGATTGGGACTGATAAAGCACACACTGATCGGGTAACAGTAAGATTGGTTTGGCGTTTCTCGTGTAGGTAAGGGAACATACGAAGGGACTAACGACTGAAACAAAAGTGGATTTCTGACATACGAACAGCGGATCTAAATAGTTGAAGTTTGAGAATCAACGTGAGTGTATGGAAAGCTTTGTATCTGGTCGAAAAGCAAATTACAGGCCCGTTGTGTAACACAGTCGCGGCACCGTGTAGTCGTTGCTTGAGATCTGATTAAACCTCCTTGTTGAGATAAGTTCGTAAACTGGCGGGTCTTTCAACGTCGAACTTTCCCGATCATAACGTACTCCCTGCCACCAAAATTTTTCACGACACTCAAGACACTGTACTACGTGGTTGCAGGCCTTGGAACACTTGTATGATGTGAACTGATTTTATGCGTACTCTGTAAACAGTGTAGCGGCCATGTTTGTAGGCAGCTGGGGAAAACATTTCCTCGCTCGTCGATAATGGGTCATTTCCAGTAGGTGAAATTGGATTTTTGTAGCGAAAAGGATGTGAGGCTGGAGACTCTTTGCATATAATAAAACAGCGGTCAGACGACTTCGCATTCCTTGGAAATTTAGAGACCGTCGGACACCGAGAAACTTCGCTGCCAGGTGAGCACCAACATGGCCACCCACGGAGGGCAGGGGTGATGACGTCACGTGAATACGCCCTATATAATCTATTTTAGTGGCTATTGAGTTTTACAACTGAACAGATAGTGAAATTGGGAGTAAAAATTTGTGAATGGGAATAGCAACCAATTTTTTTTTTTTTTTTTTTTTTTTCAAAATGGGAAAAACTGGACAGGCTATTCCGAGAAGCAACAAAAAAAATTAGCATGGCCTTAACACAAAAAAACACATAATGATTAAAAAAATTATAATATGGGCTTCCAAACAATGAGTTTGACGGAAAAAGTCTTTTAAAAAGCTTTAAAAAGCTGTAAACAACCCCGCAACAACCCTACCTACCTTATCTCCCAGACTGTAGCTGGGTGGCTGGGTCATCTTGATGTTGGTAAGGTCGATCTTGGGCGCGTCGTCCGTCATGGGCTGGGGACCGACGTTGTTCTCCCCAGCGATGAGACCCTGGATCGCCTTGATGGCGCCGTCGGAACGGTCACCCATCGGCTTCCCGTGGAAGTTCTCCTCGTCTTCCACACCTGCAGAGGATATTCAAATCTTAATCTCCAAAAGAATTTACTCAATTAAAGGAGGTGAAAATGTGTACCAGGCTACATTTAGTTTATTTGCAAACCTGGTAAACTGCCTCATGCTGTAACACACCAGGTTTGTACTGAAAAATATGAGCTGCATATTGGGACTTTATAGTCTTTTCCATAAGTGTGGTGGGTTCTTTTACGTGCTCGAGGTGTGGCTCTCAACAAACATGGGACAGACATTTAACTTTCTATCCGAGGGATGTCCCTAACCAAAGCTAGGTATTCATTTTCACTTGAGTGAAGTGAGGAAAGTGGGTTGAAGTGCCTTTCCTAAGGGCACAACGTCAACAGGACAAACCAGGGGATCTGGATTTGAACCCAGGACGTCTAGGTTCTGGGCCAAATACCCTGCCATTACGCCACTGGGACACCTCTTGGATGGGAGGTAAAGCCTGAGGTCATGTGTTTGAGGAAAGCCCCACCTTGAGCACACTAAAGAATCCATCACACTTATCAATAAAATTTGAGGTTCATTCTAGTGTGATTGGATCGAACAAAACATGATCAGTTGGGTCTTATGCAGTTCATACTTGAAAAACTACCAAATGGAGAACATGCAGTTTACTACAAAATCATGCATACTGTTGCCACCAATTACAATTACATGGGGTGTGAATAACTTTGTTGTTAAAGGAGTCCTAAACTCCAGAAGGCGGTGTTATTTTCCACTAGATTATGTATCAATGAATACATAATCAGCCGACTTTTTACAAAATTCTGCTTGTGATAAATTTCACAAGGTGTGTTTTTTGAAACAATATTATATTCATTAAACCCGTGCAGACCCTACCCATGTATTCCCTATGCGTAAACATACATCATTAATCGTGGATATTTTCGGCATAAATGAGGGTGGTTCAGCACAATAAGAAGGCCAATTGTTACTATAAGATATAAAAGAACACATAACAAGACAAGTTTTTCTTAACCCCCTGACATTCTTTTATAATCTAACTTTTGTCAGGGCTTGTCAGGCACACTGTATTAGGCCATAGACTGAGGTTGTTTAATTTAATTAATCAGAAAATAGAGGGTCACCTGGGGAATTCGGTAGAACACTGAATGCTTTTTGATGCGCACAGTACTAGTGGGTACTTTATCGTATACTGTAAAAATATCCATTTTTACTTCCTAAAATTATCATCTATTGGAGTATAACTCCCCCCTCTGGAGTATAGGACTCCTTTAACTGTACAAGTATAGCTGATGACTAACTAGAGATGCTCTTTTGCCCTTGTATATCTTGATGTTAATAAATCTTGATGTGTTACACCTTGAGCCAGTTTACTGGTTGTGCAACAGAAACAACAACAAAACAGTCTACTTAGTGAAAATATAGAAGTACAGCTGAAGACTGACCAGGGATGCCCTTGCCCTTGTAGGTCTTAGCGATGATACAGCTGGGTTTGCCCTTGACAGAGGACGCCTCGTGCAGAACCTTACACAGCGCCTCCACGTCGTGGCCATCTACAACATACGTGTTCCAGCTGGGGGAAAACACTTAGAGTTAGACAAGTTTTAAAAACTTCACTAATGTTCTATAGGGCAAGTATGCATAAAAAATCTACAACAGGCCAAAACAAACTTCTTTTTTGGTAAATTATAATTGAAATCAAGACAAACTTGTAGACATAGGGGCTGAACATATCTAAAAGAGGGGATTGGACAGAAGCAAGGTACAAGCATACTTACCTGACATACTTGCTAAATGTTAATACATGTTAATACATTTTGGATTTGCTTACCATTTAAAATGTTACTTCATGCATTTTGTTAAAACCGTTATCCTCTTTTTTTCTATATCTGAAACCTGATGGTTTAGAATGCCCAAAACAACTCTTGACCTATAATACTGTCAATTAGAAAACCAACTGAAACACTAGGAAAAAACAAACACAGCAAACACACAAGCAAGCAAAAATCCCCTACCCGAAAGCCTCTGCCCTCTTGCGGTACGTGTCCATCTCGTGTTGCAGCGCGGTGGGCTCGCTCTGCCCCAGCCGGTTCACGTCGAAGATGGCGACCAGGTTGTCCAGGTTGTAGTGGCTGCCCCAGGCCATGGCCTCCCACACAGACCCCTCCGCTGACTCTCCGTCACCAAGCATACAGTACACACGGTAGCTGTAAACAAACAAACAGTTATTACATGTCTCCCACACAGACCCCTCCGCTGACTCTCCGTCACCAAGCATACAGTACACACGGTAGCTGTAAACAAACAAACAAACAAACAGTTATTACATGTCTCCCACACAGACCCCTCCGCTGACTCTCCGTCACCCAGCATGCAGTACACACGGTAGCTGTAAACAAACAAACAAACAAACAGTTATTACATGTCTCCCACACAGACCCCTCCGCCGACTCTCCGTCACCCAGCATTCAGTACACACGGTAGCTGTAAACAAACAAACAAACAAACAGTTATTACATGTCTCCCACACAGACCCCTCCGCTGACTCTCCGTCACCCAGCATGCAGTACACACGGTAGCTGTAAACAAACAAACAAACAAACAGTTATTACATGTCTCCCACACAGACCCCTCCGCCGACTCTCCGTCACCCAGCATTCAGTACACACGGTAGCTGTAAACAAACAAACAAACAAACAGTTATTACATGTCTCCCACACAGACCCCTCCGCTGACTCTCCGTCACCAAGCATACAGTACACACGGTAGCTGTAAACAAACAAACAAACAAACAAACAGTTATAACATGTCTCCCACACAGACCCCTCCGCTGACTCTCCGTCACCAAGCATACAGTACACACGGTAGCTGTAAACAAACAAACAAACAAACAAACAAACAAACAGTTATTACATGCCTCCCACACAGACCCCTCCGCTGACTCTCCGTCACCAAGCATACAGTACACACGGTAGCTGTAAACAAACAAACAAACAAACAGTTATTACATGCCTCCCACACAGACCCCTCCGCTGACTCTCCGTCACCCAGCATGAAGTACACACGGTAGCTGTAAACAAACAAACAAACAAACAGTTATTACATGTCTCCCATACAGACCCCTCCGCTGACTCTCCGTCACCAAGCATACAGTACACACGGTAGCTGTAAACAAACAAACAAACAAACAGTTATTACATGTCTCCCATACAGACCCCTCCGCTGACTCTCCATCACCCAGCATGAAGTACACACGGTAGCTTTAAACAACAAAGAAACAAATTCAATGTTGCTTTCATTATCAAATCTACCTGGTCAGGAAGGTTGAAGAAATGACATAACACACAGAGTATGGTAAACTGAACAATAGATTCTTCAATTTTGTTCTTTCACATCTTCTTTTACTTTGGATTTGACTTTGGCACTAGTGTTCTTTTTCGACATTTTAATTTACGGCATGTATTTGTTAATTTTGCAGCTACTTTGTAGAATTTACAGAATGGTTGCAAACTTTCTTTTTAACCACTATATATATAGATAGAAATTGATGCGAGCACCGATGTCATCCATATAATCGAATCAACATGGCCTTAGTTAGACCGAATTTACACTTGTCCTTTGAACTGTAGTAGACTACAGATTTTTTTCTGGGTGTCAAAAGAAAACTACTGTCGTCTACTACTTAACACCCTCGGAGGCTGTAGCACTACACTTCGGCGGAGGTTCTGCGAGACTTCGAACCAGGTGTAAAGCAAAATTGTAGTACACAGGTAGTAAACTACAATTCGAAGGCAACAACCATCTTCGATCTGGCGTAATTCGAACTGGTCATTCTCTGGTTTTCACAGTAAAACCGAGATGTCACATGGTCAGGCCCTTTTTCTTGGTATTTTGCATCAGATAAAACCCCTACCTTTTCACAAATAATACCCGTGCTGAAATTCCTTCCCGCAATTTTTCAAAGGTCACAATAGGTCATTGCAGTTTCATGGCAATCACGAACAGAAGGTGTCCTCTGTCACTGAGTGTAAACTGGATGCGAATCTGTAGTCTACTACAGTAGTAGACTACCATGTGTAGTACTACAGTTTCACAGAACAAGTGTAAATTGGGCCTTAGATAGCAAAAGACGTTTTCAAGAAGCTGGGAGATGTTTTGCAAAGAACCAGCTCTTTTCAAACTCTAAATTGTTCCTTGGGCCAAAATCCCATACTGATAACTTGATTTGTTTGGACAAATGTTAATCCAGTATAAAAATCTACCATTGGCAGTGCTATAAAAATGTTAGAGTAGTTCCTAACCTTGCCTTGTCCCAGTACTTGCCAGTGTAAGCCATGCCACAGGCCACACTCAGACCCTGGCCCAGGGAACCGGTACCAACATCAATGAAGTTCAGTCTCTGAAATATCACAAACATGGCAGACATGTTAGCAATGATGATCAGAAATGACCAATGATGACAACGGTACCAATCTAGGCATCAGGCATTTCAATGTTTTTTACAATTATACACAAGAAATATTGTAGACTTTGAAGGACTCTTTATTAGATAGTTTTTAACAATTCTTTAGGTAAGATTTTACAAGGAGTAGGCATGACAAGTCATTTGCTCAAACAATGCAGATAAAACACATGACTTGGCGAGCAGTGGATCATGGGTTGCAGACAGTCTATGGCGCCGCCCGTCTCTGTTGAGGGATGAACTTTCAAGCTATCATTTGCTCAAATTAATGCAACTTCACATCTGTCTAAGCAAGCAGATACAAATTACAACATCCTCATTCCCCTATCGTAACACAGGATCAGATATCGATATCTTAGCTCCTTGTATGCAGTTCCAGCACATCTAAGTAAGAGTACCAGGCTTCTTTAAGGAGTTCTTACCGGGGTGGGATGTCCCTCCAAGTCGCTGTCGATCTTCCTCAGGTTCAGCAGGTCCTCCCTGGGGAACAGGCCGGCCTGGGCCCACGCCGCGTACAGGACTGGGGCAGCATGGCCCTGGGGGGAGCAAGAGTAGAAAATATCACTTGGGACATCTAAAACATCTCTAACTTATCTGCCCCTATAACTGGGGCTGAATACAGGACTGGGGCCGCATGGACCTACACAGGAAGGAAGAATAGAAATTATCGCTTGGGACATCTAAAACATCTCTAAGTACTGCTATACTGGACTGGGGCCACATGGCCCTGCACAGGAAGGAAGAATAGAAAATATCACTTGGGACATCTAAAACATCTCTAAGTACTGCTATACTGGACTGGGGCCACATGGCCCTGCACAGGAAGGAAGAATAGAAAATATCACTTGGGACATCTAAAACATCTCTAAGTACTGCTATACTGGACTGGGGCCACATGGCCCTGCACAGGAAGGAAGAATAGAAAATATCACTTGTGAAACAAATCAAAGGAGCGAGTAGAAACAGAAGTGATCCCAACCGAGATTCGAACTCACGCCGAAACCGGAGGCCAGATCACAGGCACGCACGCCTTAACCACTACGCTAAAAGGTCGCGACCAGTTAGCCTGGTCAGTTGGAGGCGCTTGAACCCCCACTGTTACACTTGGGACATCAAAAACATCAAAGTACTGCTATAATAGTATAACTGGGGCTGCATACATGTACAGGGTGTGGGTTGTGAAGCCTTCCTGTATGACCTGGTAACTAGAAGGTGACCCAAACATACACCACACACTCTCTGTCCCTAGAGTTATGCTGGAAACAAACATAGCCACATACAAATATAAACAACACTGAAAACATAACCTTTCTGGGGAAGGTAACTATATGTACATTGTAAATACAACTTATATAGTCTGTAAGCTGCTTCTTCTCAGTTAAGTTCCTAGGCTTCTCAATTTCCACACTATGGAACTAAGTCTCAATCCCGACTTTGACTTATCCAAGGAACCGTTTCTTGGCCTCTCGGTAGTCCTTCTTGGCCAAAGACTGTCAGTGTTCGTACTTTCTCGGGCTACACTTTTCACATCTGCACATATAGCCTTTAGCCTGTTAACCTTCTCCCTGCTGCCTAACTCTGTAGAGAATTGGGTGCCAAACCACTACATGTACTTCAGTAGAGGGGCTAAAGGGTATCTCAATAAACTCAATAAACTCACTCAGTGTGCTAAGGTTTAAGGTAGCCTTTAGGCACCAAAGTTGTATTATTTGTTTGTTTGTTTACCTTGGAGAGCACGAATCGATCGCTGGAAGGGTGGCGAGGCTCAGACAGGGTGTACCTCATGGTGTTGTAGAACAGGACAGAGATGACGTCGGCAGCGCTGCAGCATGATGTAGGATGGCTGCAGAAATAAACAAGCAAATTAACAAACATATCAATATCACATCACAACAGGACAAAGATGATGTTTGCCACTCTATCTACAGCATTGTTTATTTGTTTGTATTGCATACCCAGTAAACCTCATGGCATAAAAGTAAATCACCAGGTTTGTACTGAACAGTACAAGCTGCATATAATCTGGACAGATCTATTTGATCCACTCACACAGAGAAGGACCCCTATATACCCTTTTCGATAGTGTGGCAGGTTTTTTTACACGCTCGAGGTGTGCCTCTCCTTAAACAAACTCCTCTTTCCTAAGGGCACAATGTCATGGAACAAATCAAGGGACCCAGGATTTGAACACAGAACCTCAGGGTTCTGGGCCAAACAACCTGACATTATGCCATAGTGTGCAGGACTGATACTGTAAAGTATAAACAGTTCAACACCCACTGAAATTTCTTTAGTAAAATTAACAGTGAATCAAACCTTTCTATCCTGTACCCACATACATAAATGACAGCTAGCCTGAGTACCATCCTTCGTAGTGACTGCTGGATCATCAGCAAGCGAAAAGCATTGAGCCAACGGCCACTAGAGGATGTAGCCTGGTCCTACATTGTTGTCTCTAGCGGTCAGCTTAGGTGTGTTTTACCTTTACGCCCAGTCTGCTTTATTGAACCGTTTCTGATAGCCTGTCTACTTAGCTACCTTTCTACTTCCGCTGCCACACTACTTCCGCTGCCACCCTACTTTCGCCGCCGCCTTTAATTCAAGGCCGTAAACCAACACCCCGAGCGGGCTAATCTGTCTGGGCAGGCGGGGGTCACTCCCAACGCTGTAGAGATATCGGGGAGCCACCGAGGGTATGGTTTCCAGGCTATAGAGGATGGTACTCATGAGGCTAAATCACGTACAGCATCCTACTATCAAAAATCATGATAAAAAGATACTGATCACAAGCAATTAGTATGCAAATTACAGCTTATCTACGGTCACCTTGAATATCCTAACTGAATTTCCTGTACAGTGTACATAGCACATTAATTGTCCTGCATTCAAAATGGTAAATTTATGGTCATACTGTACCTCTAACATTGCATTTATTTATTCGAATATCACTCTCATATTGTTTCAAAATGCTGCATTTTCAAGATTTTTGTACACAATACTGTCACATACATGACAAATTACATCTTTTAAAAAAAAGTTAACAAACAAATATGTCTTTTGATCAATTGTTATGTTGACACCTTTGAGAAAAGGGTCAATCCTGGGTTCCACCAAGGCTAACCCCTCAGACTGGCAGGTATGAGTGCCTTTGTGGTAAGACTCCTTTAGAATGCAAGTGCCCGAGGCAAGGAGGTGCCAACAATAACAGTCATGGTGACATTGCAGGGTTAGTTTCAGCCAAAAAGCAATGCAATGTGCAGCAAGTCTTGTTCAATATGATTCATTCTTAGTCTTTACTTATCTGTATACTTTCATATAACCGCCTTTCAGCTTTGCAGGCATGCAGCACGGCAGCAGCTGGTTATATTACACTAAACGACCTGTAACATCTAACCTTTGCATATCTAACTGCATGCATTGTTTCAAGCAAGTGAGGATGCCGGTAAAGTGCAATACAGTACTTGTTCCACTTTACAATAATTCTAGGAAACTACAAATTAAGTGTTTGATCATAATTTGCTGGCACGTGTGACCTACGTGTGGCATTGCGTAGCATGATGGTAGTGTGTTTGGCCAAGAACCCAGAGGTCCTGGGTTCGAATCAATTCCCTGATATGCCCTGACGTTGTGCCCTTGGGAAAGGCACTTAACACAAATTCCCTTGCTTCACTCAGGTGAAAATAAGTACCTAGCTTCGATTAGGGACATCCTTAGGATAGGACGTTAAATGGAGGTCCCATGTTTGAGAGCCACACCTCAAGCACGTAAAAGAACCCACCACACTTATCGAAAAGAGTAGTCCATTTCAGCATGAGTGGATCAAATAAATCTGTCCAAAAATGCGTCTTGCACTGCTCAGTACAAACCTGGTGTGTTACGCCATGAGGCAGTTTACATGGTATGCAATAAAAGCAAACAGAACTCACAGTGTTGCAAATTATATGAGCTGTCAAAATAATTACAATCTTATGCCACACTGTTTATATTGAATAATCTTAAATAATGTCCAAAGTCATCCCTTCCCAGGAGCGATTTTCTACAGAAATTCAAATGGACATCGGTTCAGATAAAATGACAGTAATCTAATTTAAAGATTTTCCATCACGAAAGATTTGAACGATCCTTTAAAATCTAACGACCCCTGTTACAACTAAAAGAGCACATGGTTTTCACAAATCCATTAGACCCCATGGCACTTGATGTCAACGTGCTTAGCTGTTTAGGGGAGTACAACATCTAGTTGACATCAACACCGAGCCATTCAACGGCACAAAAATAGCTGAGTCCAGTGGAAAAACCTGACATGACCCGGCGTAACATGTGGGTCGAACGACCGGCAACGCCATTTTTATTTCCCGCCTAAACCCAAAATCACTTCCCTCACTTCACCCCCTCGAAAATCGCCCAAGAAACGAAAAACGACAGTCCTTACCCTGACTTGGAGGCGCTGGTAGCCTTGATGCTGTCTATGCGGAGCCGGTTTGCCGCGTCCTTTAGAGTTTGGAGAGTTTTAGCGTCGGGTTTTCGGTAGTCTGCCATGGTAGACGTGATCTCCTACAACACATGCACGGAAAAGGGCGACTGAGTTGGTGAACTTTAACCCTGAAGATCGTCCACTATTTCAAGGTGACATGTTAAAATAGATTCCATAGAATTTTGTATCAGAACAATATATTCCAGTATTAAAGCAACACTAACAGTAAATTTAAACACTTTGACAATTAGCTAAATATAGTTGAGAATTTTTGTATAGGCTGTACTATAAAATAGTATATATAACTAACACTCCTACGAATGGTATAGCCTGAACATGTGTGAATCTACATGTAACGCCGCTGAATTTTAAAGGGACACATAAAATTAATAAAAGTACATCAAGATTATGTATCGAAGCAGTATATTGTAGACATACAGAAGAACAAGGGCCAGATTTATTAATAATATCATTAGCTACAATCATCTTAAATCTCCGGTAAACGTAAAAGTTAATACAATGTATAAAAAGAACACCCCTACCAATGGTATAACCTGAACATGTGCGAATCTGACGTTGATTCGTTGGATACTCTCAGTCTAGGATTATAGCAGGAAGTAAGATATTTGAACTAAAGTGAAACTTTAGATAAAGTCTTGTGACTAATGCTGGTTAGAAAACACACATTCTGTCCATGGTTTAAAAGGAAGAGAGATGACAAAGAATGACACAGCACATTTTCTGAGCAGGCTATGGTCAACCAAGGCCTTGGGGTCAACCTACATGCAGTTTGGGCATAGTAAATCAAAAACTAAGGTTAGACAAAGTATTAAATATTCCGACTGCTGAAAAATTCGATATTAAGATACGTTGAAATGAAGGGCAGATCTAAATGGGTGTACGAAAAAAGTTACTACCAGAAGTGGATTGGCACTAAAACATTTTTCTTCTTCATTTTTTTCCAGACTTGGCAATCAAAGGATATTAGCAGACGCCCTTGGCCGGCTATCAAACTCCTCTGGTAAATTATTCACCATATTTTTTCCAATTGCCAAGGAGGTTCCTTGCAATTTCTAAGGGCAATCACACATTGAGTAGGGTCGAGAATGGCGGGCGTGACGGGGGCGTGACGCGTCACATTATCGCCTCAGCAGGCAACAACACGTGTGATACCTGTCTACCCTTTGATAGCCTTCCTTCTACTAGCCTGACAGAATGGGGTTGATACAACATCAGGTGTTGTTCAGACACGACAACCGGATCGTGTGTGCGGGGACTGGCGAGTCATCTGATCTACTGAGTACATGGCTGGGTATGCTTGTAACGTTACAAAAATGGGAGGGAATACAGAAGGAAATTGCGTAATTAAAACTAACAGGACACTGTTGGGACTGCAGTTCAGCGAGAAGGGGGCGTTAAATTCTTCCGTCCAGTGGAGAAGCCACATCATGGTGTCAAACCTTCGCAGCCTAAAGCCGAACCCAACACACTTATCGAGAAGAGTAGGAGTGAGAACGTTTCAGGCTCATGCCTTAATTCTCTTCAATAGCTCATGACTGGAGTGATGACAATGCTATCCCACCCCCTCCCAATACCGTGCTCGGCACAGACCAAGAAGCAGTGGGTTTAAATCAACCTCCTTGCACAGACACACCTGTCGACTTGCAAACGCAGTCCAGAGCTAGTATATTTCTATTGTTCACTCTAATAAATCACTCAGCCGCAAAAAGCCATTCTTACGGCAATTACAATACTCCTAGATCCGATGTATAGGGCCATAAATTTAAACGATCGTCTCAAAAAATGCTTGGAGAGAGGTCAGACCGTCTCGTCCAAAAATGCCTTTCTAAACGTACGGACTACCACGGCAAAGACCTATAGAGACAGGCACACAGACAAACACACACGCACACACACAGACACGCCTATAACAATACTTAACTTCCTCGGGGTGAAGTATTAAACCACTACACACCTTTTCGGTGGTGCTGTTGGGTCCGTCCGCGCCCCTCTGTCTCTTGTTAGACGTCGACATACTGAACTTCCTCGTGCGAGTCGGGCCTAGCTGTAGAGGAAGTGGAAGTTGATTCCAAGAACGCGTGGCTCTGCGCAGGATGTATGTCGGAAGACACGCACACAGACGTCTTCGAGGAATCAGCAAGGGTTGTTAGATCTTGTTAAGGGAAGCGGGGATGAGTGAGTGTTAAGGGTACCTGACTGTCCGTGTCTCCGTTCTGCGTCGTGACGCTACACAAACAGCAGCCCTAAGGCACAGAGGTTAAGGGTCAGTGTTTGGAAGGGTTTGGCGCCAGACGAGGATTACCTGTTGAGCCGCTCCTGAGTCATTGTGACGGATGGACGAGTCCACTGCACGGAAACCTGGAGGGGCGATTTTTTTATTTCTTTTTCAAAGCCGTCTTGCTTAGGTCACCAGTTATTTTTATTACGTTGGTCAATGTCTTGATGTTTTCATCGATTTTGGTTTATGTCGAAGGAAGATAAAACTTTATTTCAATGATTGTTTTGTTCGTGGGCTGTAATTCGCCCCTGAAAAAGTAACAGGTCAAGATTTGGGCCATGCATGTTTTGGGCCAGGCTTCAGGAATTTTGTTAGATTTCTTCACCACGCCAAGGTCGCAACACAGGGCAACCTTCAGGAAACTAGGTCAGTTGGCACTGGAAGATAGTCTGCCATGATCTGACATAGTTAGGGAATACATACTAAAAAATGTGCAGGTTGGCTATACAAAAAAAAGATGACAAAGTAGAAAGCCTGACAAAAACGCATAAAAACACGTCAAAAAACAGCCGAAACCCATGCTCTGCTTGGAGAGTACGGAATACAGACGCTAACCGGTCGATGCCATATCCCAGTGTATCATAACTTCTGGGGGTACGTGGCCAAAAACGTTAAGAAAATTAAACACAACATTTCAATTACAAATATACGACAGTATCGGTAAAGAAATTAGTGAGAGAAAAAAGTGCACCAGCAAATTGCAAAATCATAATCATAACATCTATATATATATGAAACCCTGATATTCTACACCACGAAACATCACGGTGTTGACTACTCTCCAAGCAGAGGTTGGTGGGGAAGATTGTGACCATTTCATCATATGCCCCGTTTGGGGAGAGCGGACAAAAAACGGGGCATATGATAAAACGGTCACAATCTTCCCCACCAACCTCTGCTTGGAGAGTAGGTGTTGACAGCCATCGAACGTTTCAAATGGTGTTACCATGGGCTTTTACGAGACTGGAATTAGCGTAGGGCGTTGTCTGTATACATTCCTCTATCTAGTTTCCCTCAATGTATAAAACTATAAGTATATATCTATATACAGCACGCGACCACAGGAAACCGAGTGCAATAGAACTGATATGTAATCCGACAGAAAATTATATCATAAGCCAACAAAGAACGTACGACTCGAAGAGCCTGCTAAGGAGGCTAGGGGAGGTCAGATGAAGTGCATTGCAAGTGCATTTGCCCAGAAAAGGAGATCGAGTACACCACATTCATATCATCACAATCAACAGCTTTTGGGGTTATGCTAGCTAAAGTTTGCGGAACCACAGACACACTGATACCGAAAAGAATACCTTCGTTCATGGGGGTAACAACACTAGACAGAGAGCATGTTCATACCCAACCACGCTGCCGTAACTTGAAAAACCAGCAAAAATCGAATTAGGCGCCTCCAACCTATTAACAATTCATGATGCAGCTACAAGATCATGAGTCCGCCGACAGGCCGTTTCAGCGAAATAAATTGTTTCTAATGATTAACAATAATCTATAATTGTGACTGTGGAGGCCTACAGACAGAATCTTTATTATTGTTATTGGGTAGGCCGACTACTCTCTTTTCGTAGCCAGGGGCTGAATTGCGAGGAGCACACATTTGGCGGGGCTAGATCGCAAGGGTCTGTAGCGACTGCCATTCGGCGCTAACTCAGGTGACCTCAATGCCACAATTGCCCCATGTGCGGCCAAAGGACTGTAGGTCTTGAACTACTCACACCGGGAAGGGCCCCTACTCTTTTGGATAAGTGCGGTGGGTTCTTTAACGTGCTCGAGGTGTGTCTCTCCCCAAATACGGGACCTCCATTTAACGTCCTATCCGAGGGACGTCTCTAACCGAAGCTAGGTACTCATTTACACCTGAGTGAAGTGAGGAAAGTCGTGTCAAGTGCCTTTCCTAAGGGCACAACGTAAAGGGGACAAATCAGGGAACCCCGGATTCGAACTCAGTACCTCCGGGTTCTGGGGCCAAACACCCTGCCACTACGTCACCGCAACGCCACTATTCATGCCTTGGTCGATATACCCTAGTAGTGATTTTTAATTTCAGGATGCTACATCATCAGTGGTTAAAGTAAAATTGTTCAATAATGTAGCTCTGTTGTCGTACAGTCGAAAATTTGTGTAAGTCCAATTTTCGTGTTGGAAATTACAGTTAAAACTTGTTTCAGAATGTAGCTCAGCTGGTAGCAGCTTCACAGTTAAGCTCCTGGTTCCAATGAGTTGGTAACTGGTAGACATGTACACCGGTTTAAATCTGGAGAAGGGCAAACCTCGGCAGGGATGTAAACTGTAGCCCCCTTCGCAGACTTCCTAGAACGGCGACGTATATATTTGGGGGAGGGGGGGGGGTGACGCGATTTCTTACACTTACCAAGGTTCTCTAATGCCGACAAGGGAGTTTTGCTGCCGAGGGAGTTATGTCGCCGAGGGACGACCGCCTTTCTATCGGAGCAGTCGTCCCTCGGCAGCGAAACTCCCTTGCCGGCATTAGAAAACCTTGGCCCGTGTAAGAAATCGCGTCATCCCCCCCCCTCCCAAATATATACGCCGCCGTTCTAGGAAGTCTGCGAAGGAGGCTCGTAAAATGGGGGTACATGGCCAGTGATCGAGGAGGTGCCTCGAGCACGTTAAAATGCACTTCTGTACTGACAGCCCCATTACTCTGATGGGTACCTAGCTAGCTACTGGCTGTAGATGAATATACTTAAGATGAATATTTGAATAGCGTCGAATTTGTTTGTTTGAAACATTTGTTTATTCATGAGAAGCTCAAATCGGCCTGCAGGCCACTTAACTTTCGTTGAGATTATGCATGAGGGAAGAGGTAAGGGTCAGACAAAATGATATAACAAAGATACAGTTTACATCATTTAAGGTCCTTATGAATCCATACACATATTATTACACAGAAATGTATCTGTATCGATCTATATAGCCGGTATAACCGCCATTAGGCGTAATACACCAGCTTCGCAGGCACACGGCGCGACATCAGCTGGTTATATTACACCGAACGGTCTATTACACCTAGTCTTCAAATGGTACATGTACAAAAAAATCATCAAGTTGTTTGTATTTTGTTTGTATTGCATACCCGGTAAACTGACTCAACTCGTAACACATCAGGCTTTTACTGAAGAGTACAAGTTGTATATCCAGACATATTTTAAGAATGTACATAACTGAGTCCTTTTAAAACCGGCACCCATTTTTTTCTCACCTGAACGTTTCGACTATTCGGCTAGCAAGAACTAGCCGAGTTCATTACGCCCTAATAATGACAGCTGACTAGTTGCCGAAACGATGGCAGCTGAAAAACGTCCGGTTGCGTTCAAAATAACTTTACCCTCAATGGTTTCGAATGATCAAATGGTCAAAATACGGTCTGTGTGTATAATTCACGACAAAGCCTTTTGTGTGAGGCAGGTGGTGCCATTGTTTATTCCTGCAGGACGTTACAAGGCTAGGGAACACAAAGACGACGAATTCTTCACGCCTTGGTTCTTGAGTCACGCTATACCAGTATATATTCTATACTACTGGTCGTCTTTATATAGTCTTTACATAGCCTCTATCAGACTACTGCGCTGGCTAATATCAATGTGAAGAATAACTTGCCAGGGAGTTTACAAGTAGAATAAAGGCTAGTCTATACTAGTATACAGGACTCCTTTGGAAGTGCGGGAAAAACAGCAGAAGCGACCTTTAATAATGGGTCATATATCTATAATTCTTTTGCCGACTTACTGTTCTGGAAAATGGTACACCCCGTTTGGCTAGTACTATTTGTCAGCAACAAAATAAATACTGTGGGGTGGGGTCGTGTGGCGTAACTATGGGGTCGTGTGGCGTAACGGCAGGGTGTTCGACTCAGAACCAAGAGGTCACAAGTTCGAATCCCCCTGACGCCATCGATGTTGTGCCCTTGGGAAAGGAACTTAACACGACTTTCCTCACTTCGCCCAGGTGTATGGGTATGTTGTTATGGGTGCGTATAGTATGTAAAATGGATATGTTGTTATGAGTGTGTATAAAAATCAAAATGGGTATGTTATCTGTACGTGGCACTGTTAATATAAGTTATAAAAACTTGAGTGCAGTGCCACGCCGTCTTTGTCTGTAAAAAAAAAAGTACTACATCAGACGTGACCCTGTAACACAGTCGACGAGATTCGGCAGTATTTGTTGATCGCCATAAGCCGGTCGCCGTTTCAAAATCGCACGAGACTCGACGTATTTATTTAGTTTCACCTAAAAATCACAATCACATTTGACAACCACAATCACATTTGACGTGGCTCTAAAAGTCAGACGATGATCGAGGAAAAAAACGCGGTCATAGTACTATTCTGAAAATCAACTACATGTATATAGCTCGCAGACTCGTCCGATTTCTCTACAGCCTGGAAACCATACCATCGGGGGCTCCCCAATATCTCTACGGCACTGGGAGGGATCCCCGCCCGCCCAGACAGTTTAGCCCGCTCGGGGTGTGGGTTTACGGCCTTTTCTCTTTATGGCAGTTAAAGTAGAAATGCTGCGAAATTCTATGTGGCAGCTAAGTAGACAGGCTGACAGAAACGGCTCAATAAAGCAGACTGGGCCCGGTAAAACACCCCTACGCCGACCCCTAGAGACTGGGACCAGGCTGTTTAACAGGGGCATCGCTGTTGACAGTGGTTTTTTTTTTTTCTAAGAAAACGCGTAGGTTCATATTTGTGTAAGCACGTGTTTCGACAGAGTCGGGCTGCCGAGAAAATACTGGTGCACTCAAGTTATTTTAAAACCAGCCTAGGTAAAAC